>NC_079372.1:16237602-16565459 GCF_021018895.1 Seriola aureovittata
TATACTATGTCATTTTTTTTACTTTTAAGGTCTTCCTATACCATGACGTATTTATACCTTACTATACTATGACGTTTTTTTGATGTTTTCATGCTTTATTATACAATGTAATTTTTTCACTTTTTTTTACCATACTATACTATGACGGTTTTTTTCACTTTTAAGACCTTGCTATATTATGACATCTTTATACCATTTTATACTATGAAGTTTTTTTGGTGTTTTCATGCCTATGTAATTTTTTCATTTTTTCTCATGATGCTTTTATACCTTACTAAACCATGACATCTTTATACCTTACTTATACTATGATGTTTTTTTATGCCTAATTACACTATATCGTTTTTTTTTTTCACCATACTATACTATGATGTTTTTATACCTTACTTTAGTATGACATCTTTATACCTTACTTTACTATGACGTGTTTATACCATATTATTCCATGACTTTTTTTTCTATGTTTTTATTCCTTATTATACTGTCATTTAAAAAAAAAAAAAAAAAAATTTTGCCATATTATACTATGTTGTTTTTTCACTTTCTTCACCTTACTATACTATGTCATTTTTCCCCTTTAAAGGCCTATTTTTTTTTCACTTTTTTGCCATACTATAATCTTTCGTTTCATTCACTTTTTAGGCCATACTATACTATGTCGTTTTTTTCAGTTTTTTTGGTATACTAAACCATAACGTCTTTATGCCTTACCAAAGATCCTCTATACAGAAGATACCGCATTACAGGCACCAGTGGTATGATATGGGACATAGTTCCGGTCTCATAAGTGGGCGTTGTCCCTCATCCCCACCCTCAAGCCAAGGCAACTAGCATGAAATGTGACAGTAGCTAATATTAAAATCTATCCCTGTCTAGACTTACCTCTCTGCATCCTTTGGAAAAGTAAACGACATCTGATCAGCCCAGTACAAAGTCATGTCAATTTAGTAGGCTAATAATCCATTTTATCAATTGTTAAGCAATGTAACAAGTTTTATTTAAGTTTTAAAGTTTAATCCATGGTTTCACGTATAGGTTAGTCAATCCAAAAATAACTCTGGTCCATCTAAACATCTCGTCATCAGTTGGCAAACGATGCCAGCAGTTGACAGATCTCGCAAGAGTTTTTTGATGTTTTTATGCCTTTTTACACTGTGTCATTTTTTTGCTTTTTTTGCCATACTATACTATGTTGGTTTTTTCACTTTCTAGGCCTAACTATACTGTCTTTTTTTTTACTTTTAAGATCTTCCTATACCATGACGTATTTATACTTTACTATACTATGTCGTTTTTTTCACTTTCTAGGCCTAACTATACTATGTCTTTTTTTTTACTTTTAAGATCTTCCTATACCATGACATATTTATACCTTACTATACTATGACCTTTTTTTTTGATGTTTTCATGCTTTATTATACTATGTAATTTTTTCACTTTTTTTTCACCGTACTATACTATGACGTTTTTTCATGCCTAATTACACTATATCGTTTTTTTTTTTTACCATACTATACTATGATGTTTTTATACCTTACTTTAGTATGACATCTTTATACCTTACTTTACTATGACGTGTTTATACCATATTATTCCATGACTTTTTTTTCTATGTTTTTATTCCTTATTATACTGTCATTTAAAAAAAAAAAAAAAAAAATTTTGCCATATTATACTATGTTGTTTTTTCACTTTCTTCACCTTACTATACTATGTCATTTTTCCCCTTTAAAGGCCTATTTTTTTTTCACTTTTTTGCCATACTATAATCTTTCGTTTCATTCACTTTTTAGGCCATACTATACTATGTCGTTTTTTTCAGTTTTTTTGGTATACTAAACCATAACGTCTTTATGCCTTACCAAAGATCCTCTATACAGAAGATACCGCATTACAGGCACCAGTGGTATGATATGGGACATAGTTCCGGTCTCATAAGTGGGCGTTGTCCCTCATCCCCACCCTCAAGCCAAGGCAACTAGCATGAAATGTGACAGTAGCTAATATTAAAATCTATCCCTGTCTAGACTTACCTCTCTGCATCCTTTGGAAAAGTAAACGACATCTGATCAGCCCAGTACAAAGTCATGTCAATTTAGTAGGCTAATAATCCATTTTATCAATTGTTAAGCAATGTAACAAGTTTTATTTAAGTTTTAAAGTTTAATCCATGGTTTCACGTATAGGTTAGTCAATCCAAAAATAACTCTGGTCCATCTAAACATCTCGTCATCAGTTGGCAAACGATGCCAGCAGTTGACAGATCTCGCAAGAGTTTTTTGATGTTTTTTTGCCGTATTATACTATGTAATTTTTTCGCTTTTTTTGCCATACTATACTATGTCGGTTTTTTCACTTTCTAGGCCTAACTAAACTGTCTTTTTTTTTTACTTTTAAGATCTTCCTATACCATGACGTATTTATACTTTACTATACTATGTCGTTTTTTTCACTTTCTAGGCCTAACTATACTATGTCTTTTTTTTTTACTTTTAAGATCTTCCTATACCATGACATATTTATACCTTACTATACTATGACCTTTTTTTTTGATGTTTTCATGCTTTATTATACTATGTAATTTTTTCACTTTTTTTTCACCGTACTATACTATGACGTTTTTTCATGCCTAATTACACTATATCGGTTTTTTTTTTATCATACTATACTATGACGTTTTTATACCTTACTTTACTATGACGTCTTTATACCTTAGTATACTATGACGTTTTTTTGATGTTTTCATGCTTTATTATACTATGTAATTTTTTCGCTTTTTTTGCCATACTATACTATGTCGTTTTTTTCACTTTCTAGGCCTAACTATACTATGTCTTTTTTTTTACTTTTAAGGTCTTCCTATACCATGACGTATTTATACCTTATTATACTATGACGTTTTTTTGATATTTTCATGCTTTATTATACTATGTAATTTTTTCACTTTTTTCAACATACTATACTATGACGTTTTTTCATGCCTAATTACACTATATCGTATTTTTTTTTATCATACTATACTATGACGTTTTTATACCTTACTTTACTATGACGTCTTTATACCTTAGTATACTATGACATTTTTTGATGTTTTTATGCCTTTTTACACTGTCATTTTTTCGAATTTTTTGCCATACTATACTATGTCATTTTTTTCACTTTTTAGGCCTAACTATACTGCCATTTTTTTTACTTTTAAGGTCTTCCTATACCATGACGTATTTATACCTTACTATACTGTGACCTTTTTTTGATGTTTTCATGCTTTATTATACTATGTAATTTTTTCGCTTTTTTTGCCATACTATATTATGTCTTTTTTTTCACTTTCTAGGCCTAACTATACTATGTCTTTTTTTTTACTTTTAAGGTCTTCCTATACCATGACGTATTTATACCTTATTATACTATGACGTTTTTTTGATGTTTTCATGCTTTATTATACTATGTAATTTTTTCGCTTTTTTTGCCATACTATACTATGACGTTTTTTTATGCCTAATTACAATATATCGTTTTTTTTTTTTTTTTTACCGTACTATACGATGACGTTTTTATACCTTACTTTACTATGACGTCTTTATACCTTAGTATACTATGACATTTTTTGATGTTTTTATGCCTTTTTACACTGTCATTTTTTTGCTTTTTTTGCCATACTATACTATGTCGTTTTTTTCACGTTTTAGGCCTAACTATACTATGTCATTTTTTTTTCTTTTAAGGCCTTCCTATACTATGACGTATTTATACCTTATTATACTATGACGTTTTTTTTATGTTTTCATGCTTTATTATACTATGTCATTTTTTCACTTTTTTCAATATACTATACTATGACGTTTTTTTATACCTAATTACACTATATCGTTTTTGTTTTTTTACCATACTATACTATGACGTTGCTATACCTTACTTTACTATGACTTCTTCATACTTTAGTATACTATGACGTTTTTTGATGTTTTTAGGCGTTATTACACCATGTAATTTTTTCGCTTTTTTTGCCATACTATACTATGTCGGTTTTTTCACTTTCTAGGCCTAACTATACTATGTCTTTTTTTTTTACTTTTAAGATCTTCCTATACCATGACTTATTTATACCTTACTATACTATGACCTTTTTTTTGATGTTTTCATGCTTTATTATACTATGTAATTTTTTCACTTTTTTTTACCGTACTATACTATGACGTTTTTTCATGCCTAATTACACTATATCGTTTTTTTTTTTTATCATACTATACTATGACGTTTTTATACCTTACTTTACTATGACGTCTTTATACCTTAGTATACTATGACGTTTTTTTGATGTTTTCATGCTTTATTATACTATGTAATTTTTTCGCTTTTTTTGCCATACTATACTATGTCGTTTTTTTCACTTTCTAGGCCTAACTATACTATGTCTTTTTTTTTTACTTTTAAGGTCTTCCTATACCATGACGTATTTATACCTTACTATACTATGACCTTTTTTTGATGTTTTCATGCTTTATTATACTATGTAATTTTTTCACTTTTTTCAACATACTATACTATGACGTTTTTTCATGCCTAATTACACTATATCGTTTTTTTTTTTATCATACTATACTATGACGTTTTTATACCTTACTTTACTATGACGTCTTTATACCTTAGTATACTATGACGTTTTTTTGATGTTTTCATGCTTTATTATACTATGTAATTTTTTCGCTTTTTTTGCCATACTATACTATGTCGTTTTTTTCACTTTCTAGGCCTAACTATACTATGTCTTTTTTTTTACTTTTAAGGTCTTCCTATACCATGACGTATTTATACCTTATTATACTATGACGTTTTTTTGATGTTTTCATGCTTTATTATACTATGTAATTTTTTCACTTTTTTTTACCATACTATACTATGACGTTTTTTTGATTTTTTCATGCTTTATTATACTATGTTGTTTTTTCACTTTTTTCAATATACTATACTATGACGTTTTTATACCTTACTTTACTATGACGTCTTTATACCTTAGTATACTATGACGTTTTTTTGATGTTTTTATGCTTTATTATACTATGTAATTTTTTCGCTTTTTTTGCCATACTATACTATGTCGTTTTTTTCACTTTTTAGGCCTAACTATACTATGTCATTTTTTTTTCTTTTAAGGCCTTCCTATACTATGACGTATTTATACCTTATTATACTATGACGTTTTTTTGATGTTTTCATGCTTTATTATACTATGTAATTTTTTCATTTTTTCTCATGATGCTTTTATACCTTACTAAACCATGACATCTTTATACCTTACTTATACTATGATGTTTTTTTATGCCTAATTACACTATATCGTTTTTTTTTTCACCATACTATACTATGATGTTTTTATACCTTACTTTAGTATGACATCTTTATACCTTACTTTACTATGACGTGTTTATACCATATTATTCCATGACTTTTTTTTCTATGTTTTTATTCCTTATTATACTGTCATTTAAAAAAAAAAAAAAAAAAATTTTGCCATATTATACTATGTTGTTTTTTCACTTTCTTCACCTTACTATACTATGTCATTTTTCCCCTTTAAAGGCCTATTTTTTTTTCACTTTTTTTGCCATACTATAATCTTTCGTTTCATTCACTTTTTAGGCCATACTATACTATGTCGTTTTTTTCAGTTTTTTTGGTATACTAAACCATAACGTCTTTATGCCTTACCAAAGATCCTCTATACAGAAGATACCGCATTACAGGCACCAGTGGTATGATATGGGACATAGTTCCGGTCTCATAAGTGGGCGTTGTCCCTCATCCCCACCCTCAAGCCAAGGCAACTAGCATGAAATGTGACAGTAGCTAATATTAAAATCTATCCCTGTCTAGACTTACCTCTCTGCATCCTTTGGAAAAGTAAACGACATCTGATCAGCCCAGTACAAAGTCATGTCAATTTAGTAGGCTAATAATCCATTTTATCAATTGTTAAGCAATGTAACAAGTTTTATTTAAGTTTTAAAGTTTAATCCATGGTTTCACGTATAGGTTAGTCAATCCAAAAATAACTCTGGTCCATCTAAACATCTCGTCATCAGTTGGCAAACGATGCCAGCAGTTGACAGATCTCGCAAGAGTTTTTTGATGTTTTTTTGCCGTATTATACTATGTAATTTTTTCGCTTTTTTTGCCATACTATACTATGTTGGTTTTTTCACTTTCTAGGCCTAACTATACTGTCTTTTTTTTTTACTTTTAAGATCTTCCTATACCATGACGTATTTATACTTTACTATACTATGACCTTTTTTTGATGTTTTCATGCTTTATTATACTTTGTAATTTTTTCACTTTTTTTCACCATACTATACTATGATGTTTTTTCATGCCTAATTACACTATATCGTTTTTTTTTTTATCATACTATACTATGACGTTTTTATACCTTACTTTACTATGACGTCTTTATACCTTAGTATACTATGACATTTTTTGATGTTTTTATGCCTTTTTACACTGTCATTTTTTCGAATTTTTTTGCCATACTATACTATGTCGTTTTTTTCACTTTCTAGGCCTAACTATACTATGTCTTTTTTTTTACTTTTAAGGTCTTCCTATACCATGACGTATTTATACCTTATTATACTATGACGTTTTTTTTATGTTTTTATGCTTTATTATACTATGTAATTTTTTCGCTTTTTTTGCCATACTATACTATGTCGTTTTTTTCACTTTCTAGGCCTAACTATACTATGTCTTTTTTTTTTACTTTTAAGATCTTCCTATACCATGACGTATTTATACCTTACTATACTATGACGTTTTTTTGATGTTTTCATGGTTTATTATACTATGTAATTTTTTCACTTTTTTCAACATACTATACTATGACGTTTTTTCATGCCTAATTACACTATATCGTTTTTTTTTTTATCATACTATACTATGACGTTTTTATACCTTACTTTACTATGACGTCTTTATACCTTAGTATACTATGACATTTTTTGATGTTTTTATGCCTTTTTACACTGTCATTTTTTCGAATTTTTTGCCATACTATACTATGTCGTTTTTTTCACTTTTTAGGCCTAACTATACTATGTCAATTTTTTTACTTTTAAGGATTTCCTATACCATGACGTATTTATACCTTACTATACTATGACGTTTTTTTGATGTTTTCATGGTTTATTATACTATGTAATTTTTTCGCTTTTTTTGCCATACTATACTATGTCGTTTTTTTCACTTTCTAGGCCTAACTATACTATGTCTTTTTTTTTACTTTTAAGGTCTTCCTATACCATGACGTATTTATACCTTATTATACTATGACGTTTTTTTTATGTTTTCATGCTTTATTATACTATGTAATTTTTTCACTTTTTTCAACATACTATACTATGACGTTTTTTTATGCCTAATTACACTATATCGTTTTTGTTTTTTTACCATACTATACTATGACGTTTTTATACCTTACTTTACTATGACTTCTTCATACTTTAGTATACTATGACGTTTTTTCATGCCTAATTACACTATATCGTTTTTTTTTTTTTATCATACTATACTATGACGTTATTATACCTTACTTTACTATGACGTCTTTATACCTTAGTATACTATGACATTTTTTGATGTTTTTATGCCTTTTTACACTGTCATTTTTTCGCTTTTTTTGCCATACTATACTATGTCGTTTTTTTCACTTTTTAGGCCTTCCTATACCATGACGTATTTATACCTTACTATACTATGACGTTTTTTTTATGTTTTCATGCTTTATTATACTATGTAATTTTTTCACTTTTTTTCACCATACTATACTATGACGTTTTTTCATGCCTAATTACACTATATCGTTTTTTTTGTTTGTTTTTTTTTACCATACTATGCTATGACGTTTTTATACCTTACTTTACTATGACGTCTTTATACCTTAGTATACTATGACGTTTTTTGATGTTTTTATGCCTTATCACACTATGCCATTTTTTCGCTTTTTTTGCCATACTATACTATGTCGGTTTTTTCACTTTTAAGGTCTTCCTATACCATGACGTATTTATACCTTATTGTACTATGACGTTTTTTTGATGTTTTCATGCTTTATTATACTATGTAATTTTTTCGCTTTTTTTGCCATACTATACTATGACGTTTCTTTATGCCTAATTACACTATATCGTTTTTTTTTTTTTTTTACCGTACTATACGATGACGTTTTTATACCTTACTTTACTATGACGTCTTTATACCTTAGTTTACTATGACATTTTTTGATGTTTTTATGCCTTTTTACACTGTGTCATTTTTTTGCTTTTTTTGCCATACTATACTATGTCGTTTTTTTCACGTTTTAGGCCTAACTATACTATGTCATTTTTTTTTCTTTTAAGGCCTTCCTATACTATGACGTATTTATACCTTATTATACTATGACGTTTTTTTTATGTTTTCATGCTTTATTATACTATGTAATTTTTTCACTTTTTTCAATATACTATACTATGACGTTTTTTTATGCCTAATTACACTATATCGTTTTTGTTTTTTTACCATACTATACTATGACGTTGCTATACCTTACTTTACTATGACTTCTTCATACTTTAGTATACTATGACGTTTTTTGATGTTTTTAGGCGTTATTACACTATGTAATTTTTTCACTTTTTTTGCCATACTATACTATGTCGGTTTTTTCACTCTCTAGGCCTAACTATACTATGTCTTTTTTTTTTACTTTTAAGATCTTCCTATACCATGACGTATTTATACCTTACTATACTATGACCTTTTTTTTGATGTTTTCATGCTTTATTATACTATGTAATTTTTTCACTTTTTTTCACCGTACTATACTATGACGTTTTTTCATGCCTAATTACACTATATCGGTTTTTTTTTTATCATACTATACTATGACGTTTTTATACCTTACTTTACTATGACGTCTTTATACCTTAGTATACTATGACATTTTTTGATGTTTTTATGCCTTTTTACACTGTCATTTTTTCGAATTTTTTGCCATACTATACTATGTCGTTTTTTTCACTTTTTAGGCCTAACTATACTATGTCATTTTTTTTACTTTTAAGGTCTTCCTATACCATGACGTATTTATACCTTACTATACTATGACGTTTTTTTGATGTTTTCATGCTTTATTATACTATGTAATTTTTTCGCTTTTTTTGCCATACTATACTATGTCGTTTTTTTCACTTTCTAGGCCTAACTATACTATGTCTTTTTTTTTTACTTTTAAGGTCTTCCTATACCATGACGTATTTATACCTTATTATACTATGACGTTTTTTTTATGTTTTCATGCTTTATTATACTATGTAATTTTTTCACTTTTTTCAACATACTATACTATGACGTTTTTTCATGCCTAATTACACTATATCGTTTTTTTTTTTTTTTTATCATACTATACTATGACGTTTTTATACCTTACTTTACTATGACGTCTTTATACATTAGTATACTATGACATTTTTTGATGTTTTTATGCCTTTTTACACTGTCATTTTTTCGAATTTTTTGCCATACTATACTATGTCGTTTTTTTCACTTTCTAGGCCTAACTATACTATGTCTTTTTTTTTTTTACTTTTAAGATCTTCCTATACCATGACGTATTTATACCTTACTATACTATGACGTTTTTTTGATGTTTTCATGCTTTATTATACTATGTAATTTTTTCGCTTTTTTTGCCATACTATACTATGACGTTTCTTTATGCCTAATTACACTATATCGTTTTTTTTTTTTTTTTTACCGTACTATACGATGACGTTTTTATACCTTACTTTACTATGACGTCTTTATACCTTAGTTTACTATGACATTTTTTGATGTTTTTATGCCTTTTTACACTGTGTCATTTTTTTGCTTTTTTTGCCATACTATACTATGTCGTTTTTTTCACGTTTTAGGCCTAACTATACTATGTCATTTTTTTTTCTTTTAAGGCCTTCCTATACTATGACGTATTTATACCTTATTATACTATGACGTTTTTTTTATGTTTTCATGCTTTATTATACTATGTAATTTTTTCACTTTTTTCAATATACTATACTATGACGTTTTTTTATGCCTAATTACACTATATCGTTTTTGTTTTTTTACCATACTATACTATGACGTTGCTATACCTTACTTTACTATGACGTCTTTATACCTTAGTATACTATGACGTTTTTTTGATGTTTTTAGGCGTTATTACACTATGTAATTTTTTCGCTTTTTTTGCCATACTATACTATGTCGGTTTTTTCACTCTCTAGGCCTAACTATACTATGTCTTTTTTTTTTACTTTTAAGATCTTCCTATACCATGACGTATTTATACCTTACTATACTATGACCTTTTTTTGATGTTTTCATGCTTTATTATACTATGTAATTTTTTCACTTTTTTTCACCGTACTATACTATGACGTTTTTTCATGCCTAATTACACTATATCGTTTTTTTTTTTTATCATACTATACTATGACGTTTTTATACCTTACTTTACTATGACGTCTTTATACCTTAGTATACTATGACATTTTTTGATGTTTTTATGCCTTTTTACACTGTCATTTTTTCGAATTTTTTGCCATACTATACTATGTCGTTTTTTTCACTTTTTAGGCCTAACTATACTATGTCATTTTTTTTACTTTTAAGGTCTTCCTATACCATGACGTATTTATACCTTACTATACTATGACGTTTTTTGATGTTTTCATGCTTTATTATACTATGTAATTTTTTCGCTTTTTTTGCCATACTATACTATGTCGTTTTTTTCACTTTCTAGGCCTAACTATACTATGTCTTTTTTTTTTACTTTTAAGGTCTTCCTATACCATGACGTATTTATACCTTATTATACTATGACGTTTTTTTTATGTTTTCATGCTTTATTATACTATGTAATTTTTTCACTTTTTTCAACATACTATACTATGACGTTTTTTCATGCCTAATTACACTATATCGTTTTTTTTTTTTTTTTATCATACTATACTATGACGTTTTTATACCTTACTTTACTATGACGTCTTTATACATTAGTATACTATGACATTTTTTGATGTTTTTATGCCTTTTTACACTGTCATTTTTTCGAATTTTTTGCCATACTATACTATGTCGTTTTTTTCACTTTCTAGGCCTAACTATACTATGTCTTTTTTTTTTTTACTTTTAAGATCTTCCTATACCATGACGTATTTATACCTTACTATACTATGACGTTTTTTTGATGTTTTCATGGTTTATTATACTATGTAATTTTTTCACTTTTTTCAACATACTATACTATGACGTTTTTTCATGCCTAATTACACTATATCGTTTTTTTTTTTATCATACTATACTATGACGTTTTTATACCTTACTTTACTATGACGTCTTTATACCTTAGTATACTATGACATTTTTTGATGTTTTTATGCCTTTTTACACTGTGTCATTTTTTCGAATTTTTTGCCATACTATACTATGTCATTTTTTTCACTTTTTAGGCCTAACTATACTATCTCATTTTTTTTACTTTTAGGGTCTTCCTATACCATGACGTATTTATACCTTACTATACTATGACGTTTTTTTTATGTTTTCATGCTTTATTATACTATGTAATTTTTTCACTTTTTTTCACCATACTATACTATGACGTTTTTTCATGCCTAATTACACTATATCGTTTTTTTTGTTTGTTTTTTTTTACCATACTATGCTATGACGTTTTTATACCTTACTTTACTATGACGTCTTTATACCTTAGTATACTATGACGTTTTTTGATGTTTTTATGCCTTATCACACTATGCCATTTTTTCGCCATACTATACTATGTCGTTTTTTTTTACTTTTAAGCTCTTCCTAAACCATGACGTCTTTATACCTTACTATACTATGACGTTTTTTGATTTTTTCATGCTTTATTATACTATGTAATTTTTTCACTTTTTTCACCATACTATACTATGTCGTTTTTTGATGTTTTTATGCGTTATTACACTATGTCATTTTTTCGCTTTTTTTGCCATACTATACTATGTCGGTTTTATCACTTTCTAGGCCTAACTATACTATGTCTTTTTTTTTTACTTTTTTTTTTTTTTTTAAAGTATATTTTTTGGGCTTTTATGCCTTTAATGGACAGCACAGTGGAGAGTGACAGGAAACGGGGAGACAGAGAGAGGGGGAATGACATGCAGTGAAAGGCCGTCCGATGCGGGATTCGAACCGGGGCCGACTGCAGCGAGGACTGTAGCCTCTACACATGGGGCGCCTGCTTAAACCACTACGCTACACGACGCCCCTTTACTTTTAAGGTCTTCCTATACCATGACGTATTTATACCTTACTATACTATGACGTTTTTTTAATGTTTTCATGCTTTATTATAGTGTGTAATTTTTTCACTTTTTTTTACCATACTATACTATGACGGTTTTTTTCACTTTTAAGACCTTGCTATATTATGACATCTTTATACCATTTTATACTATGAAGTTTTTTTGGTGTTTTCATGCCTATGTAATTTTTTCATTTTTTCTCATGATGCTTTTATACCTTACTAAACCATGACATCTTTATACCTTACTTATACTATGATGTTTTTTTATGCCTAATTACACTATATCGTTTTTTTTTTCACCATACTATACTATGATGTTTTTATACCTTACTTTAGTATGACATCTTTATACCTTACTTTACTATGACGTGTTTATACCATATTATTCCATGACTTTTTTTTCTATGTTTTTATTCCTTATTATACTGTCATTTAAAAAAAAAAAAAAAAAAATTTTGCCATATTATACTATGTTGTTTTTTCACTTTCTTCACCTTACTATACTATGTCATTTTTCCCCTTTAAAGGCCTATTTTTTTTTCACTTTTTTGCCATACTATAATCTTTCGTTTCATTCACTTTTTAGGCCATACTATACTATGTCGTTTTTTTCAGTTTTTTTGGTATACTAAACCATAACGTCTTTATGCCTTACCAAAGATCCTCTATACAGAAGATACCGCATTACAGGCACCAGTGGTATGATATGGGACATAGTTCCGGTCTCATAAGTGGGCGTTGTCCCTCATCCCCACCCTCAAGCCAAGGCAACTAGCATGAAATGTGACAGTAGCTAATATTAAAATCTATCCCTGTCTAGACTTACCTCTCTGCATCCTTTGGAAAAGTAAACGACATCTGATCAGCCCAGTACAAAGTCATGTCAATTTAGTAGGCTAATAATCCATTTTATCAATTGTTAAGCAATGTAACAAGTTTTATTTAAGTTTTAAAGTTTAATCCATGGTTTCACGTATAGGTTAGTCAATCCAAAAATAACTCTGGTCCATCTAAACATCTCGTCATCAGTTGGCAAACGATGCCAGCAGTTGACAGATCTCGCAAGAGTTTTTTGATGTTTTTTTGCCGTATTATACTATGTAATTTTTCCGCTTTTCAGGCTTTACTATACAATTACGTCTTTATACCTTATAATACTACGTGTTTTTTTCTCCTTTTTTTTGCCATACTATATTATGTCGTTTTTCCCCCTTTTTTATCATACTATACTATGTTGTTTTATGCCTTATTATACTATGACATCTTCTGACGTTTTTATGCCTTATTATACTATGACTTTTTTTACATTTTTATGCTTTACTATACTATGATGTTCTTTGATGTAGTTATGCCTTACTATACTATAATGCTTTTTGACGTTTTTATGCCTTACTATCCTATGATGTTTTATACCTAACTATCGTATGACTTTTTTTGACGGTTTTATGCCTAACTATACCTTGATGTTTTTTTAATGTTTTCATGCCTTACTTTACTATGATATTTTATGCTAAATTATAATATGAGATTTTTTTGAGATTTTTATGCCTTACTATACTATGAAGTTTTTTGACTATTTATTCCTTAATTTAATATTAAATTTTTTGACGTTTTTATGCTTTTCCATACTATGACTTTTTTGACATTTTTATGCTTATTATACTGCGACATTTTATGCATTACTGTACTATGACTTTTTATGCCTTTTGATGCTTTGACTTTCCATGCCTTACTACATTTAACCAACACACTGGAGCTAATACTATTCCACACATGCACTCATTCGGACTTAAGCTGCATGCAGAGAAAAACACTCATCCCAAAACGATTGCAAACATCCTCTGCATGTAAGCACCATGAAAATCATTAAACATGCACACACGCACTCGGAGTAGAGGACTTTCTGCTCTGAAAACAACACGAACAAGCCCAAGACACTGAACAGAGCATGCACAGGAAAATCCAAACTCTGTGTGTGTGTGTGTGTGTGTGTGAGTGTGTGTGTGTGTGTGTGTGTGTGTGTGTGTGTGTGTGTGTGTGTGCGTGTGTGTGTGTGTGTGTATTCTGACAGGATGCCAAAGCCCAGCTGATCTCTCAGTAAATATGGACATATGGTCAGCCTCTGTAGGGAGAGGCAGATAGAGACAGAGCATCCGAGGATGACACGGAGATGGTTCTTGGCACGTTTCCCTTATCTGTCCGCAGGGAGACCGTAGCAGGCGGAGACATCTTATCCTCCCAGGACATGTGTTCTTTTCCCAGAGCTGAAGCGTTTAGCCTTTTTGACTTTTCACTTCTCTGCGGGGGGCAGGTCAGAGGTGTCCACTCTTGGTTACATAACGATCAGATTATTACAGGATGAAAACAAGGGAATTGTTGTTGTCAGACTGAGTAGTTAGTTATGTAAGTTTCACAGAGCTGGTTGACGAACTGATGCAAATTGTGGGCATCATGTGATGAGGCAGTCAAAACAAGAACTGTGAATGCTGGAACCAAATCTGGCAGCTATAGTCATCTTTGATCTGTGTTTTTTTTTGTTTTGTTTTTTTTTTATATCAGCGCCAAAACCCAGGAGATTTGCCTTCCTGTACTTGCTGAATTTTATTTTTCAATCAGCACTATAGAGAATCCAGTCTGCTAAAATGTTGACACATATAAGCTGTGCCCCAATTCATGGGCCACATCCTTCGCAGGACATGGTTCATGAAGGTGTTGCCTCTGCAGCCGTCGTAGACCACAAAGGCCGAACCGAAATGAGACGGCCTGACTCTGATTTCTGCTTTTCAGAACCAGCTGTGCCCACCCTTACCGTTGCGTCACAAAGCGCTGCTCCTGTTGCTTAGCAACCTTAACAACAAGTAACCTTTTTTCACAAAAACTTGAGTTGTATCATTAGCTGTTGAACTGAGCTGAAACCCAATACTTCCATTTAAAAGTGTAATCCTCTGGCTGTTGGTGTTGTTTGCTGCCATATTAGTTTCATTACAGGCGCTCAATGAATCTTGGGATAGGTTGGACCATGAAGGATACACCCATTAGAAGGAAAAGAAGGCCACATCTCTCAGCCACATTTGAAAATGGGACAGCCTGGTCCACTGCTGTGACACAATCGGTCTTCAAATGCAGCCTCTGAACTGGGACACAGCTATAGCTGTACCATCCCTGCTTCAGTTCTGCCATTGTTGTCCTAATGTCTGTAACTACACTTACAATACACACTACCCAAAAAGAATAAATTGCATAAAGCTAAAACTGTGAGACAGGATGTTGGTTAATTATCTTTTTGCAAAACAAAAATGAGAAAAAAACTATAAATAAAAGGTCACTTTTGAAGACGAGAACCATGACAAAATATACTACATTTTTTATTATAACACAAAAACAAATGGGTGTAATATGTAGGCTTTTACGTTAATGAGTTTTATTCACTGGCCTTCATTTATCTGTTGAACTACACATTGTAGTCATGTTACAGAAACTTCCCGTCTGAAGTCTTAAGTTAATATAGGAAGAGTATAAGAGAGGAGTTTTCCTGCATTAGTATGACAGAAGCAAATCCAAGCTAACTTTAGGAATCCATCTTATCTTACTTCATCCTCTCTTATCTCTTTGGTTGTGTAGATGCAATAAAAGAGCAGCGATATGGATGAAACAAGGTAGTTAAGTGTTGAAAAGTTAAAGTTGCCAGAGTTTATTTTTTTGGGGAAGTTAGCAAATTTGTGTAATACACTTTTCCTATCTTCAGTCAGGATAAAAACATTAACTTAAGAACTGTTTATCTGTAATGGCTTTTTTCCTAAATCAGGTCCTAACCCTAATCACCATGGTTACCAAACAGTTATGAAAGGATCTGCAAGTTTGAAAATAACACAGCCCCTGATTCATAAAACTGTGTCCTCCAGCTCCTGACAAATATTTCTTCTTCTGAGGTTTATTTAGCTGCTTTAGTGCTAGTACTGTTAGCTAACGTTACTACTAAGAGTAGCACAGTAAGTAACAGATTTATAGACTAATTTCATCCTCAGTCCCACTGGAAATTAGACAAGAAGCAGCAACAGAAGAACTGAGTGCAGAGCTACTGATTTCACTTACTGGACATTTAACGTTTCCATATGCATAAAATCACTGTCAGTCTTGCAGCAGCTGTCATTTTCCCCAGTATCTCTCTCTTCTTCCCACTTCTACCTCCCTCCAGCAACTTCCTCTCTCTTCCTCTCGTCCTCTTCCATTTCTGAGCCTTTAAACTGCTGCGATCTGTCGGGCTTTCAGATCTCAGCGTCTCCCTCTCCCCTCTGTGTTGCTGGCTGTTAATCAGAGCTGCCTGGGACATCAGGCGGCTGCTGTCATGATGCCCAGCCCCAGGCTCCAGGCAGCAATATTTATCATTTTCAGCAGCGTTCTCCACTCCACCACACTTCTCCAATCCTCTGGCCACCCACGCCCTCAAAACCAGAAAATGAATGCCACGTTCTGGAGGGGATCATGCATGTGGTGATGTCATGATGTAAAGGGGTTGTGATTTCTGACAAGTGGTCGCGGGCCTGAAGGAGGCACGAGCCAAAGTCCAGCTCAGTGACTGTACGACTCAGATAGAAACCACCAAATATCAGAAGTGCTCATCAGAGGTAGCAGTTAATCCTGGCAGTGGGTCTGTGCTGAGAAGGAAAACTGAATCTGATCTCAAACTGTTCAGACACCTAAGGTCGTTTAGGACTCTTGAATCAAACAAGTTGTATTATGGGAAATGTAGGATCCAGTATTTTTGGATGTCTCTGACTTTGTTGCTTTGATTTAGATCACTTTTTTTTTCCTTGTATGTTTGAAAGAAGTGGCTTTGAGAAGTTAAGATTGTATTCCAGAATAATGTCCACTTCTCAAACCTATGCTAGCTGCATCTTTTAATCTGTATTTAGAAGCTACAAACTCGTTCAGCTTTCAAACCAACAGGAGTGTTACTGTAATCCTCCTAGTCCTTTCTCATTTCCATGTTTCTGCCTAAACTTACATGTGCTATGAACGGCTACAGCTTCAGTAGCCAAAGTGCCCCTTTCACACCCAGTCATTTTACCCTCCGTGCCCTACAACAGTGCTTTATTGAGCAGTTGCTCTCTTAAAGAGGGTCCAGAGCCGTGAAACAGGGTGTGGTATTGAGGAGAAGGTGGAGGGTGGGGTCATCACGACAGCCCACCAGACTGCACTCTGTGGCACACAGTAACACAACTTGTGTAGTTTCATGACAGAGCCTTAATGAAAGACTGCGAGTCCGAGACTGGAGTGAGAGATTGTGTGCATGTCCACATTTTGCCGGGTAAATAATGCAGCAGTCGAACACGATCAAGGTAAACAAAAACCATCCAGGGGAGCTCTGTGAAAGTGCTGCGTCTCAATTATTGATGCTGAAATGAGATTTGACGAGCCAAACACCTGCCTGTGCTGAACTGGACCAGCACCAGATTTCGCATCATCAAGACCAGGACTTGGCGCTGGCACTTCATAAACTCCCAAAACACTAGAGAAAGGGAGGAGTGGCAGTTTGCAGCCATATGCTGGAACCAGGAGGGTCTGTCATCCTGTTTACAGTCAACTTCAAAGGCTAGAAAAATAAGACAAACAGTAAACAGGAACATAAGTTTAACATTTTTTATTAACTGTTTAGAATACACCATGGTAAAGCATTTTGGATCTTCACTTGTAGACTCTTTGGGCATCCAGTGCCAGATTCAACAGCACACTTTGTTCACTGCTGTCGTGTTGCCCAGCCCTCTGATCTTTGCTGCTCTCCATCTACCTGTGACAGGTACAGGTACGAAGAGGAAAAGAAAAGAAAAACCCTGGCTGGTGCTGTAACTGAATATCCTGAAAAGTTAAAAAGAGCTCGATTTCAGAGGGTGGAGAGCTTGTTCCCACAGCGACAAACAGGAAGTCAAATAAATACACAGGTCTCACGTTCTGTAGCGCCCCCCGCCTCCCCGCAGGGCAGCAGGGCACATGTAGCATTCCTCTGTTTACAACATCCACACTTGTGACTGGTGCCTGTGTTTGCATGTGTTTAAATGTGATCCTACATATACTGTAGTTGTAGATGCGATCAGATTGCACTTAAAAGCAAAAAGATTGAATTCTGTACACACTCGTCCAATATTAAAAATACATTAAATTACATTTTCCAAATAAATATTGGTCCATTTTCATTAGTATGCCAAGTACATCTTCCTGAGACACTTTCGGAACTACAAACATATTTATACACCATAGATATATATTTTTTTAAATCCATGATCTATACTCTTATCAGTCTTCCTTTTACCCATCCTTTGATTTTCTCTCCATCTCTCTGGAGGCAAAATAACTTCATGCTACACTTACTTCAACCATCCACTTGAGATCATCCCTTATCATATGACTTGCTCTCTCATCCGTGCCAAGACATACATAGTAAACAGATTTCTCTGGCTGCACCAGCGCAGCGTAATCCAAGACGTGAAACCTTGTTTCACATGCAAACGCACACCGAGACATTGTCACAGTCAGACATACAGACTGCAGCTGCTACCGTATTTACTGACCTGAATGTACACCTGTGCTGTGAAGTGATTACTTGTGTGAGAGTAATACGTGTGCTTTGTTGAGAGGACATACCCTTAAGTAGATGTATACAAATGGTTCACTCACATGCTGACAAAAACTTGTATAATAACAGTCTTACAGCCAAAATGTTTTTTGAAAATACAAATGCGTTTATGGAAGCTTTTTTTGTGAAGTTTCACAGTATCAACGTGGTTCTCTTCCTGGCTTGCTCAACAGTCACCACACTGTAGCAGTGTGTAAGGGATTTACACAAACACACACACACACACACACACACACACACACACACACACACACACACACACATTAAGTACCTTTAACAGGGGGAACCACAATCGCAAACATCATCTGGCTTCATCCCCACCATCATCATTTATACCAGTCTATTATTGCTTTCGTATACCAATGTTGTTACACAAGATCAAGTGAAGAACAAGGGGAAATGTATCGTCCATCTAGTCTTGCAGGGAGGCAGTCCTGACTTGCAGCCCAGATAAGAATTTTCCAAAACAAAAGTCTTCACAGGAAACAGAAAAAAACAACTACTGGATTATCCATAAACTTGATGTAAGGCAGCAGAAGATCAACAGACAGGTATCCCTTCTTCTACGTGTGTGTACATACAAAAAGTACTGCGTCCCTGTTTTTTCGGTGAAGTCTTTTCAAGTCCTCATTAGTCTATACGTTAGACACAGCGTTGTTAGCATCTCGCGCCTGACGGATGCCGTATAGCCATTTGATGACTCGAGCGTTCCTCTCGATGACGGAGATGCCGTAGGGGACGCGGTCGTTGGCTCTGGTGGGCCCGTCCTCGTCGTCCTCGTCCTCCCTTGCCCGGTCAGCCTCGTCTCCGCACTCTGAGCTAGGCGTGCTGACGCTGCGGAGCTTGGAGACGGACACAATGTCTGAGTTGGCTCTCGTGAAGCGCTCCACTCCACCCATCCCCTCCACCTCCTCTGGGTCCAGCCCGCAGTAGTTGAAGAATCGCTCCAGGTCGGCTGTTGCGCGGGAGTAGCGGTCGCTCAGGTCCGATTTGGAGCGGTGCAAGGATGGGTGCTTGCGGGCGGACCCCTTGGAGCTGGCGTTCGATATACGGGTGAAAGCGGGGGAGGCTGGTGGGATCATGCCCGCTCGGACCAGCATGGGACTGGGCGGCAGGTAGACCGGAGGGCAGGGCAGGGTTTGGGAGGGGGTGTTGAGCTGAGGATGAGGTTGGGGTTGGCTGTGAGAGGGTGCAGGCGGTGGAGGAGGGGGAACCTGGGGGTGTGCAACTTGGCCTTGGGGAGTCTGTCTGGGCCTGAGCTGGGGCTGCAGCTGGGCCCTCTGGGGCTTCCTTATCTCCGCTTGAGGCCGGACATCCACCCTGCGCACCGTCACCGAGTTAGGGGAGCTATAGGGGGCTGGAACCCCAATGCGAGGTGCTCGTGCCGGGATAGGGGGTGGACGTCGGGTGAGTTCTGCTGCAGGGGTCCGGAGGTTGTTATTGAGCGGAGAGGAAGTTGAGGAAGAGGTGGATGACGAGTTGGTGGTGCCATGATTCAAAGGTTTGAGGTTGTTGAGGAGTCGGTTGCTCCTCTCCTGTTCTGCTGACAGGCTACTCCCGATGCTCTTAGCTCCCGATGAAGGAGACGATGAGGAGGGGGAGGTGGAGGAAGAGGACTGGGAAGAGGGCAATGGTCCATCACATACATCATTGATTAGATTATTCAGAATATCCAAGTTAAGAGCAGGTCCTCTCCTCCCTACTGGACCCTCTCTCCCTCCTCCATTCTCCACGTCCGCTGGGCAGCGGGGAACTTTGCGGGCTGGAGGAGTGCTGATCTGGCACTGGAGCATCATTCCCGGAGGAACTAGGGGCTTGCGGATGATTGGTGGTTTGATGGGGGCCTGACGAGTGAGGGCCACCTGCTGGCTCTTAACGTACTTGGCCTTGTCAGCCTCCAGACGCTCCACCGCGCTCAGTTTACGGGCCCCAGGCTCAGCTTGGCGGCGGAAGTAATCTGGGCCCTTGTTAAGTATCCTGAAGGGCATGGCAGAGGTGAAGGGAACTCCGGCCAGACGGCCATCTGACGGCCGCAGGGTCTCCACCGGCATTCTGGAGGAGCTGATGGAGACAAAAAGATTTTCAGTCAAATGGTTTTTCAAACAGAATTATGTGCAAAGAGACAAAGAGTGAATGAGCAAGAGCTGACAGAAAGACTAAGTGACTGATTTCTTCACTGTATTTATTGTGCTAAGTGTAAATAAGTTTTATAGCTTTATGTTGTGAGCATGAGGAGGTGTAAGGTAATGTGACCTGACAGACGGAGAGCTGGGTGCAAGTGGGGCTTTAATGGTCAACGAACATCCTTCTGGAGCTCCCACATGTCCTCTCTAAGCTTAAGAAAATAGCTCTTTTGTACTCTCTCTTTTCTTCCCACTCTCCTCCCCCTCCTCCCAGCCTCCCACCCTCGCTCCCAGAACCCCCTTTAACTTCCTTACCGGTTGCTGTGCTGCTGCTCTCACTTCTCTCCTTTTCTTCTCCGTCGCCCCTCTTGCTCTTTTATCCTTCCTTTTTCCCCAGTCCGGGATCAGTGAAAGGCTACTTGTGGGACAGGGTCAGTCGAGGTCAAATTCCACATCAGGCCCGGCCGGACCACCTCTATTGGCACAGCAGTGGCCCAGAAGGGGGTTAGGCTGCAGATCGGGGTCACCGGTCAGCGACA
The DNA here is from genome assembly GCF_021018895.1 of Seriola aureovittata. Classification (NCBI taxonomy): domain Eukaryota; kingdom Metazoa; phylum Chordata; class Actinopteri; order Carangiformes; family Carangidae; genus Seriola; species Seriola aureovittata. The sequence continues at coordinate 16,259,272 of NC_079372.1, forward strand.
GTGCAGCTGATGGGAGCTCTTTATCCAAAAAATTCAGGTCTGGATCAGCCAGCAATGATACCGGCAACACGACAGCCTTTATGATCCCCCTTCACGGTCTCTGTCCAACTGGTCTGTTCAGCCCCCGTCCGCCTGTCCAGCTGTGATCACACACAACAAGCCGGCCGGCAACTCAGCTGGAGAGTCCCGCAGTCCTGGAGAGGGTTGAAAACAGATGCAAGTCCAAGTCAGATAATGGTACAACTCTGTGTTTTCTGTCCGTCTGTCATTAACAAAAACATCCACACACTGATACACACACACATTCACACACACACACGCTGCTCCGGCTAACAGACAGGCACTCTCTTCAACACTGAAGTGGAGCAGACGGGACAGGCTTTAATACCACGTCTGGCTCCTCCCAGCCGGCCAATCGCATGTCAGGCGGGGAGCCTCAGCGGGGCTCGGGGGGGCGGGGCAGTGGGCGGGAGGCATGCTCACATTGGTCCACCTCGAAAGGGATTCTGACCAATTGGACCCCTCCCCCCTTGGAGCACAACAAAACACTGAGGCAGGGTTTTCATTCAAATGAAAATTCTTTGAAAGGGAGAAAGGGTGGGGGGGAGAAAGGGAGAGGAGGACAACGGGCAAAACAGCTGCAATTTTTTACATTGAATTGCATCAAGCTCAGTGGGGTGCTCTGAAAACACAGAGAGCTGCACAACTGTTCCTCCTCTATAGCTCTTTGTTTTCATCTCAGTGGAGACAACGTGTGGACAGCAGGGACACAGTAAACAATAGAGGATTATCTTATTCCTCAGTCTAATTCCGCTTTAATTTGTAGTTTAACCTTTTAGCTGGTGCCTGTAGTGCAATGATTACAGTGTCTAAAAACTGACCACATAAATGCCACGCTTCTTTAGAGACGAGAAACAACAACAAAGACAGTGAACGTTTTTTTTTCCTGTTTCTACAACTTATCCCCCCCATTTACTCTCTGAGCTAAGGCGCTGCTGACACACACACACACAGTTCATCTATTTTCCTCTTTCTCCAAGCCCCAATTTCCCAGAAAAACAATTCTCTCCACCACCACCCCCAACACCGCTCATCCCTCCACTCCTTATCGTTTACAACATTACACTTCAGGGTTACATCACACTCAGTCAGCGTGCCCCCCCTCCCCCTCCTCACCTCCACCTCTAAGATATCTATCCACACATTTTTAATTAGTCTTTTTATAGCAGTCTTCCTTTCCTGTCTCCCTCAACATGTGATCCTGTTTCCCCCACATCTCCCCTCTCTCTCTCTCATCTCTGAACAGCAGACCAGCAGCAGACAGAGAGAAAAAGCAACCATGACAGCTTACACTTGGACACACACACACACACACACACACACACACACTTTCAGGTACTTCAAGAGCTTGAAAACTCAGAGATGTGCGCACACAGCCGCACACTTTACTTTCATCTCAACATTGTGACAGACCAAAGAAGAGTCTAAAATAGTCCAGCTTAAATTAAAAACACATTTGCATCACAGAAAATAATTATTCACAAACCTTGTGAGACCAAAAGCCTTCAGGCAAATCCTGAGGGAATACATATAGGTGGAAGAGCAAAAAATAAAATACTATATGGAAAGGAAACACGGGAGCAAAGAGAACGCTCTGAGTGAGAAGAAAATTTCACATCTTATAGACAAAGAAAGGAGGGAGTGTTTAGTTAGTTTCAGTCAGAGGAAAACAGAAACTCTCTAGATGAAACATACAGGAGATGAGGACGGCAGTTCGGACTTATGAGCCATTCAAAAGGGCTTAATGATGTGATGATGACGAGGGAGAGAAACACGCCTGTCTTTGAACCCTCAAGCTTTAATTCATTTTCCACTGATTTGTCATTGTACATCTAAAAAGTCTCAAAATCAATGCACAGACCCAGAGATATCATTTTTATTGCATGGACTCCTTTCCGTATCACAACCTGGCTCCTAAATTACCCATGATGCAATTTGTGTGCTAAAGAGTTCTCCTTTAGCACACGCATTAATGTGTGTGTGAGGTGTCAATGAGCCCAGCACATGCTACTTAGAACAGGTTTGAAACACAGTACAGTAAATTCTCAAAGGACCACAACCTATGCTGACACATGCAGTATCCATGAAAATAAGCTATTATAACTTAATTATATTGTTCTGAGTCTTAGAATCATACTTTAATTTGTATTTACATTTTTTATGATAAAGTACATTTTGATAATCTTTCTCGTTACAGATGCTCAAATGCTTTTCTTAAAAAAATCTCCTGACGAGAGGAACTACTCAGGAAACAGAAAGAAAATCCTTCAGTAACACCCTGGTGCACCAGGGAAGAAAAGACCTTCAGCCCAGCCACCACACTGAAAACACCAGCTTCACTGCAACAGCTATAGGTAATTATAGAAATGGTTGTATATGTGTCCATTCATAGAAACTCATCCTAAAGACTTTACCAGAAATGTTGAAGACAAACGTCTGGTGGTAGAAACCTCAGCTCCCTCACGTTTAGTATGCTGAGGCCTTGTCATTACCCTCACACAGGCCTCTCCTGGAAAAAACACATCCTTTGAGTCCAGATTTAGAGCCTTTTCATGTCCACAAAGACCAATGTCTTTAATAATGGCCGATGGCTGGTTCTAAGAAAATGACAAATACTTTGACAGAGGTCCCAGTTCAATGTGTAATGGCCTAAAAAGTGTACATATACTAACCTGCCCCCTTTCATGCCTTTTCAATAAAATATAATGATGTCATTTAAAGGCTCCATCTCTGCTGCTATGACACACACTTTACTATGTATAAATATTATGTATAAATCACATGAACACAAAAGGGGAAGATACTTTGTTATCTCCGCAGCTCAACTCTTTAACATAAGGTGTTAACAACCGTACAAGAGCTGTGTGCATGCAAACACACACTCACACACACCCGTGTAAACCCATTTCAGCTGATAACTAGAATCCCATGATCCACTCATTATTCTGTCTCTTTGTTGCCTCACTGATCCCAACACTTCAGCCTTGATACACGATACATGGAAACTATGGGAGATGGAGAAATGGAGAGACAGTTTGAACTGCTAACAATAACTATTGTCAGTGCAAGGACTTGAAGAAAAGGTCAAATAAAAGCTGGTAAATGAATTCACACTGCACGGAGATCAGTATGTAAATGAAAACCTGAGGAGAGCCATCTACAGTTTTAATGTTGTATATTGTTGGCCTAGATAGTCCCGAATCCTAAAAACAGCAGCTATTGTCATTTATTTCCACATTGTACAGGGTCAGAGCCTAAAGCGACGGCTGCTGTGGTGCTAACGTGTGTGCTAACGGCACCGTTAAACCTCGCGCTGCCACAGAACAAGGTGCGAATTGATCAAGCCCGGGTCCATGAGTCTGTGTGTGAGAGTGAGTTAGCAATAACTTCCTAAGGGAAACAAAAACATCCCTCAGTCTGTTGGACTCGGTTTTTCTAACTTTCCATCTTTCATTTTTCCATTCATGTTCTGTACTGCAGTTACACAAACAGCTGATGTCTCCAGAAGCGACGAGCACGCCACAGGCACCGACCGCAGCGTCAGACCCAGGAGTGATATTTTTATTCCACCATGGAAACTTGCTCGGGTCGATTATCACAAAACTATGCAAGCCGCTGCGTTGTTATGAATCTGACTGCTTTTGCGTTCAGCTTTCCAACCACCATATTAGAGGGTAATGATGTTTGCTGTGTGTGTGTGAGAGAGATTGTGTTTCATAGTGACTGAGTGGGTGAGTAATATATTAGCAAGAGACAGAAAGAATAGGAGGTGTGTATGTTTTTAATCCAGATTTGTTGGAACGGGTGGAAGGGGATGCTCCTGCTGAAAGGAAGAGATGACTAGCACTTTACCACAACTGACTATGGTCCTCTACCAACCAGCCTGCACAACACTAATTACAGGGAGAGCCCAAGATTTTCTAGCACTTAGTAACTGAGTGACTGAATAAACAGCAAACATCAGCACATGAGGAAGAGGAAGGAAAAACACGGGCCATATCTAAAAGTTTTTATACTTTTCTTTCTAGAAAATGTCCTGAAACGTGACAAATACCAAAAACAGGAAGATGCAGCAAAGATTGTGCGACAGGAATAAAGTGCGTTAATGTGTGTGTGTGTGTGTGTGTGTGTGTGTGTTCTGTGACGCCAGCTGGATTGTCCTATCGCAGCGGCCTTGTCCCAGCGGACATTGACCCCAGACTGTATAAAAAAACAGGAGAGACCCCACCTTAAAGAGATGTCACCAGAAACCCCTCCTGTCCAGAGTGAAACTCAGAAAAAGAAAAAAAAAAAAAAAATGTAGATAAGATGGTTTCACTGAACAACTATTTTCCTTTATGCAGCTAGATGCTGGAAACAATATTCACATCCTTCAATCTTTGAGGAAAAAACTCTGTATCATACATACTCTTTGCAAGAGTCACCTTCACCCCAAGCAGAGGGGAGGTGGTAGTGTGTGGCAAGTTAGTGAGTGGTGATTTCTCAGGTTCTTCTCCCACTGGAGGGACGAGCAGGAAGCAATGACGCATTTCACAACAGGAAACGTGTGAGAAAGAGAGTAAAATAAAACAAACATGCTCGGTCGGAGTGTTTGTTTCTGACTGTGTGTGACCAGCAGGTTAAGCCTGTTTAACAGTGACCGTAGCATCTATTTCTGGCCACTCGGACCAGCTTATTTTTTTGCTGTAAAGTCGGTACACAATGCCCGACCAGCCGCTGCAGAGAAATCACACAGCGAGGTAAGCCGTGGCGCTGACTGTCTGATCTAACCACTGTTTAACAGAGATGACAACACTATAAAAAAAGAAAGAAAAAAACAACAAGACTCCTAAGTACAGACTTCAGTAAAGCCTCTGTCATATCAACCTTTTGTGGAAGGGGAGAAACAGCTCTGATAACAGCTGTGACTACACACCTAAGTATTTTGAGAATGATTGTAAAAGTAAATGTTTTTTATCTATATAATGCGATTATATTTTTATCTGTTCAACCTCCAAAGTTCAGCATCAAGCGTTAAAGTTAATTTACTAGCCTTATCGTGGAAATATCTGATACACACAGATATACTGTTTATATCTAGCTTCTTTTTTAAGGCGATCCGGGTCACGCAGAGATTGTGTGTCTTGCTCAAGCGCAGTTTGGCTGATATCAGGGGATCAGCCAAGTTAGTACTAAGGATGCCACGGTGTGGAAATTTTACAACCATGTAATAAGCTCGATATTGGTATTACTTCCAGATGCTGCCGTATGTCCATCGGACATACTTTTCATATTGCCTCATTAATGTTATCAGGTTCCCTTTTGGCATTTAAATCTAAAATATTGCCAAACAGGAGGTTTTGCTTTTCACTTTGACACCAAGTCCTCAGCCACTGTCTCGTCAGTCAACTGTGGCATCCCTACTCAGTACAATTCATCCTCTGGGCACCATGAACATATGTTCAACCACCAGACCATAGAGTAGAGCGATGCAGCACTATGTCCTAAAACTAAACTAAAACTGTCCCATTTTTTTGTCACTTTACCTAGACGGAAAACATCATTCAGTTACGAAATGATGTCAAGTGCCCAGAGACCGCGATGTAATCACGTCGTCTTTGCAGGACAGGACAGGCAGTAAGGAAGAAAGTACTGAAGGACCTTTCCATAACATATCCACAGTCCAATCAGCTCTTGTCCCGGCTGCTGCTTGAATATCTGGCTTAATTGACTCAGTTAAGCATCTTCCTAGTGTCTTCTGGTTGAATAATAGTCTAACCTCATGATGAGTAGGTTCATACCCAGGTTGTGGCCGATCAGGTTATGTGTGTGCAACACTAACCCCGGCCAATCACCCCGCTGAAACACCCCGGCTTCAGTTTTTAAGTCAATAAAAAGCTTGAAAGAAGGGTTCAAAAGGTTATCAGCCACACCCCCCCAGGGCTGATTTAGGGAGCTCCAAACACAGCTAATGAAGACAGAGAGGTGAGCGCCACAGTACTAGACTTCAACCTTTAATGCCTTGGCTTCATCACACAGCACTGTGCAGTTATCAGCTCTGGCCACGCTGCTCATTTCCTACACAAAATAGCTCTTGGCCGGGTGGAGAACTCGACTGACATGCATGACTGAAGTGTCTGGACTAGAGGGTTATGAAACCGTGATATGCACCAGGGTCTAGTCGACTGCAAAAACAACCACTGAACCATAAGCAGACAGTTATTATAGCATCCAGCTCCATCTTTGTATGCCACTCCCCTACTCTCTCCATCTATTGCTCTCCCCCTTAAACCCCCTCCTCCACCTCTGCCCATCACTGTCTGCGTCTGTGGCCCCAGGAAACACACACATCCATGCATAATTACACCCAAGGGTGGGATGAGGAGGGGGCCCAATGAAGTCTTGTCTCGTGTGCTTATGCGTAGCTGTGCATCCATGAATGTCAGAATCCTCATTTTCTCTATGTGTTTATGTGACGAAGAGAGTTTTGACTGAGTAGGTAATCAGTGGAGAGCAGGTGGCCGAGTCCTCCCTCAGGAAAACTAAACCCAGCATCGAAGACAAACATACTGTAACATCTGCCATTTGCCTGTGTCAGCCGATAGAAATGAACCGATTAAATGCATTTGCAACATGAACAAGAACAAAATACAAAAATAGTTTCATATTTCCATCCATTCATCTCTAAAAATGAAAATGTTGTGAGATAGTTACCATTAAAAAAAGTGTCTCACCGTCACTAGATAAGTCTTTGATAGACAGCCAGAGAACTTCCAGCTCGCTCTACTAAGATGTACATACTTTAGTGTGTTTCTCTTGCAAAACCTAGTGGAAAACAGCCTGTTTTATTTCAGATATAGTCATCATAAAATGTTGGGTGACTGTTTTCCTCCCTGTGCCGAATAACTAGCATGCAGGATTTACAATGCCCGTAGAGATTCTGGCATGGCTGAGCCTCTGGAGGGTGAAATAACTGATCCAGCAAAGAATTTCTGCTGATGATGGAAACTGTTGTGATATTCCCGAAATTGATGTGCAGATCTGGGTTTGTGGAAAAATCAGTGTGTGTTTAAATGTTTGGATCAATAGTTAGAAGCAACTCCTCTCATCTCACTCAGTTGCAGCTAATCCGTTGGGTAACACACACACACACACACACACACACACACACACACACCTGGGGACATATGGGCACACAGACAGAAGTGTGCTTAAACAATTACATGCTAACTGCAGACAAAAAGACACACAACTACATAAAGCAGACACCTCAATAGTCAAATTCAAATGCACAGTTACACACAGCTGTGTGTTGCAACAGTGATGCCTGAAGGCAAACAATGATGCACGGAGATAGAAAATGACCGAGACCCCCCCGCCCCCCTACAACGTGGCGATGAACGCATTCCAGAGACATGCAGGCTTGGAAGCAATCACATACTGCTGTCCTCTCTCAGCTACAGAGCCACCACACACACACACTGTGGGGAGGGAGAGTGGTCACCGTGGAGTCGCCTGAATTGCTAGGCCTCACTGTTGGTTTGGATGCAGGGAGGATTACTCACACACACACACACACACACACACACACACATACACACACACACACACACACACACACACACACACACACACACACACACACACACAGTACAAACAGTCGCACATTGGACTCATTCCTCAACTGTTAACCCTTTTTTAATTCCTGATTACCTCTCCACTGACAGAGAGAGGAGCTGAAAGTTTACAAAGTGATTATGAACAGGTGACATGTCTTTCTCTCCCATACACACACACACACAGGCTTAAAAACACAAGTAAAACCAGACATGATTCATCAAACTCGGTTAGATCTTCGCCCTTTATCAACTCAGTCTGCAAGATAATCTGAAGGCACGATAACACTCTGAAACACTTTCCTTTTCTGCTGGAAATAAAACGTCAGCGTCAACTTGTTAGAGGTACAATACATGTGCTCTGCCAGCCTGCCACACAGCCTCTCGCCGTGTTACAGCTGAGAGGGCTGAGAGAATGAAAATAGTCCTGGAGCAGCACTGCCAAATGTTATAATCAAGACCAGTATTTTTAGATTTGGCATACCATCTCAAGGACAAGGAAGCACAGGCAGGGACACAGAAAGAGACAATAGCTGCCTCTATTATAATGGAGGTTTTCAGTTGCTCTGCATGGTTTCGACAAGTGTCACAGTGAAGACTTAATGCACATCCTCTTGCTATCATTAGATTTTAACAGCAACAAATGAATGAATGTCTTCACATAAAGACAATAAAAGGAAACAAAAGATCATTAAAGAGATACTGACAAAAAAATTTATAGTAAAAACATCACTCAATTGCTTTAATTACACAGACCAAACACTGCAGGCACACTGCTCTGTTCAAACAGGACAGAAGGTTAAGTTTACTCACATGGTGTGTAAAATCCCTCAACCTGATCTCTGGAATACACGAGCTGCGAGTCGCACTGAAAGAAGAAGGTAAGGAGCTCGGAGTCTGGTAAGAGCGTCACTGTGCCGGTATGTGTGCCTTGTGCTCCTGTGTGTGTGAGCGAGCCAAATAAACACTAACCTGAGCGTCTCTCCGCTCCTTAGACTAATAAGATCCCCTCCTTCTCCTCCCACTGCTGAGGAGGACTCCACCCCCTCTGTCTAGAAGCAGGAAGAGAGTTGGGAGAGCAGGAAGCAAGCGCCTTTGCTTGTAATCACTTGATCTTCCTGACTCTCTCATTACCCTGAGTTTCTTTAGAAGTGCCATTTCCACTACCTATGGCAGTGGCACCATTAATCCGGGAAACTGAGCAATGTTTTTTTTTTTTTTTTAATCCTGTTGATACTGTGGTACATGTAAAGTATCACCAATGATCATCATGACTAAAACACATATGAACACAAATCAGTTCTGTTAAAGTTCTATAAGTGTCTGCAATGCACACTTCTGTGATTTCACAACCAGGATTGATTTAGCTTTGAATGACAACTACTTTGTTTTTCTGTCCTTATTCCAAACAAACTGTCGCTGCAACTTCAGCAGATGCTGCTGAAAATATCAAATGCATCCTTCCTGTTCACGAGAGGACTTTTCCTGGAAGAGAGAGAGCAGCAAGTCTAGCACAATAAAAACTCTCTTTTCCTGTGCAATTCATGACTTAGACACTACTTCCTATGAATACAGTACAACTTTTTATAATTATATTATTGAAGCTGCAATGATTAAATCGATTAATGGTGGAATAATGTAGACAGTGAAAAACTATCAAAACGCTCAATCTATGGAGAAATGCACCTATTCAGAAACTTTAAAACAAGCATTCAAGACCTCGACCAACCATCATTTTAACTTTTCTAACAATACAACACCAAGCAATCCTTCTGCTGCTAAGCTAGCAAGCTACAAGACAGAAAAATGTCACAGAAACGCTGCACAATCATTTGATGTCAGGAATATATCATTGCATTCCTAAGGAAACAAATCTCCATATATCTCCATATTTAAACGATATTGGACAGGTTTTCACCTTCCACCTTCTAGTGTGGCCGTTCAGCACAAATACAAACACATTTGATTTTCCAACACGTCATACGAACCAGTTCTGTTGTAGAATAACCTTTAGGAAAATGTTTAAAAAATCTGATCTCAAAGGGCTGCTGTCATATCTTTTACACAAAAGCGGAAGCTTATTGAGACATGAGACCGACATGTAAAATGTGCAGTGCATGTCTGAAAGGAGCAAATAATTTAAAGACACCATCTTTGTACAGTTTAAATCAGTTTGAGACTAGCCCTTATGAATAACACTATTACCTTAGAGAACATTAATGGCAGCATAATTAAGTGGATAAAAGCTAGTAATTGACTGACTTCAGGGTGGGTTTACCCTCTAAATAAGTTGGAATTTGTCTCCATTCCTATCAGAAGTTTATTTCACTTACTGCACACCGTGGCTGAGCTGCCATTCCTCCTTACAGTCCAAACACACACAGCAGTGCTTATTTAAAGAGTCAGCAGGGCGGAGTGCACCAGACCAACTTGTGGTACACGTACACACACACACACACACAACACACACACACACACACACACACACACACACACACACACACACACACACAGAAACACATGTATACAAACTGACACACAGAATCAGGAACCCACACCCACGGCCTAAAGACAAACACACACATGCAGTGGTCGGTCAGTCTCCTGAGCAGCAGCAGGGAGCGGACTTCCACTCAGACGCCGCACTGTAGAGGAAAAGCAAGTGTTTGCTCTGAAGTCCAAAACACACAGCGGGAGCCAGAGAGATAGGATGATAAATATTTCAGCTAGGTCAACAAATTCCGACACCTTTTCTGCCGCCATTAACACCATCAATCACACTCTCCTCCCTTCCTTCCTCCCCTCCCTTCCATCCATCCCTCCCTCCGAAGACTGGGCCTGGTTGAAAATCACATACTTTCTGTTTCTGTTTTTTACCTTTTGTGTCATTCCTCTCTCCAACTTTCTTCCTCCCCTCCACTCAGTCCCTCTCACATCTCGAGAAAGCTACACAATCTCTGTGCCTTAGGGAAATATTTTCAACGTAACACCCTGTGAGCATCCCAGCGGCCCCTCCGGCAGTGGTAATGCACCTCCATGACAATGCACACCTTCGCTCGGAGACACAGTGGAGACAGGTGGATTAGGAGTATTAGTGCCTTGTCATTTGGCCAAATACTCTGTGATCCATGATGCACAGTCACATGCTTATCCCCCCCCCCCCAGCCCCCCACACACACACACACACACACACACAATGATGAGTCTATATTGACACCACACTGGATGTTTAGTAACACACACACCATTAGCTCTATTCAAAATTCTCATTTTTGACACCAGCTGAAAATGTCTTTTTATAGTGTCCTCTAACAGAAGGCAAGGGGTGTAAAGTTACTGCAGCTCTAGCTCCTTTCTCTCATACCAAAATCATAAGCTCCCTCACTTGTTGCACCCACACACACACACACACAAACACACACACAAACACACACACAAACACACACACACACACACACACACACACACACACATACCACAAGTGCAGGGACTCACATCTCACATTACTGCTCACATTACACACTGACATGCCTGAGCAGGGCCCGTCTCTGTCACCCTGCATCCTAGTTTAGTGCAGATACCAAACTGGAATCAATCTCCTGAGAAAATCAGATCTGGAAATGTATAACAGAGCTGAGCTGAATGCTTCGCAGCAGACCGTTGCCATGGGAATCGACGTCCAAGTCAGCCCATGAAGTAAGAAACAGTAATCCGACATTATTCATTATGCATCAGCATTGATTACAATTACTTATTGTCAGACAAGAGCATTTAATCTCACTGATAGTTTTGTGCGTCACAGCTCTCCTCTAACGTTACCAGCACTGACACTGGGACAGTGTCACATGACCACGTGACAGGTTCACAAGTTAAAACACAATGTTAGCAACATGTAGAAACAGTCAAGCATCTGGAATAACTTCTAAATTCGTGAAAATGGCCCCCCAAAAAAATGAAGGCTTCCACTCCAAGTTGAACAACACTTCTTAGAAAGCTTCATTGACATGGTAACAGGTGGCAAGCACAAGCAGTTATATCCATGGTCTTAAAACTTATCTGCTCAAATTTGCAATTCATGTCTTGACATTGGCCATGTAAATGGGATTATTTCACGAATGATAATAGACGGCAGTTGAAATTCAAATATCAGGTCTGGTTGGACAGACACTCAACATATGTTGACTTTCACATACTCAGTCGTGCTGCAAACAGACAGAGCAAATATTTTGGGCTTGTTTAAACATTAAGAGTTCTTTAGGGCAACATGTGACAGACCCCTTGACCTACTTTTTTAATAATAAATATAAAAAATGAGCAACCATACTGACTCACAGCAGAGAAAACTCTGTATTCAATGCAAATAAGGTGTGTTAATCTTTTAAAAAGAGCAGTGACATTCGTGTCACTTCTGGTCTGTATGAACTTTATATCCTCTTCAAACCATCAAGGGACATCTTACCTTGAACTATGCTCCTAGCACAGTGAAGGGCTCTACCTATATGTCTTTGCAAACACAGTGAAACAGGATCAAACCTTGTATTTGCGTTAGGTTAAACGATGGCAGAACTTGATCAACTGGTAGAGATTTCACCACCACAAAGGTTACAGTGGTAGCTATTCTCATAACATCTCTGCTTGTCCTAGGCCACTGCAGGCAATATTTTAAATTAAAACGAACTTGTACATTAACCTTGAAAGATTTTATTCATACCGCCCACTTCTACTCAGTATTATAGAGGTACTCCAACAATTTGGTATCATACCTCCATAAAAGCTGAGGGTCAGCTAAGGTATCCTGACTTTTATGCCGTGTCTCAATTCATGTACTTCCATGCTTACACTTGCTATTTTGAGTGCATGAATGCATTCACAGTGACAAGTGCGGCAACAGGCAGTGCACTATAAATACCTGGATGTTTCACTCAAAATGGTCAAAAAAGTTGAGTGTAAACACTTCTGTAGACTGTAGACACTTCTCACCTATAGCAGTTGCCATATCTTGGCTACGTGGTGGAAGGGGAGGGACCGCCAACGTGTTTTCAAACTCCTGCGGTGCCAATGGCGGCATAACTTCCATGTATCATGACACAAAAGGCGCGCACAGGAAAGTAAAATGTTCATTTTCAAGTCAAGGGAGCAAAGCGGTCGGCAGGCAGGCGTTGCGGTTGTCATTTCCAGAGAGTGCACAACGGCAGTGTTTCATTTGGCACGACACTACCCTGTCGGACTTAAGGCGTTACACCAGTGAGTACACTGTGTACACAGCGTACTACATGTGGGTGTACTGACTGAAGTATCCAATTTGAGAAAAAGCAACAGTCTCTAATTAGGGTCAAGCCCCAAAAACACTGGATCGGACAATTCCCACAATTAGGGCTGCAATAATGATTATTTCCATGATCAATTACTCAATGATTCTTCTGAACTGAACTTCATGTGTAAAAATCATTAAAAATGTATCACTGTAAAACTTTCAAGAGGAATGTTATATAATTTTCATTGTGTTGAAAGTACACAACTTGTGTTTTTTTATGTATCAAGTTAAACAAATGCTGCTTTCCTTCAGAATGCATCAGCAAAATCAACAGGACATTTACAGTACAATACAATACAACTGATAACCGCATATTGACCTTTTCCTCTGAGTTGATTTGGACTGTGAGACCCTTACGTGTAACTCTACAGACAGTCTGCAGCGATATAAAGATAGTATTGTAACAGTGATCCCAACAACAGGGATCTATAACACACAGACATGTTTGAAGCTCTCTGGTTAATAGGTCAGTGGGTCCAGTGTGGAGGGGGGCAGGGTAAATAATGGTTAACCAGAAGCATGTTAGTGACCTCTATACAGCCCAAGGCGCTGACAACAGGCAAACGGCAGTCTCTCAAACGTGCAGCGAGGAAGCATGGCCCTCTGGGAACGAGAAAAAAAAAAAAAAAAAAAAAAAAAAAAAGAGGGAATGATGAAGCGAAGGTTGGCATCCAGACTGCTGTCGTTTGTCTTGGAGGGATGGGGCAGATGGTTGACAAGGGAGAGCCTCCAAAAATACACGAGCAAACACACCCACATGCAAAATGCTCCTCCCAGCTCACACAGCGTGGGTGTGTAGGGATTCATGAAGACAAACTGATGAGCGCACACTTTGTGACCTATCAGAGACACATACAAACTCATCAAACCAGATATTGTGTTTGTGTAGTCACTGTTGATTCAGTCTAAACTGTCTGGTTCCCAGCCTCCAACCCATTTATGATAAATGACTCAATCTGTGTGTGAGCTGCATATACAGGAAATAGCAGCAAACAGGTACAAATTCACCCGGCAGAAAGACAACAAAACATCCAGAAGTCAGCCATTAAAAAACAGAGTCACATGATGCATCTACAATTTACACAAAGCATGTGGAGGGCAGCTGTCAGCTGCATTAAAAACAAAACGATAAAGGGGTTTGCAGGACCCTAACATCATGCAAGGACCTCCTCTCCACATTACCTCTCATGGAGCAAATCGCTGTCAATTTGTCTTTGTCGCGCAACTTCACACGAGGTGTTTGCATGTGAGGAATCTGCATGTGAGTCCTCAGCTGCTGACCTCCACAGTCCAGCAGAACCAGAGACACAGCTTGCCAGGACAAGGAGTCACACTGTCCTCATTGCTCAGGGGGGAGAGTCACCCAAACTGGGATCACCAAGGGCCAATGACTGGAGGGGAACTCCAGCCACATGACTAGTACTGCCTAGGATATTTGGGCCAGAGAGGGCTTAACCGGACTGTGGAACTAGCACGAATGAAAAGGCCACTCTTTAAAAGTGAGGCATCACAATATAAGTTTATAATACTGATAGCAGGATAAAACACCGGAGTCAAATCATCCATGAAAGCTGATACCTAATCATGCCACTATAGTTTAGTCTATGTTGGTGTTCATTGGGTATGGAGTATGGACAATGGGTGGTTCATACTTGTACTTGTTTGTACTATTTCAGTAATTCAATTTCATACTTCCACATTACAGAGAGAAATACTGTACTGTTTACTCCACTAGATGTATTGGACAGCTGTAGTAACTAGTTATTTTAAAGATTGAGATTTCACACCTAAAATATACAGTGGAGTCCAAAAGTCTGAGACCACTTTTCTATTTCCTTGAATGGGTAGAACATCTTCATAATACAAGTCCCAGAGTTTCATTCAGTCATTCAGGGGAAGGAAATGCACTTCGCTCAGCTAGTCTGTATCGCTGTACCTATATTTGTACATGTTATGATGTGCAATGGATGCTAGCTCTTGCTAGCTTGTCTTCCGAATTTCATCTAGTACATGCACTGGCGGCTGGGTGATGAAACAATCACGATAATTATTACAAATAAATTCCCACATGTATCTGCTGTGCATTCGTTCTGCACAGTTACTCTTTTAGGCTACAACAGTAGTTATGCAGCTGACACGTGTAGGGCTGTAAACTGCTGAAGACTCATCCTTCTTTGCACAAAGCAAGGACTGTGCATCTTATTTACTGATATGTGAAACAGTGCATGTCCTACCTATGGACAAGAATGCAGGAAGAATTGGATTCACCAATGCTAATATGCTTGGAACATCCTTGTATAAAGCCAGACTGTCTCTGTGGCTCTGTGTGTGTGGTTGTGTTGTAAACTCTGGCCAAGTGGAGCAGATTACTTTGCCTGGTCTGAAAAATGATAACGACATAGTATGACCTCATCCTCTCATGGCAGTGCAGATAAACCACACACAAAGCTGCGTCAGCGCCAAAATAAGGCCAAGCACAGGTAACACCACAGAACTGACGATAGCCATATAGAGACACAGAGAGACAGAGAGAGAGAGTCAGGAAGAGAAACAGTGACATAAGTCATGCTACTTCTGAGTCAGTCCCTTCAACACAAGGGCAGTGTGGTTTTTCCTGTGGTGACACTTCAACCAAACTCTCATGTTGAACCTGGGAAAACTCAACTGAAATAGCACTCATTGTCTTCTCTTCAGAAAAACATGCATTTAGATGTGTAAAACCTGAGAGTGACCGGTCTGCTCTCTGTAAAGAAAAACAAAAATCATTTTCCCATGTTGTTTTGCAACAATGATGTTTGCTATTATATTATAGGCTACAGCGAGCGGAGCATAATCTAGCCCAGGCCACACTATTATTTGCTGGCTATTCATTGTGATGGATGGTATGTAGGTTTGGTAGGAAAAATATATTTTCCAGCTAATCACAGGCTTGCTGTCGTATAGACATGCTGGATGAGCCGAGAGAAAACAGAGAACATCACCAGCATTAGCTACAGTGGTTAGTTAGTCTATTATGCATGCTATCCCAACAGGCTGATGTAACACTCGGGATTAAATGTTCCACTGTGTCTGTCTGTGTGGCAGCTATGTTTAAGCACAAACTGTAATATTACCACCGCTGACATCTACCTTAGTCCTTCATTAGAAGAGGATTCCCTCATTTTTTCCCCAAGCCAGCTAAATCCACGAGGCATCACCACCACTGAGACCAAAATACTGAAAAGTAAACAACAGCATGGACAGACAGAGAAAAAAAGACACTGTGAGAGCAAACCCCATGAACCAAACCTCAGACATGGTGACTCAGACTCTACAATACTCTGCATACATAAGTGCAAGCATTCATCTTATAATGCGCTTGTGTTTGCCACATAATTATTCATCTGATTTTCCTTTCTGAACCCAAACATTTAAAAAATATTACCTCATTAGAGCCTGTGGTAGTTGCTAAGAAGTCAAACATTATGTTCCACATGGTAAAGTCAACAGCATAAGCTGGGTGTAGGGCTGCAACAAGTAGTTCTTTTCATTATTGATTCATCCGTCCATTTTCTCCATCAACCATAAAAATAACGAAAACTGCCCTCCACAGTTTCCAAGTCTTAAAATGTCTCATTTTGTCCAACCAACAGTCCAAACCCCAAAGGTATTCAATTTACAATGACAAAAGCAGAGAAAAGCAGCAAATCCTCACAATGGACAAAGCAACAGTTCGGCATTTTTGCTTTAAAATTACCCAACATGGAGCGCTGTTTCTGAGAAAGCATCCTTTCATACATGCACTGTTTCTATAAGAGCTCAATCAACGAAAAAGAAATTTACATTTATTCTTAATGAAGATATTTTGTCCATTTCATTAAAAACTTCTTGCTTAATTTTTATGATTCATCAGAAGTACTTTGCCCACCAGCTCTCCAAAGCTGCTGATCAAGGCAATTTGAGCTGCTGAATTAGACAACAGGCTCTGTTACTAGTGGAGTATAATCTGCCAACATCTTCCAAGTGCATTACATAAGCTGGAGCCCATCTCCTGCTTTGATACCACTGATGTAAAAGTACACCCCCCTGGACAGGACACTAGTGGGTTGCGGTGAGCCTCCGTCTTGCGATGGGCCGAACTTAAACCCCTCATAAGCTTCTTTCCAGATACCACCAACCTATGCATTTCCTCCCATTTGATGTTTCCCCTTGTCTAAATGAAGGAAACAAAGTCTCTGCAGTTTCTTCAAAAGACAGATGTGAATAACAGTAGGCAGCTCTGCACCACTGCTAAATGCACACTGTCATGAACTTTAAACATTTGAATAGTAGTATGCTATTTCCATTTAAACAGTTTGCTTGTTTTTCCTGAGATGAATACTCACTCACAGAGGGGCCCATAAAAAAAAAAAACTCTGTGCTGCGTAGACGAGACTTTCCTAAGCTGCAGGATGCACATTCCTGGCCTGTGAATAATTAAGAATGGAAATTACAAGCTTGTGTGTTTGTTGCTATTGCCCAAGGTGAACAGTTTTTGCAAGTCAGTTGCAGTGTTTGGTGAGTAGAAGCCAATTATTAAACCAACATAATTTGGCTAGTCTGCTTTTCTCACGTTAGAGTTTATATTGAGGTGTCAAGCGCGGCCAGTGGTTCAACAGAAAGCAAAACAAAAACGGCAGTTACAGACTATAAAGCTACGTCTCTGTAAGTGAAGATGACCTTTGACCTCCAAGCAAACAGGAAAAGCTAAAATAGAAGTTTACAATGGGATTCAGTTATTTTATCACTCACAAGAAATATTACATACGTCTGCATCCATCTGCTCAAAATAATCCAGATTTCCAAGATGACTCCGGACTCAGTCTGTTGATTCAAAGAAAAAGCAACCAGGCCAATACAGGAAAGGACATCTGATTGAACAGCTGTACATTTCAGACCTTCACTTCCTGCTCTGATGGAGAAATAAGAACCGTTCTCCTCCCGCTTGCGAAAACCTGCAGTGTGAAGCCTTGTGTGACCTTTAAGCCAGACTAGAATCATATCCTCTAACACTCAAGTGGACTTCCTCTTCTTATACAATAGACTTCATGTTACCTCACAGCTTTTTACACTATTTTGGGCATCAAAGACTCCAGCTAAAACAGGCCTGGTTACCCAACATCACCTCCCCAGTAAAATCATCTCTGCAGATTACTGAGGAACTGAGGTGGTCTTGAACCCACCACAGGTGAAATGGGACATGAGCAGATGATTTCCTCTGCTGCTTAAAAGAGAAAATATTGCCTTTAAAAGCCACGATGTCAAAGGAAACGTGTGCCTATATTATAATTGATATATTGGTTAGAAGCAACTGCAAGGGACCATGCAAGTCAATTCAAACCTTTGCTTTCCGTCGTTTTTCCCCCCATTCAGTTTAGCTAACGACCTTTATGCTTAGGGTCACAACAAAAGTTATGTTTTTTACACAGGTACGCCACATTTTATTGGCAACTTTCATTTTTTAAAAAAAGACCTACTCACCTGTGTCAAGCAAGCACGGTGGATTTAATTTTCGTACAAAATATGTCGGGGGGGGTTTTCAGGGTACAGGCGAACGTTAGTATTTGACCACGTTAGATTCCCAACAGGCAGAGGTGTCCACTTTCACAGAAACTTTCAATGTTGGCGCGGAACATACCAAGCGCAAAGTCCAACCACAGTGTCACACACGGTGCTTTGTAATGTGCATCTTCGAAGCGCATTACAACCTTTAAAAAAAAGTGAGCAGATAAATGAGTTTCCGTTACCGTCGATTCAATCATTGGGAATTGCTGAATTCCTTTTACATTATAGTTTATATTTGAGAGACACTTAGCGCACCCCTAAAGTGATCCCCATTTTGGTACGGTCGGGGTTCACCTCATTGGTCAACCTGGGGCATTTACAGTTTTGGAGGACGCTGCGTGCCTGTTACCTTGGCAACCACTTCTTCTCGCGAGAACAAGCGCATGGAAACATAATACGAACTGAAACTGGCTTGAGTAAGCTTTGCATGTTCAATATACTTCTGTTTAACGTTCAATGTAAGTGATGGACGTCCGAAATTGTTAATTTATAACACAATTATGGAAATGTATGACGTAATTGAAATTATATTTACTATTTACATTTATTTTTATTTTCTTTTATGTAATATAATCTTTATGAATGTGGTATTTTTTGTTAAGATGTGTCTGTCTGAATCCAATTTTTATGAAATGCTCAGTGTCTATACAACAACTACAAAATTGCTTTTGGATGCCATTGCCAGATGTGAAAATACTAGACTTGTGTGTGTTTACAGTATTGTTTTATGACAGTATTGACAGACATGTAATCTGAATAAAGTGAATTTAATTGAGTGTAAAGTCTGTTCATCCTAAGAGTCCTAACTATCTTTTTTTGTTGCTACTATAATCTTACATAATTTCCATCATACTGGATAATATGCTTAATCCTAACAATATATCAACAAGGGATCAACCTGGGTTATTAGAGGGTTACTATGGGCCCTCTAATGAGGGGAATAGATAAGGGAATGCAGGAATACAACATTTTTCAGCCTATAATAAAACAAATCAAAACAAAAAATTCTAAAGCTGAATGGTGAGCAGGAAAGTTAGCAAGGTAAACTTTATACTTCATCTGCCCCCTTCATGTTCTCCTTCTTTAACAGAGGGGCCAGTGGAGGGGCTTGGGCTCAGCTAATAACAAAACAAGCTGGGGGATGATCTAATGTTTTGGCAACAACCTGTTTTAATTAACTAATTCAGGATGACCTCAGCTCTAAGGAGAGCAGCTTGTTCTTCTCCCTCTTTCTCCATGTGTGTGGATATGAGGATGCAACACTTACTGCACTTAATGTTCCCATGAGGACAATCATTGTTTTCTGTTCATCAGAATCCCAAGTGTTATTCCTCTACATGTTCTTCTTAGAATTAAAGAGAAGAGGCTAAATGTCTGGATAAGAGTGATAAGAGTGAGATTGATGCAATGAGTATACTTGCCACACATCAAAGAGCTGCTAAGAGCTGCGTGTGAGGCGATCATAGCTCAATCATATTATAACTACAGGCGTTTGGTGGTGGATGTTTAGTTTCTTATGGATTTAGCAGAAAAGAGTTAATGAAAATCAGGAATTTGTTCAGTTTTTGTGAAATAAAAAACAAAAATTGCAACCATGTGACCTGTAACCCTGTGCACCATTTATCTTCAGAAGAAAAACAACGTACAGGTCTGGAATGAAATGTGGAAGAAGGGAGAGAGAGAGAGAAACACATCAACACATCAGCAGTCTACTATCACCTTTCCATTCCTGGAGCCCAGTATGCTTTTCAGGATGGAAAGAACATTGCACCAAGCTCTAAACAAAAGGTGTTCTGGCCTATCAGCAAATGATAAACACCTTGTAAATTATCCTTCTGTGTTCTGGTGAGTTTGGTACACATCCATCCACCAAGCAGTGCAATCAAACTGCAGGTTTTAGTTGTTTTACGTATCTTGCTACAGCCCACTACAGTGTGTTTGTTGAAGATTGGGGGGTTTAAAGTTTAAAGTACATGCCCTCCCACCACCTTCGCTCTACTGAATGCCCAAACACGCAGCCCCTTTCCCAAACTGCTTGTTCCCCTCCAGCCCTTCGGTGTCAGGCCGAGTTCAGACACACAACAGAGATGCGTGAAAAAAAACTTGGCCCCCTCATTCGTCTAAATGAGACCACTGCGCTGGCACAGTAGGGGTTCAAACGTAGCGGGTTCTACATAACATTGCCTTCCAAAAAAGCTTGAACCTGGCTCAGTGCAATGCAGCGACACAAAAAAACCGCAGTTCAGTGCTCTGGTGTCTGAAAGGCCTTCAAACTCTCTGGATCTCTAACTAAAACCAAAGTTTACTCTCATTCAGCTTTATTGAATGTGCACAGTTGGCCAATAGAAACAATGATGTTCTGTGTTCTCTGTTTCCACACTGCACTCTGTTCAGTAGTTGTTTCTGATCCCCCTGTTGAAACAGTGACATCACGTCCTTTGTCGAGCTTGAATTCAGGATCGTTTGAAAGACGAATGTAACCGCACCTTTAGTCCAGGTGTCAACCCCCCAGCCTTTACCTCGCTGGCCTCTGATGAGGGTCTGAGGTAGCTGACCTTTTCCCTGCTGTCAACCAGCACAGACGAACACATGCAGGTTTTGAGATTATAACACACAGACAATGCTGTATTATAATACTCACAAATTACTGATGTAAAAACAACACTGTTTTTTCTTTTCTGCACAAAGCTGGCTGTGTTGTTGGTAAAAGAACCTCTCAACACTGAAGTCTAGAGTTACTGTCAGATGTCTGGAGACACAGAAACTGTATTTAATCTACATACCAGGCGTAAAGGGAAGTGAAATAAAACAAAGCTGGTAAAGCAGTCTTTGGTGTTTTATACATTTGAACATTGTCTGTGCTGAAAGAAACAGAAGCTTCTAAAATGAAATCTACATCTCTCTGAAGCAGCAACAGAAGAAGGAGTGCTGAGAGAAAGCTTGAAATCTGACATGGCAAAGGGTTTTTGTTTTTTTTTACTCTTTTTTTTGTGACTACTTGTCACAAAACAAAAGCTGTGGTGTCTGACTGTGTGACTGTGGCTTTATTTAGCACATCTGGAGCGGGGATGTGCACTGTGCGAGTTGGCAAGGCCTCATTTTTCTGGTTACGTAAATGTCTTATCTCTTTTATCTGCTACCTGAGCCCTGGGCATCAAAACACACCCCTACACTCCCACACCTTAATAACACAAACTCTCAAAGTGCAAGTATTCATAAATAGTAACGACTTAGAGCACTTTGCTCGCTCAGCTTCCTTAGCATTTGCCGTAAAACTCGTAATTAGATTAATAAACATGGCTGTTTCCCTTCTTATGAAAGCCAACTAATATCTCCCCACCAAGTAAGATATTTTCCACAGCTTTGCATTCATTAAATAAACAGTGGGCTGAAGCGCAGCTCCCACTTATGCGGGTCGATTGTCCTTTCAGTGACTTCCAGTCAAAGAGGAGGAAGCTCATAAGGGCTCAGACTCTGAACCCAAGTTGAACTGCTGGACATCAGAGAGGAGGAAATCATTCAGGGGCCCCTGGGAGACACAACGTCATCAGTTGCTGAGGTTATTTTTGCTCAGACAGGGCATAACATACAGTAAAAGAGGTAGTGGAGCAAATGAGAAAGTTCTTACGGTATATGATGCATCATTAATGCAGGTGAGTTGTGTATTATACATCACAATGGCCTTAGCATTTCCTTTAAGCAGGATTTCAGAGGCTCCTTATAATGATGTTTTTCTTCCAGTGGGATTCTGTAAATATTAAACCTGCATTAATGAGTTATTGGTAACCTGGGGGCAGTGGAAACATGACACCCACATATTGTCATAGAGTTGTTACGGTGAACGTGACAGTTAATAGGCTGATAGGAATCATTAGTTTTAGACAAAATGAAATTTAAACCGAGGATGGAGCAGTGGTTCAAAGTTAACACTCTGTGAGTCAATCTCTACAAGCGACACCTTTCACATTACACATAATCATTTTATCCATTGTTAATATGAAAATATGGATTGGAGCAACTTTAAAATTGCACGCTAAACACAGAAAAGAAAACACAAAAAAGGTCCATGTGCAGGCAGAGAGAGGATTAAGATATATATTCACATTGATTGAAGTTGTTTACACACAAAAGTGTGTGTAAACAAAGGGGAGACTATAAAGTAAAGATGCCTTTCACTCTGAGAGTTTGTCTTTACAACATACAACTTTCCTTAATTAAATGAGTCAGCCTGGAATTCCTTACAACAAATCAATGCATGTGACAAGTAGGAACGGCGCTTTTGAGTCCTCAGTCAGGTGATATTTTACAATGAATTTTATCTTTATCTTAATCTGCATTCTTAATAAGTTGATTCAGATCAGAAATTTCCATGTAAATGACGCAGCCATCCTTCCTCAACCGCCAATGTCGTGTTTACACTCGTCTCCCTCAAAGTTTCCAAGATAAACTTTGTGGACAGACTTTTCTTCCTTGTAACTTTTTTCGATTGATTAATCAAGAATGTGATCCAGAAAAAACACTCAGGTACCTCCCAAAGAGTTCAAATCAGAGCTTATGATATAACTCAGAGATAATTCCATGCCTTCCAGCATGAGGCTTTGTTTAGAAATCTCTTAGTATCCAGGATAAATGCATGCGGCATGAAACACTGACTCAAGACGTGTAGTATAATCACAGTCAGTCATCAATAAATACACCTCTCATTCACACTCCCCTATCCTCTTATATATTTACACACACGCTTACCATTTGTTCTCTGTCCTGTCTACCCAATCAAAGTCCACCTTTCGCAGCTCTGGGTTCTTATCTGATTGAAATGCTTTGCTTTTTCAGGCGCCTCGGTGGCTCACCTGATAGAGCGCGTATTTATTATCTTCAGACATTGTATTTCCTATGGTAAAATAATAGATCTTCACCTCTTTCCGCATATGTAAAGTAGGGGCTTTTACTTTTTTTCCCCTAGCTTATTATAAACAAGACAGGAAGAAAAATAATCTGTCATCCACAAGGTGCCACAGGAACACATTTTGGATAAGACCTTATTTCAGTCATCTAACCTAAAACCGCTTCCCAAAACCTGCAGATTTTCAGGCTCATTACTGCAGGTGAGAATTCATCTTTTCTTTTGCAGGTCATCAACATCCATTCTTGGATTCATTCCATATTTTGTTAATTTTTGTACAAAGCCAAAACAAATGCATAAGGGAGTCATGACAGATTAGCCCACAGATTAGACTAACTTGGATATATTCTTGTTATTAATTTGTATTAGTGGCAATGCTGTTTGTGAGATATACGCATTTCTTTCATTTTGTGCTGCTCCCTTTAAAACGGAGCTCTTCATATCATTTATCGTGCAACGTGCACGGAGAACAATGTGTGGAATGTTTGGATTTCTATGTGAATTAAAATAATCATGTAGTACAACGTCCTGTCAGCTTTTTTTTTTCTGGCTTCATATGATTTCCCTCTCGCCTTGACCATATATGTTGATTTTCTGTTGTTTTTATCAGCGCTCTCCATCAGGCATCAGTCTATTGAGCTATTTATACAGCTGCTTTCCTGCTATTCAGAGGCTGCACGGCTTCTGTTGGAGAAAGACCTGGCCTGAATACAGGTAGTCCATCACAGCTGACAGCTCCACTCTCTCAAGACTTCTGCTCGATTCATTCAACCTGTTGTCTCACTCCTAATCAACACTTAGTCAGTCTCCTTCACAAGGAGCTTTTTAGGAAGCAGGAAATCAAAAATAACACAGCATTGCATGTGTTGACCTTTTATTGGAAGTTATGTAATAACTCTTTCATCTTTTGTGTTAAGGATTTTTCCTGGATACTGCTCTGTTGTTGTTGTTCACCTGACACATAATAAATCAAGTACAGACAAGAGTGATTAATTTATTTCTATTGTTTTGGACTGCAACTTAACTTCGAGCTAAATATTGATATAACCCTTGATATAATAGCTAATATGAACAAAATATTTACACTCAAGAGAAACCAAACCAGTGAACCCAACAGTGGAGAAAATTATGAAATCATGTTGCACAACTGATTTCAAGAGGGGACAAACAGTGAGAGGAAAACGATGGGGTGAAAGTCTCGAGCAGCAGGCTGGGTCTGGTTTGCCTTGGCGCTCCGGTTAAAACGTGAGTTGCGGATGGAGCAATTGCCCGGGCAGCAGACGAGACTTCCAGCGGGAACCGACCACAGCGTTCCTCTGGGTTTTATAATGGTAGTGTAGAGCTGTGTTACCTCCACTCACTGGAATGTGAGAAAAGCGGAAAAACTGACACACACATATAAAAAAACCAGTCGCTAAATAACTGCATTCAGCTCCTCCATGAGCTCATAACAAAGTCAACAAATTTCTACTCACATGTGGCAGCAACCACTAAGACCTGGACATGCTCACGTGGGTCCTGTTATTTACTGGGTATAAAACGTATTTTATTTCAAGCTATCATTACAACTAAATATACTGTTTACTAAAAGCAAACTATAGACAGAAACCCCACACCCTTTTGACTTCCCTCAACCTTTTCTTTCCCAGACAAGCTCCTTTAAAAGGCAATTCACCCAAATCACTACAAAAACAGATTCTCTCGAACTCCTTCTGCCATTCATGATAGTTTTGGTTTTATTAGAGTTTGAGATTGTCTACCACATCTTAAATATCTGCCTCTACCACGGCAGTAAAGGGAATGTTGTTTGTGCTCAAAACATTGAAAAACTACATTTGAAAACAACACAAAATGTGCCTTAGTGAAGGGTGTAATTTCCACTGGGGATGACTGACCACTACAGTCTCTGTTAACAGTGTCCTCTGACTGTCCAGCTGCCAAAATGTACCTTCAGTTATCACTGTGCCTTCTCCACAATAAGCTTTACTTGCAGCAGCAGCATCAGTTTGTTTTTCACTTTTCCTCCTGAAGTTCTGAGTTTTGTCTCTCATGCGATACAAGCAGCCTTATCTTCTCAGCAGAGGCTGTCAGGACCATATGCAACCTGAGAGGAAGACCTGCAGGCAATACTCAGGGCTAAAATAACATCCTCTTCCTCTGCATGTATTTCCAGTTAATATTCTCCCCAAAATTATTATAATTGAACATTACACAGCTATAAAAGTACAGTGCTCTTTTTGAATGTGCCTGCTGCTTGGTGGAGATGGTGTTTGTGTGTTTGTCAATGTATATGTGTGCGTGGTGTTAGAAACTGCCCAAACTTAACCTTCAAAAAGCCCTTTGAAGTTGTCAGGACGGGGCAAAATGACCTCACGATAATGGTTTTTAACAAATTTGTCCTCACAATAATAGAAAGACGTGTATACACATGCAAAGAACCACACAATCTGAATTTAAAACTGTGTGTGTGTGTGTAGGATAACAGGCCAGCAGGCACATGTGGGGGCGCGGGGGCGGGGTAAAGGTCAAGGTTGACAATTTCAGGTCAGGTGATCACAGAGTTGAGACAGATGGTGATTTACCACCATTTGGTAGCAGGTTCCCCTGGGGACATCGCAGACACCCTTGGGGGGCCAGTTGCAAGTCAACAGGCATAAAGACGAGATGAAATGGTGAAGATGAGGAAGAGATAGCAGCAGGAAAACCTGGTGGCACGTCAGAGAAACAGGAAGGTTTTCATTTATTTTTTTAATTTCTTCTCCCCCTAAAGGAGTTATAAGTTTTGCTATCAACACATAGCCAACGTTAGCATTAATAGCTGTTTATTTTACCAGTCTACGTCCAATGTTGTGAGTTCAGCATCAAACTTCATTCCTTTACTCACCAAGAGCTGTCTCCAGTGTCGGAGAGCAACCCTCTTGTTTTGCTTCTATTTCTATCATTTAATTCCTTCTACTGATGTTCGGATGCTAACCAGCTAGCATCAGCCTTTACTGTTACTTGGATACTTCTTATGACCTTGTATCTCAGCAGCAGTAGACTTCTGGCATTTTATTGTGTCACATTTAGGAAAATATGTGCCACCATTAAAGAAGTAGTTTGACATTTTGAGGGTAAAAGGTTATTTGCTTTCTTGCCAAGAGTTGATGAGAAGTACTAATCTCATATCTGTTGTTTAAATAGGAAGCTAAGCCAGGACATGGTTAGCTCAGCTTAGCATTCATTGGAAGCAGGGGGAAACAGCTTGGCTCTATTCCAAGTTACATAAAATGCATCTACCAGAGTCCAAGTTTTGTACTGGTACACTTTCTTTAACGGGCCAATTACTTCCTGGAGTCTTGTCAAGAAATAGTTTGGTACATCACCCTCTACAGAAAAACATCTCGGTGCTTTTACACCAGCTGTTTCCCCTTGTTTCCAGTCTTTGCACCGAGCTAACTGGACACTGGCTGTTATTTCATTTTTTACAGACAGATTTTTGAACGGTATCGATCTCAAACATGTGAAACTATTCCTTAAAGTAAAAGAAAATATAAACAAATCTGATATTCCTCTTTTAAGAAATGCCAATTTCCATTTGAATATGAAAACACACACAGTAGCACTTCAGATGTGGGGTGCAGTGCACGGTAGTAAATCTATAACTAATTTGCCAAATCGACTGTTGAAGTCAAAGACATCTGACAACGATGCAAATCTGTGCCAAAGGTTGGAGAAAACTCATAAATAAGATCAATTTTCCTTTATTCTCTGCTTCCCTCCCTCTTCCACTCATCCACCCCTCTGCCACCTTCACTTCCCTTCTTTACAGACAACCAGCTGCTGCTCCACACCTCCATCTGAGCGAGGGATGATCCCCAGAGAGGAAAGGAAGGGATGGAGGTAGACGAGATGGGGGAGGAAGAAGGGCTGGCAGGATGGAGGGAGGGAGCGGATGGGTGCGACTAGACGCTCCGGGTCGCAGGTCAGGGCTGCATGTGCTGGGATCTTTTGTGTTGAACCCCCCCTCCATCACCACTAAGACCGTTGTTATAACACACACTCATCGCTTGGTGTGAACTCTGGGGTCCACACACACACACACACACACACACACACACACCCACCCACACACACACACATCTAGTGGTCTCTGGAGGTCTCCGTCACACACACACACACTCCTCTAACTGCCTTTGGGGGTCCCAGTCCAACAGACCCCACCCACACACTCATTATGGGCTTTAACCACGGACGTGTGATATAGGGTTTGAGTTTAACGGCAGAGTCAGGGTCAGAGCCCAGGGGAGAAAAAAACCTCCCAACCCCAACCTCCAGCCTCAACACACACATGCACACAAAGGCCCATGGGAAGATATAAGTCATAATCACTCCATTCTGTCATCCTGTCTTCCTCCACCTGAAATATTCCCCTATCTCTCCCTCCTCGTTTATAATTTTAAAAGTGTTTTTTTTTTTTTTTTGAGAAAAGTGCTGCCTTTTCTAACTTTTTTTGCAAACACATTTTAAGCAATTAAAGAAAATCAGGTCACGCAGCTTCACTTTGTTACTTCGGAGCGGCCTGGCAATAATGTAAAGTGCTTGAAACACATACAGCAGAAGTTTTACACTGCACTTGGATTATCCGAAGAAATGACCTAAAAAACTTCTTGTGCAAGGTTAACAGAGCATATGATTGTTATGATAATGTAGGGAAGAGGGCACGGCAGGTATTAGGAGTCAACCTGATCACCTCATCAAACCTGATATGACCCATACGAGTGTTAATTAAAATAATGGTGGCATGGTGGGAATCGAACACCACTCTGCTGTGTGATATTCCTGTCTTGTTGAGCCATCCATCGACCCCAACCTCCTGCTCCTGTGGAGTTTGTCGCTCCATATACTACGTCACCGGACTTCTTCTTTTGCTCTTGTCAAAACAAGACATTTTCCAACATTTTGGGAAATAGGTTCATTTGATGATAAGATACCACTCACATCTGCGTGCTAGAGCTGAAGCTAAAGCCAGCAGCCAGTTAGCATAACTTAGCATAGTGTTGACTGGAGGTAGGGGGAAGCAGCTAGCCTGGCTCTGTCCAAAGGTAACAACATCTGCCTACCAACACCTCTAAAGTTAATTAATTAACATGTTATATCTTGCTTCTTTAATATGAACAAAAACAATAAAGCATTAATGTCATAACATAATAGTGTTCAAGCTGTAATATAAGCAACCAAGTTGACAAAAAGAGCTACAGACATGTCATCAAAGCATTGGCAACATGGCTGAAAGCCTCAATCACTGGAAATTACATTTCAATAAAATCCAATATCAACACTAATGATTCTAATCAGTTCATCTGATTTAAATTGAGCTGTAAAAGTTTACAACTTTTACAAGACAAAATAACAAGTTTTCCTGCTCTTCCTGTTCTGCACATAAATACAAACATTAGCTGTGTCCCAATCAAAGGGCTGCATCCTGTGGAGGCTTCATTTAGAGACCGATTCTGTAGCAATGGTGCGACTCGGCCGACCCATTTCAAGTATTACGTTTCAAGCTTAGCTGCATGGCCAATGGTGCAACTGTTAAAAAACCAAGTGCCTTAAAACTTCATGTTCTGTAAAAAAAAAAAAAAAAAAAAAAAAAGGTAATGTGTTGTCAAGGTTGCTAGGCAACATGAGCGGCGCTTTGTGACGCAACAGTAAAGGCAGGCACAGCTGGTGATGCAAAGCAGAAATCCTCCATAGGCCAGACCGTCGTGTTTCGGTTTGGCCCCTGAATTCGAACACAGATATCGTGTGTGGGACTATTTCTTTGCCCGGCGCAGCGACTTCCTGGAGTCTTTGCTGGTCAATAAGCGATGACGACAGGACTCCAGATCAGTTCCCAACCACAAAGTTGCCCCCCACCCCACCCCAGTTACTGATTAGAGTTAAGATTAAACAAACAACATAAAATGTGTTCATTCATGAACTAAGAGGTGCTTTTAATACCTTTGGGTAGAGCCAGGCTAGTTGTTTCTCCATGTTGTAGTCTTCATGCTGAGGTAACTGTCTCCAGGCAACAGCCTCAACCTCGTACAGTCTTGAGAATTATGACAATCTTGTTTCTCGCAAGGAAGCGATTAAGACTATTTCCCAAAAATGTTGAATTGTTCCTTTAATCTTGTTTTTCAAGGATATCCTGTCTCTTTATGTAACAAACTGACCATCTCTCACCACTGAATCAGCACACTCATTACCCACTCCACACTCCAACCCCATCATTTTCCTGTTCCCTCCATGTAACTGCTTCCTCCACCCCCCCCCCCCCCCCACCCCCCACCCCATCTCCTCATCCTTGATAATCTGGGACGCATGACACAGAGTGTGTGGCACCAGTCAGACTGCAGCAGCATGGATCCCCCACAGACTCTCAGCTGTACGCATATAGAGGCACTTCAACAAAACATGAATTATGGATGCCATGAAAATGAATAATGAAAGGGAGATAATATACATGACTGATACTGGAAGCTGTGCAGCTGTAAATAAGAGGCAAGAGTTGAATCATCCCAGAGAGGTAGTCGTCAGATTTGACACAATGTTCTAGA
Organism: Seriola aureovittata; assembly: GCF_021018895.1. Taxonomy (NCBI): domain Eukaryota; kingdom Metazoa; phylum Chordata; class Actinopteri; order Carangiformes; family Carangidae; genus Seriola; species Seriola aureovittata. The sequence goes on from NC_079372.1 coordinate 16,289,305, forward strand.
TGTCAACGTGTTTGCCAACAAACGCACTTATGACGTTCAGTAAAGAAATTATAATAATCTAAATCTCTGCATGACCATTTTTGTTACGTCATGAAAGAATCATCATGAAAAAAATGCTGTTATGGCGATTGTTCTATCATTCTCAAAACAAAATCATCGATCATCAGTAACAATGCAGAAAGTCACGTGAGCTGATGCTTTGCACAAACTGTGTCGCTTTGGTATGGGTACAGCTTTTTATATTCTGATTAGGCTTGAACAAAAAATAAATCTGCTTGCGATTGAGATATGAATCAAGATTTCATTAGGAATGATTATTTTTGCATTTCTTCTTCACTGAAAAATAAATAAATGAAAATGATGTGATTTTTGCCGGGACTTGTACCAAACAAACATGTTGCTTTACGTCTGTAGAATATGATTTGTAAGCCAGGGCATCTCTGTAGCACCACAATGCTTCATTTATGGTCTCATACTTTTATCCAAAATTATAACTCCTGTGATTTGGATATTGCACTTGGCCATATTGTGAGTTTGATAATGTTTCAATTAATTGTGCAGCCCTAATTCTGATTATTATAACAATATAAACAGAGCAAATGATGCACCGTCAGAAGCACTGGGCGTGTGTAGTCAGAAAAAAGAACCACATCATTTTATATAGTTTATATGAATCTTTTCATTTGCTGACAAAGTTGTAAAATGGTAATTAAGAAATAAAACAGTAGTACACACAGCTCTGTATCTAGATGAGTACCTACATGTGTCAGTGATGGCGTCCATGCTCCTCCTGCTATCTCTTAGTATGTAATGTTTAAACACGGCACCAGCTGCCTCAGACAACCTCTCCAGCTCCAGCCCTCACTTTTGGCTCCCTCCAGGTCACCTGTTCGGAAACCAGGATATGAACAAATTCCTTTAGAGAATTCCTGGTTCTCTTCCCAGAGTGGGTTTTGAGAGAGAATGTGTGTATCCGTGTGCATGTGTGTGCGTATATGCTGTGTGCCAACACGTGTTTGGCCGCGTCGACAACTGTGGATTAGGAGTTTTATTTGACTCAATGGTGCTTCATGCACTTCCTTCTTAATGTGATTTGACACTTCAGTGGAAATGTGTAACACATCAAATGTGAAGTCTCTGCATGTATTGAGTTGTTGTGTAATGTAATGTGTAACCGTCAATGTCGACTCAACATGCACATATTTATGTAATACTTTACACTATGTCAACAAAAACTCAGTTTAGTGGGATTTAATCCAGTACGTGCTGACATGCCCCGGGGTCCCGCCCTGCAGCAGCTTCCTTTCAACTGACACAACTGTACAATAATCGTACATTGAATCAACCTTATTGACCTGTTGCTCGACACCTATCATCGAGCACCTGTGTTTTACTTTCAACATCCACCAGTAGCTTTAATTTCAGGTAAACATCTTTCCACACCTATTTTACTTGTTCTAACACTTTTTTCCACAGATTTTAAAATGGAGGCACATCAGTTCAAACTGATTCTGAAAAATACAAAAATGAGCTGCTGATATTTATTTAGACGCTTATCATTAGTATTTAGCACTGGAAAAAATCTGACAGACAACAGTGAAGTTGTGTCACTGGTGAAAATGTAACTTAGTCCATCTCTGTTTAGTTTGCTGAGACAAACGTCAGCGATCCAGGTGATCAACTGGCTCAGCTAACAAGGTTCATTTTGTCCATTAATAAAAAACACAAAGAAATGTAGGATTGCAAAGCATTCAACCAAAACTGCAACTCAAAATGATCTTCCACATGACAAAGAGCTACGATGGTAAATGTAGGTGAGTTTCAGCGTGACTGTATTGCTTGTTATTTGGTTTTCCAGTCATAGTTGTTTTTCTTTTCTGTTCTTTGTTTCGCACATCTCAGTTTTTCTGTTTGCTTTTAAGCTCATGAACTGAGGAAGTCTGAGAAGTCACCCTAATGCTATTAGTGTTCAGGCAGTCAGAGGCGCCCCCTCAGGAGAGGCAAACCAGGCAAATGCTTGGGGCCACAGAACACACAGAAATATCTGTAGCCTGAGTCCAGTCATGAGCTGATCTGTTTGTCTGTTGTCTATGAAAGAAAAGCCATTAGCCATTAGCCATTAGTGCCAATTACGTAGACCGGGGAGCCGATTCATTCCTGTCACGTTTGTCCGAGGCCCCTTCACAAAAGACCCCAAGGTGGCAGAGCAGAGCAGTCTTGTAGATTAATTGGTATTAAGTTGATTCGGGCATAGCTGGGAATCCCAGTGGGTCGGGACCCTGGCATTGTGTCCACAGGTGATCCATCATGAGGACTAAACCCTGGCTGACACACAGAGGAAGGCTCACAGCTTTAAGGGCATAGACAGAACCGACCCCTCGCTGCCACGGTAACCAACCAACACAACAGTGCTTTTTTCCATTTCCTTACCTTTTTCACTCATGATTGAATTTTCCCATATCATACTATATAACATTAATGCTGTGCTTGCCAATGCACTGTGTTGCAATGTATATGACTGTGGCAGAGGTTTGACTAACATGAGAATAAGAGTTATACAGTATACCTCGCACTCCATTAACCCCTGGGTGTTGTTATACTAACAGTATGACAATCGAATGGCTCAAATTAAATTAATGATCGTTTTGGTAGCAACAAGATTTTCCTGATTTTGCTCTCCATGGGAATGAGAAACCTGGTTCCTTAATTGGCATAAATGTTTAAGAGAGACTCGCTCAAACCCTTAGATTTCTACAAGACAGATGCCTCTATACAGGACGTGAGGTTTGCTGAGTCTGAAAATGATGCAACGCTCACCACCAGGCAGATGGTCGCCCACCCTGAGCCTGGTGCTGCTTGAGGATTCTGCCTCTTAAGAGGAAGTTTTTCCTTGTCACTGTCGCCATGACATCATCTTTCTGCATAACGAGCAGGCTACCTCACTAAAAATATCTGAAATATCTGTGAATGACACTGACGCAGCTGTGCAGGCTGTTGTAGGTTGACTTACAGAGATACGAACTCTTAAATCTCTCATCATGAAAAACATACAGTTAACTTTAAAAACGCAGCTTCCCTGTTGACTAAACAGACATTGATGGGACGGATGCAACACACGCTAATGGCTGGTTCAGGGCAAAACAAAACAAAGCTAAACTTTTATTTCCAGACACATTCACACATTTAGGAAAAGTGTGCTTTCTCACAGTCTGCTTATTGCCTTCAGTCTAAACGTTGTTTCATTCTTCAAGTTGCTAATACTGGTGAAAGAATATAGAAGATCATAGAGGAGAAATTCTATGGTTTATGGTTATTCGGTGCAGTCTCAAATTTCCTCCCTGAACCTGATTTCTCCCAATAATCTAATTGTCTTGTGTGTGTATATAAACACAGTGATTGAAGAACAGCGCTGTTGAAAGACCCAACAATTAACCCAGCTTTCCTGGATGAAGGAAAACTCTAAAACTGCAAACTGAGGCTGAGCCATCTTGCCCAGTGGAAACATGACAGCTTGCAAACACAGAAAATGTAATCACACCTCACCAGACCTCTACTTTAAAAACTCCCTATCAGTAGAGGAACTGAGAGGAGGAGTGAGAGGGAGAGAGAAAGAGAAAGTATGAGGAGAAAACGAAGAGGAGAAGCCTCAGTGCTGATTAGTCCCTTTTCCAGTTCTGCATCAAAAAGTCTTTCATCAGGTGTATGGACATATGGGAGACGACTCGATCGTGATGTGTGCCACAGCGTGTTACTGAACAAGCTACTGCTAAACTTGATTTCTAATCTGGAATTCAAATCTGGGAAGTTTCACGGTCTAACAAAGTTTTTTCTCCTTTTCAATCCAAAACTCCAGTTACAATACAAAGCAGGAGAACGTCAAAATGATCCGCTTCATGCTTTATCACTACACTGCTAATGCAAACCTCAGATTCGGGAAAAGCAATGTGGATTCCATCTTGGTCATAAAACCGTGGTCTACATGTGTTTTATGTACTTGGAGAAGGTTTATGACAGAACCCAGTGGGGTATCTTGTTAGGGGTAGAGAGTGCCGAGGAGATGTTTGGTCTTCATATAACTGGAGAGAGAGCTGTGTTAACAATCCCGGCAGGAAGTCGAGCGCTTTCTCTGTGATTTTCATGAACAGAATCTCCCAGCACAGGTAAGGTGTGGAGATAAAGGTGACGTCAGGATTGCATCTGTAGCTTTTAGTGGATGGTTCTGCTGGCTTTATCTGTTAAGTACAGACAGTCCACTGGTCAAATTAGTACGAATGACAGCAGGCAGAAATTTGCGTCACTTTCTGTCTGAACACACAGAGATGAGGAGAGAAGCTTGGATGTCTGAAAGAAGCTCAGAGTAAAACTGCTGCTCCCTTGTGTAGCAGGGGGTCAGTGAAGGCGGTCTGGACATCTCATTTTGAGGACTTTCCTGTGGAGGTATTCTGAGTATACCCAACATCCAGAACACACTGGATGGATTACACATCCTATCTGGCCTGGGAGGATGTGGCTGAGGCTACTACCGCTGCAAACCCCAACCCCAGTGAAACAGCTGAAAACGATGGATGGATGGTTGACACACAGAACGAAGCATGCTGACATGATGAGTATTCTGCACGCACTGCAGTAAATGATCAAATAATGAAATGTAGGCTGCATGTTTGGCTACTGTCATGGATTATGCATGCAGAGCGAGCACTCGATCATGGCCACCTCCCGGTCCCTTTCATCCTTAGTCATGCATCGGTGTTCTCTTTGAGGGGATGCCAATAAGGGGGCGAGGGAAGAGGGCCCACCAATGCAACACAAAGCAGCAGAGCAGAATATGGCAGAAGCGATCTGGAAGAGGAATAATGAGGAAGAGACGAGAAGAGGAGGAGGAGGAGGAGCAACATCATTAGCATGGAAGCGATGGCAGTATGACCCAGTTACGCACAATGCCTCAAGGGTGGAAGTGGAGGGGACGGACAGTCATGCAAACTCACGTGCCGACACACACACACCCACACGGCCGTATTCTGCCAAGGTGCAGACAAGTTCTACAGGAAGGACGAGGCCAAATGCAACAAGCCTGGACATGCTGAGGTTAGGTGGTGACAAATAGAGCCAGGCACGAGTCTGAGGCTTTCACACACAGGGAGGAGGAGGCCAAGCAGCGAGAGAATGATGTGAGGCCACACACCATCACACTGGGGTTTTTTTTTTTGCTTTCTGTGACCTACATACACCATGTTAGCGGAATTAAGGTTTTCTCTTAGACGCATTCTCGTGCCTGACGAGCAGACACTCACTCCTCGCTCCTTCTGTCTCTCTGCCCCGCGGTTTCCCCTCAGCTGAGTAAGCTGTAGCACTGTTATGTGTGCTGTATATGAAGAGATGAAAGAGAAACTTGAGAGGCAAAAAAAGTTGCAAAGCACAGTGGAATCACAAGGAGCGAGTCACCCTCAGAATCACTTTCCTGCAGGGTACTCTGAATCGAATTCATTAAAAGGGATGTGACGAAGCTTCATCTCCACAAATGGAGATGATAGAGGATGACAAAGCACTCTGGGTGACACCTCTCTCTCAGCAGCCATCAGCACCAAGAACCATCAGTGTCACTGTCAGCGAGCGGAGGGCTGAATCTGTCTTGTGTCAGGATGTCAGACAGGAAACAAGCTCGAGCAGGCTACTGAGAGATCTGCTGTTAGGACCATTTTGAGGAGGTGTCGTGTGGTTAACGTGCCAGATTGACTCCAAACTGACAGTCTGAGCTGATAAACCCCCCCCCCTTCAATCCTCATCTCGCTGCTTTATTGTTATGAGAGCGGACGAGGGGTGAGCGCTGCACAAAGGGGAGAGGAGAGGTGACGGATGGCAAACGTTTCCTCAAGAGAGATGGAGAAACATCTCCAATTCTAATGGGACGGCAGAGGGTGGGCTGGGGGGGGGGGGTGAAACCCTGCAAGGGGATAAAGGACAAGGGTGTTTGTGGAGGGGAGGGGAGAGGGGGTTGATTTGGGGTTATTTGCACCGTCACGGTCCTCACCTAATTTCCATAAATGAATCAAGGACGCGTGCCCTACTGTGTCTGTGTTGTACTTGCAGCTGCTGTCTTGCCCCGACAGACGCGATGTCTTCGCTACATGTCGACAAGGGAGCAGCTTCATCAAATTAATTTCTGTCGGGAGAGAGATAAACGCACTTCGTCAAGCTTGACTTGACTTTCGATCATTTAATCATCCGTGAGAATACTTCGCGTGTATTTCTGGAAAATCTGCTGCGCACCAATCGAGTTTCTGCTTCTCGGCTTCAGATGCTTTTCCACAAATGAAAACTGAAAACTCCAGCTGGTCGGGCAGCATGAGACTAGTAAATGATATTGACAGACAACGGCTCTCAGAAGAAGTTGGAGCGTTCACTGACACATCTGAGTTAACCATTAAATGTAAGAAGGCAGGACAAGCAATGTTTCCTTGAGGGGATACTGAACAGTATTTCTGTGCATCATTAAAGTTCATGAATTTTTCAAACAGTAACAGATGAAGTCTCAGATATCCAATAAAAAGTGATTTACCTTAATGATAACATGCAAATGGTTATTCATCCAATCCAAAATATACTGTAGGACAAAAAGACCCATATTGTATTTACTAGTATTACAAATACATTGGTGTCCTGTTTCTGAAATGCTTTCATTTTCAAATGTGTTGCATTCAAGGAAGTTTTCAGTCCGTCGCCTCTGCTGCCTCAAAGGTTTATGATGTGCTGCTATCTAGTGGACATTTATGGTATTTCCAATTAAAGCCTCATACTCAAATTAAAGGGTTAATTCACCCAAATGTCATAGTTTCTCATTTGCTCTTTATAGCATGAAGCCATACAGATAGTTGTAGTTTAATTTGTCCAGGTTTTGAGATTTCCGTCTCTTAATTGTCTGCATCCTGTGCAAGACAATAGAAGTGGATGGAAACGGTGTTGTTGAATCAGTACATTTATTCACTCTCCAAAAATAGTGTATTACAAGAAAAGTCCTGCTCTCAAAGTTTTAAATTAAAGCACCTCTAATGAATATTTTTTATCCACAGAGAATAATCACCTGATTCTGCAGTTCCTCTCAGTGTTTTAGAGTGTTTTAGCTCATTGAATTGTTTTGTTTATTTTGTCCTGCAACTTTAGAGTTCACTCTTACAGCAGCTCATAAGAGGCAGAATGGTCCCTGTCATTTATAGATTACATTTTATATTAGGTTTTTAATGCTGATACTAACCCAATGTGTAAGCAGCATTTTAAGGTTGTAGTTGCTCAAGCTGGTTATAATTCTAACTGCTTTATACACAGTTATGTTGTTATACACCTTTAGCTAAAACTAACACAGTAATGCAGCATTGATTCAATTTTATTGCCATTTTAGACAATATAGTTTGTTGTGCTTTTGAATTGTATTGTATTGCACTGACAGGTCTTTCTAATATTTCTATACTTACTCCGTCTATATTATTTATTATATCAGTGAGGAGAGTTATGTTTACCTCCAACAGTAACTGAACTGCAAAGTAGCATCAAATGGAAATGAGCACACCACTGCACTTGGCACAAGTATAACACAAGAACTTAGATAAAGCATAAAGACTTATAAACTGGATAATAATTTATGAGCACTTGCCCATTCCTGCCAAATGACATTGTCATTCTAAATGTACTTTGGCCTGAGTTTGTGGAGGGACAGCAGGTGAATATGCAGACTGTGAGACCAGGTAGGGTTATTGAGCTATAGCACATATTCTCAGGGTTATGTAACACAGCAGTGGTGTTGAACAATCAAACAAAGGGTGGCAAAGCGCCTGACTGCCACAACACCACAGCTGAGGTCTGCTACATCCCCCTCTCCATATCAAATAATACAAGCTCAACACTGAGACTTATCCTACATATTATATGTTAACTATATGAGAGAAGAAAGTTCTGATAACTTCTACTAACTTTTTTTAAATTAAAATTTTATGTTCAATAACCACCAATATAACACAAGCGACAACAATTAACAACCAGAAATCAACAAGAGCAAAATGACAGAAGAAACCCAAACCCAAGACGCCCCAGACCATCGACTACAAACTGGAACATGAGCAGGTAAGATCTTTTCTGGCACCCAGGAGCTGGCAGCTGAGATAAATCATCCAGGAGTAAAGAGGTAACGGGCAGGTGAGTATGGTGCAGGTGGATTTGTTGGTGATCCAGATTACAAGATCAACAGGCCAGCAGAACTTCAGCCAAGACTGACCCCCAGTCAAAATAAGGTCTCAATTATGGCACATCTTTTCTCCGAGGTCTATCTAAGGGAAGGTCTTTGTAAGAGGACTCACACAGCCCCCGGAAGTTCTTCTATCAGTGATAAGTTTGTAAAATAGGTGTTAATTTAATTGCTGATCCTAACAGCCTTTCAGATCCTGGAACAAGTGAAGACCAGTAAATATCATCTAGGGTGCGAACACCTTTTTTACCCCGATGAAGAAAAACTAATCCGTCCAATGAGTGGTTGATTGTTGTTGAATATCGAGGTGTCAAAATGCCATGTGCATTGAACAGTGCATAAATTCTGGGCGTTGTGCCAAGTCTGAAAAATGGCCAAACCACAGCTGACTGTTAGATAGAAATGTAGGTGTGAATTATATCCTGGAGTCTCCATGGGGAGAATAACTTCTCTTCTAAAGCACGCCAGTTAATCCAGTTAATCAAAAGGTGTTAGCGAGAAGGTTCAGAAGTGTAATTTAAAATTTGGGACTACCCACCCCCCAATCCAGCCTCCTCTGTTGAGGAGTGAGCGTTTTGAGTCTGGGCCACTTATTGTTCGAATGAAATATAAAGATTGCTGAGTGGAGTTTCCGCCAATGACTTTAAGGGCGGACGAAGGGAGCATTGAACTGTCAAAATTAACTTGGTAATTAATTTATTTTTTATTGTTGAAGATGGCAGTGAGATGGGTAGGGTCAACCATCTATTAAGGTCCTGGAGGACATTGTTTTACATGCTTGTATAATTGAAACAGTCTGCTGTCGGTGGGGAATACTTTGACGCCAAGATATCTGAAGTGTTTGACCACAGGGATGTTTGCAGGGAGAACAGCTGATTTGGCAGCTTCATTAAGGTGGAAAAGGCAGATTTGGTCCAATTAATCTTAAAACCTGATAGATTTCTGAATTCTTCTATTATGCTTAGCAGGTGGGTTGCAGATGTCGAGGGATTATGAATAAAGATCAGTACATCATCCGCAGAAAGGGCATCATGATGAGCCGTGCCTCAGATAGATATGGGCTCGAGAGACAGGGCAAAAAGACCTGGACTCAAAGGGGAGGTCCTTCACAGTCCCAAAGATATGACCACTCCAGCCTATCAAAAGCCTTCTTGGCATCGCAAGATATGACAGCTGCTGGTGTTTTATCATCTTTGCTAGCAGCAATTATGTGCAGTAACAGTCTGGGATTGTCAGTGGCTAGACGACCTCTTATGAAACCCGTTTGGTCCCAATGAACCAGAGATGTCACACAGTGTTATAGTTGGCGAGCCAGGACCATGGTGTAGATTTTACGATCGACATCGAGAAGTCTCCTTCTTTAGAAGTAAACACATAAGTGCCGTGTTGACATCCCTGGAAAATACACTCTGCTCTATTGAATACTGAATAACAGAAAGCAAATAGAGCTCTGGGGGAATGCAGTCCCATCAAGGCGCCTTCCCTCTCTGCATGTCAAGGACTGCATCTTTAAGTTCTTAAGAGTAACAGGTTAAAAGGATATGAATGTTTCATTTATCTCTTTGTGATCGGTAATCTTCTCCCCCTGCTGAGTTCTTATAGATGGGATATCATGGACAGTAGGTGACCTTGGTCTAGAGCGGGGTGGTGCTTGATCAACACATAGGTGCACAAGAGAAGAGTTTGCTGAGAGAGGCGGTGAGAAAGATGTCTATGGCTGCAGTGAGTTACTGTACGTGCAGCAAGGAAAGGGGGGAGGAAAACAGGTTGCTGATTCTAGGAAAGATCTTTTACCTCAAGGAGAAGAAGGAAAAATCTCAAGGACTTGTTAACCTGGCACCACAAGTCCTGCGTCGCAAGCCCATGACTTCTGGGCGTCAGAGGTCTGTCTCTGGTCTGATCCTGTCCTGATTTATCCAAAGCTGGATCCCATACAGCATTAAAAGTTCTATTAATAACTATTAAACTCACAAAAACAATACAATAAAGCATCAAAGAACATTTACTAAAGGTTTATTTGAGTCTGAGTTATGCTACAGAGTTACTTTAAACAACAAGTTAAGTTTAAACAAGATTTCAAGCTAAATAATTACTATTATATATATATATATATATATATATATGTGTGTGTTTGTGTGTGTTTCCTCTCTATATAATTACTGTAACAGTATTTATTGCACATTTTAATACTACCTAAGTTGCATTCAAATTCGAGTGCTCTGTGCGGCGCACACAGCGAAGCAGTGTGGGGTTACTGTGAACAAGTCTGTCCTTATCTGACCCATGGGACTCTCCTCCCCTTCTCCTCCTGCCTCTGCTGTGCTGCTGGTGACCGTTGGCTGCCTTGTGCGCCACAGACCCACCCACAGTCAGTCAGTCAGTCAGCCGCCGGGCGCACTGCCAAACAACTGTGGGATAATGGTGACCCGGCGCCAACCTGCACTCATGGAGGCATTAGTTAGTGTAAAACGTGGCAACTTATCTCTTGTGTCCGTCTGTCTGTCTTTACTCTTCAACTTCCACAACCCTTGTTCACTATGCGCCCACCGCCCCACTTCCTGCCTGCTGTAAAAAATAGTCCCGTCTGTGTCCTAAAGCAACCTCACCTAAAGCGACCCCATCGTCTTGTGCGAAAAAGAGCTGTGAAGAGAGTGAGAAGAGAGAGTATCCTTGTGTTGAGTTTGTGATCTGCAAACTAAACTCAACCCACTCTCTCTTTCTGCCTCTGCCAGTCCTATCACATGCTTTCCTAGATTGTTTACTTGCACTGGTTTGGTCTCTCTCCTTTCTAAGCTCCCTCCCTTTCCCTTGCTCTCTCTCTCTTCCTCCCATCAAGGCTCTCTTGCCCGCCCACCAGTTGATTCCTGCTTACTCTTATGTGGCGATAAGAGCAGAGACGAAAACGGGAAAGAAGGCCTGTACAGCCCTTTTCTCTCAGGATTTGGTCTTTTGCTGTTGCAGTTTCTGATACTTCAGTTGCACTCCCCTAACAACTACCGTGAGTATCTGCCTATGCTGGATCAAATAAACAAGACTATAATAGGTAGCACTGGAGGAGATGACAGTGGGACAGACCCCCCTCCCTCCTTCCTAACCCCACACAGCTAGGGAGAGTGGCGGACGTGCAGAAAAGATAGAAACTGTGACACAGATCGAGCTGAAAGATTTCATGAAACGCTTAAATGTGCAGCAGCTGTGTTGATACAGGAAGCTGAAAAATGTTCTCTAGACACAATGAAGTATGTCAAACATGATGGTGCTGTATTTAAACCACATTAAAAACATTAACTAGTGGTTAAAACATTTCTCCGTAAGAATTCTGTGCATGTTTTGTCTCTGCAGGAATAAAACACTTATATGAAAAAGTAAACTTGAAGGCTGAATGATATCTGTTACTGGACGCAACCATTGCTCCCTCCAGTTCCTTTTCTCATGTAATAAACAGTGTTCAGATAAAAAGACTGTATGTAACAAAATGAGACTTGTTTTTCATTAATTATGTTTCAGTAAACAGGTCAAATCTTTCCCCTCACTTCTGTCCCTCTCAGAAGGTCAGCATGGACTCTTAAATTGACTACCTGCCAATATCCGCCATTTTCACTCGCTGTGTGCTTCTGTGCGTGTGTGTGTGTGTGTGTGTGTGTGTGTGTGTGTGTGTGTGTGTGTAATAATCCACAGAAAGTCAGGTGAAAGGACACAAGCAATGTGAGAGATATTAAATCTTCAAGCATAATTTAAACAATTTTCCTCATCAATGACAAACTTAAATCACAGACTGTGAACATGAACCATTTTCAAAATTCAGTTAAAGGTCAATGCACTGTTGTCCACATGATGCGATCTGTTGTGTATCGCTGACCCTCAAATTCATCTGGCACCGACATCAAGGACGCACATTTTGCTTTTGCAATTAGTTTTTAATTTAATATAATTTAATATAATGCTAAAGCTAATGCTAATATAATCAGACAGAGAATCTCTCCGCATCACTGCAAAAATTCCCTGGTAAACAGCACTGTGAACTCTCCACTGGCTTTCATCCAAACCACCTTTATAAAGCACAAACATGATGGATCATGGATATTAAGAGTTTATTTTACATAAATGGATCTGTGCATATTTGTGTGTTTACAATAGCTCTTACAGAACCGAAATATCTTTCATGCCTTTCACTGAACTGCTGGTTGTAGTTACAGCTGCCCTTTAAATGCTCTTCTGTGCGTCATGTCGCGCATCCAGGTGCTTTTGTCCTGTTTAACAATGCAACTTACTTTGTAACAAAATAATATTGGATGTAAACATTTAGCTATATACTATATATAAGTATATAACAAAAAAAAGTGACAGTATAGACTAAATATACTGAAATTCAGCTCTTCCACGTTCATTTGCACTGTTGGGACATTTGCTTTTAAAACAGGTATCTAAATCTAAATCTATTTTGAAATGAACTTTAGTTTTGTTTCACTGCCTAATGTAGTTTCACTGAACACATTTTATATAAAAATATTTCACAGAAAGGTTCATTTGTCTAAAAATATTTATTTTTATGCTCATTGAAAACTTCTAAAGCTAATTCAGTCACCCGAATCTAAAAGTAGATCACATCTTTATATCGCTACTGTATATATCGCTAAGTGATTATTTTGTCCCTCCCAGCTCAGGGACCTGAAAGAAGTAACTTAGTTTATTAAACTCAATAATTAGCCACTTGTAAGAGGATTATTCTAACGCGGGTATGTGGAGAATAATTAACAAAGGTTGCTGTTCAAATCTGTGATAAACTGTTTACCTGTGTGTTTTCAGATGCTCCACCTGTCTGCAGGGCGCGTAGGAAGCCTACTGGTCAAGCGCGCGACGGCGGCCTTGTCCACCAGCAGCGCGAGGATGTCGAGCCACGGTCACGGTATGATTAGTGTTTTTCCACATCCGCCATGTAACTTAGTGCCTGTGAGGTAAAAGAGGGGAAGCACCTCGTGAAGAAAAGTCACTGTTTTCTGGATGAACTGAGGCAGATTCAGGGGGCGGGAAGTTTTCTTTTAGCTCTGTTTACATAACCGGGTCAGAGGTCACTGCAGCTGGTTGCTGTCCAAGTGTAGACCAACAGGTGTTCATCTCCAATAATGCTTTATAATTTATTTGTTTATCATTTTTGCCGTAATAATCAGAAACTACGAAGTAACTGAAGTTAGAAATGAATGCACTAAGAAACTAATAATATTTCCCTCTCAAATGTGGTGAAAGTGAAGTATAAAGTAGCAGAAAAATGAAATGCTCAACTAAAGTACCTCAAAATTATGCTTTAAATTACCTGAGTAAATACTGATACACTGAAATCACAACTATCCAAATTTGTGACCCTGCCTAAAGTCCAGGGAAGTACCATTATTGATGACAGCTACTATCAAGTCTGTGAAAAGTATGAAAAAACTGTAAATAGGTCATAGATTTCAATGTCACACTTGCACATATTTTTCAGAAAGCTACCTGGAGATTGTTAATGTGGATGTTTGCTGAAACTGACAGGTAGCCTACCTGGAGATAACAGCAAAGGTTAAGACTAACAGCCTAAATTAATCTGTATGAAACCAGATTTAAATCAACTAGTTTAACTGAAATAAAAGTTCTCAGTATTTTAGTTTTATGCATGAGGTCTGATAATGTGCCTCTGTCTGTCCGACCAGCAGATGGCGCTGCTGTACCACCATGACTTCACATCCATGTATACAGATTGTCTTTTGGGCTTTTGTGTTTCGTCAAGTAGAATTCCCTAATTCTGGGTTTCAAAAATGTCTCTTGCCTGGATTTTGTTGCAGTATTTAAAAAAAGGTGACTCTGTCCCTCCAGACGTGGCAGAGACTACGGACATGTCTCGCCCGATGTACTGGGACCGTGTGGACCTCCCTCTGCCTGACAGACCCTACAAAGAGGCGCACAGTGCTGCTGAGAAGAGCCTGAAACAGAAGGAGAAAGGACCCTGGGGCCAGCTGTCCAAAGAGGAGCAGCTCGCCTGTAGGCAACACAAACACACACAATACACAGAGTGTGGAAATCCACAGTTTAAAGTTTACATTTATAAGCAAAGGAAAGTCAGTAGTGAAAAGTAATTTATTTAAATTTGCACTGTTGCATCAGTAGCAATTTAATTATGTCAAATGTTATTATACATCAGTCACAGGAGAGATTTTACTGCAGAACAACAACTTAAAATACATTTTGATCAATACCCCCAAAAAATTAATGTACTTGTACTTTTACACTGTTCTATTGGTTTTGACTTTAGTAAACAATTTAAATACTTCTTTCACTAATAGGTAATATTCTGTCTTTGCTTGGTGTTTTGTAAGTTCTGTAAGTTTTAATACTAATAGATTATTTTTTGATTATTATTTTTTTCATTCGATGGAGACAGTAGAGATTCAGACAGGACACACGTGGAGAGATAGAGAGTGTTAAATCAAAATGTGGGTATAGAGAATGATCAGCCACTGGACGCCCCAAACTACTCAAACCTACTCACTGACTGGTTTCACTCAGTGTTCAGTCTGGGAATCACAGTCACAGAGAGAGGAGAGGGTTTCACATAATGTATTTAATGTCTCCTCTTGACCTCTTGACCTCTGCCTCTGCCCCGCCCCTCTCCGCCTGCAGTGTATCGGCTGGCGTTTCGTCATACCTTCCCAGAGATAAAGAAGCCATCAGCGGAGTGGAAGACCGTCCTGGGGGGCATCTTCATCTTTCTGGGCTTCACTGGCCTGGTGGTCTGGTGGCAGAAAGTCTACGGTAATAAATCTGCCTGCAAGTTTGCCTCAACGTCACACACTTGGTGCCGCAGGGGTTTTTACGTGGTGCAGACCTGTTTCGCAGCAGATATTTTGACCTGTCAGTGCAGAAAAAGCACAGAAGTATCTAATAACATTAATGATGGCTCTGCTCCTTTTAAGTATAGTGCATGCACAAGAGCAGGGCTGCAACTGACTCATCTAAACCCTTTATTAGTGTCACGAGTAGCAGCTCTTCATGTTCATGTACAGACGTGTTTTTATATTCATATTGACTCCATTACAGTGTTAAATGATGCGCTGTGTATCTCTCTGTTCCAGTCTACCCTAAAACCCCCAGGACCTTTGACGAGGAGTGGCAGGCCAAACAGTTAAAGCGGATGTTGGACATGAGGGTGAACCCCGTCGAGGGCTTCGCCGCCAAGTGGGACTATGAGAAGAAACAGTGGAAGTAAAGAGACAGGTTGGACTGCGGCTGAGGTGGCTCACAGTTCGGACCCGTCACTCCGGAGCACGGCTTTGTTCCGCTCTGCGAAGCTGCTGCTGAGCTAAAACTGAATTTGAATGTTGCATTATAAATGTTAAAACCACTAGAAAGACGGAGCTTATCCACTGTCGGCATCTCTGGGGTAATTTTACTTTACTGTGCCACCTCTGGCCCTCAGTCAGCCGCCTCTGCCTCCAGCCGCTGCGACCTTCTGTCAGGGTGATAACTGTGCCCGTCCAGGTGTAGCCGTATGATAATAAAGTTTTGCTTGTGTCTCTGTGCCAGTCTTTTATTGTGTTTTTGTTTTTGTGTTGTGTTTGATTGACTGTCATGAAATCTGTACACACGTTGATGCTCAGAGTCCTCAGGATCATCTGACTTTTATTATAGAGCAACCATGAGTTTCACATTTGTGGTTTTGAGTGAAACGTCTCGACATCACATCGTCTGGATTGTCACTAAAGCTGGTATGTTAATGAATTCCTCTTTAGGATGAACTGCAAGAACTTCTCTGACCGTCTGACCCATTGTTCAAGACTCTGGAAAAGACGAGACAGACTCAACACGTCCTCCAACATCGGCTTTATTAGGTTTAAACGAACTTAAAAATTCTTACAATGCCATTCTAAGACATACAAACAGACCATTGGACATGGTTGTTCTAGACTCTTATGACCAACAAAAATGCACCAGAGACCCAACTTTCCTCTTTTGAAAATATCCTCTTGCTTTGTTTTTGCATTTTCTCGTCTAGTAGCAGTCCAACAGTCCTACAAAATAAAAGCACAATGAATGACAATGCACACCAATAGAAAGATGGTTTTTAGTTTTAAGGCCAAATATGCTTTTTACACCAAATATAAATAATGTTTAAAAGCCATCAGTTCTGTTTTTCTTAAATATGTTACTAAGCTAACGTACTATTCTAATTAGTTTAAATAACTAGCATATATATATATATATATATATATATATATATAAGTATATATATATATATAGGGTCGTGCCAATGCTGTCACGCTTCCTTCATTTGTGCCTCCTTCAGGAACAAAAGCTCACACGCATGCACACACACAGACACACAGACACACACACACACACACACACACACACACACAGACACACACAGACACACACACAGACACACACACACACATAATATGTAAGAAGGGGATTTGTTTAAGTGAGGGCCTGGACCGCAGAGAAAAGCCTACGAGCAGCTTCTTGGTGGGGCACACACTAGAAAAATATATATATACTGTACTGGAATGTATGAGAGCAGACCTTGGCTAATAAGATGCTCAGGACACAAGCATTTAGAGGGGGATACTCATCAGGTTTTTTTTGTCATTTTATTTTTGTGAAACATCGGTTGGTAGATGTACATGATTCTGTAAAGATGGAAAAGAGCAAACGTGAACATGAGAGATGAGAGATGACTCCTGCTTTGAAGATGGAGGCACAGCTGCACTGACAGTGTAGTGATGGATGTTTCCAGATATTTTCTTTACACTCCCCTCCTTTAATGTTTTCTCTGTGTGGCTCCACACGGTTGAATCTAGTGCTGAACTCTTGTTTGATGAGCTTCAGATGGCGCCTGTCGGTCCTGCACTGAAGCTGTATTGTGCTTTATATTGTTCTGCTTTAGCACACCGGGACATATTGTTGTGAGCTGCAGATTGGATTTGAAATAAGATCAAATTTGAAGCAGTTGGAAGATGCTGGGAATGGGGAGGGGTACATCCCCCACCACCACCCCTCTTTTCCCTCCCTTCCCAGTAAATTAATCGAGCTGCCAGTTGTTGATGCGTGAAACGCCTGGCGACAAACACTCCTCCGACTCCAGCTTTAAATTAAAGATTGAAAGATGTTGAGAAACAAAGACGAGGTCTCCTTCTCCCTGTCTCTTGTGGACTACATCTGATTGGCGGGTGTGTGTGTGTGTGTGTGTGTGTGTGTGTGTGTGTGTGTGTTACAAGCGTGTCTGTGCGTGCCGAGGTGTGTTTATGTGAAGCAGCAGGTGGGCCAGCTGTGACTGACACACGTGACTAGGTGCAGTGACAGCCGGGGGACCGCAGAGGAAGAGGTGGAGCTGGATGGAGAGGGAGAGAGGAGGAGAGACGGATGGAGATTTGACAGATTTGAGGTGTCTGGGGAGGACGAGGCGGGGAAGTGGAGGGGCTGGACTGTGAAAGTAACGTGTGGATAACTAGGAGTGAGTGTGTGTGAGATGAGATATGAAGGTTCGGGTGTCTAGTTTTACGCATCTGCCGCCACAGACAGTTGCTGATTTGTTTAAGATGGTGAACAGACACATTCTGACACATTTGTCATCAAATTCAAACCAAATAACCTCTGAAGCAGAACTGCATTGTCTCCTCACAGGCAGCTGCTGCTGCAGTTTGCTACATAAACTGATGTTTACTGTGACGTTAACATGAAACATAACTCTGACTGTAGGATCTGACTAATGGAAATGATTAGTGAATTAGCACACGGTGGAAAAAAAACAGCAAAAATAGTTTTCTGTTTGATCAGTGCAGCACATGATTAGGAAACTTAAAATGACTGATACTTTACTTAAACCCCCCACCACCATACTGAGCAGTGTATATAAACAACTATGGCAGCAACTAATGGGTATTTTCTTGATGACTTGATTCATCGTTTATTCTATAAAATGCAACTGAAAATTGTCTGTCAATAATCCAAAACCCAAAGAAATTCATTTTATCATTATTATTATTTTTTTTTATTGTATATAGACAGAAGGGGTAAGTTTAACATTTGAGAATCATTAACTAACTGTTGTCATTTTTGCTTTCTAATTATCAGTTATTTCCTCCATCAAGTGGTTGTAACCAGACAGACATTTTAAGTGTTAATTAACGTTTCATCAGTTGGCTCCTGTGAAACTTCCATAACTGGAGTATGAACAGAGAATAATTGATTGACAATGTGTATGTTCGCTGGTAAGTGACAACAAGGAGCAGGAATGTAAAACTGACTGGTTCTTGAGTTGGACAGTGTCACCAGAGAGCACTGACAAGTTTTTTTTATTTTTATATTTTTTTGTCTAATTTCGCCACTTGTTTGTATCTTGGTCACATTAAGGAAAAAAAATTATCACTATAATTTATCACTATCTGTTTTTTTCCCGCCTAAGAGTGAATTGTAAAACTTCTGATAACACACAGTTGGTGTTCAATCATAGAGAACATTAAACTGAAGCTGCGTTATATTGTCAATCATTCATTAACTGTTAACGCACTAGTAATGGATGCTTCACAGACGCCGTAATTGTCAACACATACATTAGTAAAACCTTATAGCTGCTCACAATTACATTTATAGTGTATTATAAACCATTTATTGCTTGTTTTTATGTTGTTTATAAAAACTAAATGGAGGGGAAGGGGTTAAAGTAAAGTGTAACCAAAATGACAGCTTAACATCCAAATATTCAAATATCCAAGTATCAACCCTGAAGACTGTCGAGATGAAAGAGTCTTTCATGCTGTTGAAAGATCTTTCCGAGTCGTCTGAGTGTCGCTGTGACCGGTGCCGCTCTCATCTGTGTGTGTGTGTGTGTGTGTGTGTGTTGCTACAGTATTCGCTGCATTCTTTAGCTACTGTGAAGTAAACACGGAAGGTCTGAGCCACGGCACGCTGCTCGTCTGAAATGCAGTCACACTGATTCTGAGGAGTTGCCACACACATGGTGATCTGGCAGTCAGCAGGCTGACTAAACACAATCAGGATCAGATCAAGGCCAAGTGTGACCATGAAGCACAGATCAGCGGGAGCAGTGGGGTTTCAATGTTTCACAAATCCAAAAACCAAACGCACCAACAAACACAAACAAGCAGAGGATTTAGTTTCCCACAAGGTTTTTAGTTGAAGACTCCCATGTTCTGTTAACTAAAGTCTGTTTGACTCCTTTTCATGTATCATTCATACAAAACCTAGAAGCATGAGCACAGAGCAAGACAAAACAATCCGTGTATGCAGTCATGGATTATGATGTTACACTGTATGTGTTGGTGATCAGGGCGGCTGGCAGGGAATGGGAACTACAGAAGCTGTTCAGGGGCAGGTGCTACATCCGTCCCTGCTTTTACTCTCCATATGGCACATACAAAGCTATTGTCGAGCTGTGTGTGGGGACGTGCAACAAAACAAGCTTCAAGACGAGACATGTAGAGCAGCTCAGGCTGGCTCTTTATATCAGACAGGTCTGGGTTAACTGTGGAGACTGGAATCTTTTTGCCTCTTTTGAGGATGAAAATGGGAAACAAAAATTTGTTAAAACTAAAACACACATACAAAAAGAAAAAAAAAAATCATACAGGAACAAGTGGAGAAAGGGAACAGAAAGAACGGTGATTTAATGAATTAAAGAATAATATGCCTGTCTCTGTATAACCATGCATTTTTCACCAGGGTGGGCGTAAGGTGGAAACATGAATAATTGTAACTCCTCCTCTTCTCTGTCTTTTTCTCAAAGTCCAACAATGTGAGGATTCTCAGTCCGGGGGGAAAAGTAAAGTAAACATCATCAGCAGTTCTGAGGAGACAAACAGGACCTTCATTTTAACTTTCGCGGTGTGTAAGCTGAGGGTGTTGAAGGAGGCAGGTGGAGAGGGACGTGGGAGACGAGCGTTAAGAGGGTTTTCGTCTATCTCCTCTCACAGGCGCTTTTGGGCGATCAGTGAGCCCACCACAACCCCGGTCACCAGGGTCATCCCCGCCAGCAGCCACTTCTTAAAACTCTCCTGAGACCTCCTGCTCTCTGCTGCTGCGTCCTGCCCAAAGATTTCAGCAAATCGCTCCTGGAAGACATGGAAAAAAGAAAGGGTTAACACCAGGGTATTTCCTGCTGACTATATGAGATATATTCAAATATAAAAAAACCCACACACATATACACTTCCCAAAACAACCCTTTAGAAAGAAAAAAGAAAGAAAAGAAAGCCACAGACAGGTTTAGAGAGTCAGGTAGATTCCCCTCTGTAAAGGTCTCCAGGCCTCAAACAAGCAGACAGCTGCTGAGACACCCACATCTGGGTATTCTTATGACTGTCACAACAGACATGTTCATGTGTGGAAAGTTCCATGCAGCACACCAATCACACAGGTAAGGCACCATCACAAGCAGAAAAAAAGCCCCAAAAGCCACCTTCATTGAAGCTGCTCACACCAACGACAAGATCTCATTGATTAAAAAGGAAAAAACCCACATCATTAAACCCTTAATCAGCAGCCGGTCACAGCAGCTCTCACTTTAAAAATGTTCCACCAAACCTCCCCTCCTCTTGCCTGCATCCTATCAGTTCTGCAGCAGATCCCTGCTGAAACACTGTTGTTGCTGACATTCTCTCCCACCGTTGTCTTCACTCTGCCAAGCCTACATTGCCGCCCACTGAAATCATTTCCTGGAAATGAGCTACAGAGCCTGCAGTTCTGATCTATGGCCACAGGGAGGCGGCAGCCAGGCTCAGATCTCATGTACAAACACAACAGCAGATCAGCTGAGGTGGACACAGCCCACTGAGTCACTACTGATGATGTTCATGTTGTTTCTACTTTTATAGTGTCAGAGCTTCACTCAGCTCACTCATGCAGCTTATACTGAATGAAGGTCACATGACTAATTAAGATGTCTGATTCGGTCATTATACAGGCAGGACAAGAGGTCTACTGTGGGTCGTTACTGCTGAGAAAGAGGACGGGAACAAGAAAGTGAAAGGACTAAGCAGGAATGACTGAGACACAGAAAGAATGCAGGGGTGGGGTTGGGTTAGGGGCTATTGCTGGAAACAGAGAAACAAAGCAGTGGATATCATCATAGCTGTATCAAAAGGAGTTACAGGAACATGGGGGCTGTTCCAGAAAGTTTAACAAACTCAGCTGACTAAACTTAACTTAACACTGAGTAAGCAATCTGCGTGGTAGGTGAAAACAAGCTCCAACAACAGGATTCCCCATGGCAACCGATAAATAAAGTGCAGAACCTCAGCTTTCATCCAGAGATAGAAATGCCTTACATGCCACATTCAGCTACGTTTAGACCACAGTCACACTCACTGGGCATGTTCAAGGTTCAGGGCTCTCACAAACCCAGGATTTGTTGAAGGGAACCAGCCAGTGAGCAGTTACTAGTTGGGGCCAAATGGACACGTGAGTGAAACAATATGAAGAAGTGACAGTCATAAATCAGAGGTGGTTCACAGAGAAGGGTGGTGACTTTCATTCCTAAGTCATTCCAGGAGCTTTAGGTCATTCTGATTTTGGTTTGATAACAGAGGTGTGGAGTTCAGTTTCTTTCACGCCCCCGCATCTCTTCCTGCTTGATATGTGACATCATCACCACAAATGGACCATTAAAGACTAAAACAATGAAACTGACTGGTCCCTGAGCTCTCAGGAAATAGGCCAACAATGACACACACATAATAACAGGATTACTTGTAAATAATTTAAGTATGAGACGGATGTTGGTGCATTTCTGCAGAAATATGATGCTACGCAGGGGTTCTAAGGAAACAAATCTTAACTTTGTGGCTAGTGTTTCTAAGAACATGCAGAGTGTGAATGTGCAAGTGGAAGATTAGAGATGGTGGAGATGGTGCGGTGGTGACCTCATTCATGCTCCGACCTTAACCATAAACTGATGGCAGCCCTATGCATGTGTCATCACAAGAACTTATTTATAGCACCATTTATTGTAATAAATACATTTCCGTCAGATTTTCTCCTAAGCTATTTATATGTGTGTGTGTGTGTGTGTGTGTGTGTGTGTGTGTGTGTGTGTGTGTGTGTGTGTGTGTGTGTAAGCCTGGTGCATCTTATTTATTGGTTTAAAAGCCCATTAAAAAGCACTTGCTGACATCCTTCATCATGATGAACCATCTGTACACTGTTTTGGTTTGTTTCAAAATTCAGAAGGTGATAACGAGGTTTTTCCCATAAATGCAACCAAAACATTTGTTGAGACCTCTGTCTAAATCTTTGGATCTCTAGGGCAGGTTGTGGGTTCAGAGAGCCAAGCTGGTCTCACAGTAGAGTCTTTCATTCATGGTTTCACTCTATTAAATAAACACATGAATACTTCTACTGTAAAACACTAATCAAAACATCCTTGAGAGGCTTTTACACTTGAGTTGAGATCAGTGGCCCCGGTCAATGAGTAGCATCTAAGGAATGTGTAAATATGTAGCTTCGTGCACACAGAAGCAGGTCTGGAGGCTTCACTGGAGGCCTGGCTTCTTGTCATACATAGTTCAGTCAAGGCTAGAACAGGTTGGCCTCAAATACTGACTCTCTTTACCAAGGCCTTGTTAATGATTGTGAGGAATCAAAGAGACTCTTTACTGTCTGTGTGTGAGGAAGCTGCCAAGAGGATTAAATATTTGTCTTCAGTTTTACCGACTTCCTCTTGGCCATTTTTAGAAAAGGCTATTGATGCAACTTAAGACACAGATGATAACATGGATGGACACACACACAGGAGTGTGTGCAACAAGAGGCTGGGTTGAAAGCAGTACTGGAGGAAAGTTGCTTTTAAGTGTCTTGATTACTGAGCAGCAATAAAGTAAAGCAGCTTGAATTATGCACAGGGGATTGATAAATGGAACTAAAGTAAATAATGACGTAGTGTGATTACACCGTACTGTACATCATGTAATACGAGTCAGTGTTTTACTGCTGCCCCTTAAGTGTTTCTTAAGAGCTGTGTGACCGCTGCCTAGAACAATGTGAGGAATGAGGGTGTAGAGAACAAAACTACAGCACCTTGTGATGGTGACTGACACCTGTAAAATGGACATGTCAAGACATGTTACTATGGAGGGCAGGAAAGATATCATGAAGCAATGTGTCTATTGATTATGTGATAGTGTCATGTGATGTAAAGGAGCGCTCCTTCAAATGCTCGACAGCTAAACATTACTTGTTCGGGTATCTATTTATATTCATATGCTTTATTTATTAACAGAAGTCTTGTCTAGATTTGCTTAGATTTAGTTCAACAGCTAACATCTGCACTTACTTGTATGAGTAAGACCATGACTCTTCTTAGCAATATTCAAACATAGATATTTTACCAAAAGAACTGTGGTTAAAACCTCCACCAGAATCCCCACAGATGTCCCTGTTAGGGCATAAATCACTTGCACTGACTAAAGCAGAGTCTGTGCTGGCTCATTTAATGTGACTGGAAGAATCCACATAGACCAAAGGGGGCAGAATGGCTTGAATGATGAGGTTGGTGGCATTCTGTGTTTTTGTTATTGTCAAAAAACAAAAAAATAAAAACCAACAGTGCTAATAATATAAATCTTTAAAAACAGATCACAAATATGGATTCTTTTTTTTCTTTAAAAAAAAAAAAAAAGTCTTAATAATGTTCTAGAAAAGCTGACCATCTACAGTGGCCATGTTCATAGTAATGAAGGAACATGTCTGCCAGTTCAACAGTGAGGCACATTAATTGTTTTTGAACAACAATGAAGGTCTATGGCCCAGGTGAAGATATAACAGGCTTTTATACACTTATTGGTTAGTAGGTTAGTCATTGCTGGTTTTAGTTAGGATTTGCTGCTCATAAGAAACATATAGAATATCACCAGACTTATCCATAATAGAGACTGCTTTTGAAAACTGAAAATAGTCCCGAGATCCATCATCTTCCAAGCAAAACAAGTCAAATTTGAAAACAATTATCTTGCATAAATAAAGGCTGCAGCATATGGTATAGGATATTAGTTAGCAATTGTAATGAACCTTTTATGTATAAAACATCGTTTTTTATAGAAGTTTTCCATCCTTTTTCAATTTTTTAAATATGTCTGAACTACAATGCTACAGTATTATTCCCAAATAAAATACCAGTTTGTATGCCAAATATTGCACTGTCAAAATGACAGTTAACAAGCAGCATCAGAAACTTCTTGTTTACTTTCTGGTGATATCTATCTTTGGATCACACAGGAGTTACCTGTGTTGGCCTTGTTCATCACACAGGTGACGAGTTTACAGCCTTTGAAAGCATGAAAAGAGGTATAGATGATCTTTAGCTCTGATCTTTTGTTTCCGGAGCCATGCCTTTACATACTCTTAGTTTTGGTGACAGGTGGGTCGTCAGTGATTCAAATGAGATGTTGCACACAAACAAGGACACACTCACGCAAAAAGACACACACACACACACACACACACACACACACCACACACACACACACACACACATACACGTCTCCTAGTCTGTTAGCTCTCTCTGATCCGTTATTGCAGCAGAATAAATGTAAAGACGTCAAACCTGCAGTAAGCGATCTCTAACAGTCTATGACACTCCTGGACACTTGCCCAAACCCTGTTTTCTATCACACAATAACACACAATAATAGAGTGAACAGCTCAGAGATTGCACGTCACCTACCATCCAAAAACAATCGAAGCAGTTTCTTAACTATTGGTTGTTTATTTGACATATTTAAATGGATGAATCACACTACACTGCAAGCTAGCCATTCCTTTGGTGATGCCATCATTGGTACCAGGATGTCATGCTATTATTTGAATTTAAATATAAATCATCTGTCACATCACTGTCAGTGCCTGCAGATATCTACTACTGTTCCTGTTCACATCTTTGCATATGGATACACGTTTCAAACTATGAATGAAAAGAGATCACTCTTCTGTTACCTCTCTGCCTAACATCTCCATTTCTTAACTTAAGAATCAGGAAATCAGAAAATACATATTTTTTTAAAAACTTGATTTTACAGAATAAAATGAAATTACGCGCGGGGCCCCTGCTTTATTTCTTTAGCAGCATTACCAGTCAGCTCACTGTGCACATGTCAAGGCAGCACTGTCGGTTTGATATGCTCAATCTCCCATAGTCCCACCTGGCAGGTAAACCCGGTCTTTATCTGCTCTCTTCCTTTCCCTTTCACACGGTCACGCCTTTATTTCTTTATCTCTGCTCCATTCCCAGAGGAAATCAGGTGCTAGGCAGCGGCCTGCGGAGAGCTTTCAGGCCTCGTCTCTGTTTCTTTTCTGCTTTTCTACCTCTTTAACTTTCTCTCTCTTTGTTAGCCAGGGAAAAAAAGGATTAGCTCATGAAAGCATAAGGTTGGATGTAAGAGAGAGAAAGGGAGAGAAATAGTAAAGGGGCACAGGGAAGGAGATTCTGCAGTTGGTTGCCACGGTACCGGAAAGCAGCTGATTAGTGTGTGTGATGTGTGTGAGTGTGTTGGGCCTGTAGGTCCATCTCTGTGGCTGATAAATGGCCCAATACTACATGTGGGGAAAGGAGCGTTTTAAGGATCATTAGCAGCAGCTTCCCATTCATCAGCTCTGACTTGTCAGTTGCTCCAGTGTTGCACCATAACAAGCTGCAACACTAAAATCCCCTGATGTTGAAATTCTCTGAACACGACATGCGCGCGCGCACACACACATCGACTAACACCCAACATCCTCTTAATTTTAGGCAAAACAGGGCTGAAGACAGAATGAAATTCAATAAGGACACTTTGAAAAAGTACATTGAGATAATATTTGCAATCCTGTGTGCAATCATTATGTCAAACTGAGTGCCTATAGTATCAGGCCAAGTGAGCAGATACAGACAAATCTGTTTATCTACTTCATTACTTGGTAAAATGACTAAAAGTTAACACATCCCAAACAAACAATTTTCAGTGATTGGTAAACAAATTCATGGATTTAAACAATTTATCAAGCAAAAATGACAAACATTTGCTTGGTCTAGATTCCAAAATGTCAGGATTTGCATATCATTTTATATACTTTTAGGGTTTGGGACTGTTAATTGGACAGAAGAATCATAAGACTAGAGCCAGAGCTATAAACTGGCCAATGCACAGGCCAGTATTATCTTATCACAACATAACATGTCATACATCAGCTGATAGCTAACAGGAAACTGCAGAGGAGAAATGTCAAAGATTTGAAGTCAAAGAGATACAACCTCACAGTAAAAAACTGACCACAGTTGTGTATTAAGTGACAGATGAAGTTAAGTTTCTGTTGCCATGCGCAGCCAAAGATATTAATACAACTTTGAAGGGCACTATTTCTAAAGATCCAGGCCAGGTTTTGCAGGCTGCTCCATAAAGAAGGAACCTTGGACTGATATAGATCTAAGCTCTTTTCTCTACTTAACTGAATCAATGAAAACCCTCCATGAAAGGTTTTTCCAATGGAATGGATCAGTGCTAAAATAAAAGGAAATTACAGTTTTATGGAGCTATGAGAGCCAGTAAACAAACTTAATTGAAAAGGGTAAGGGCCCATTGGATGTGGGTTCCTGTTGTTTCTATGTAACACATATTAGACCTGGATTTCCCTCTACATCATAATATTCTCACTTAAAGCTCAAGTCAATTGTGACTGGTATTGTGATGGATGTGTCGAGCATTGTTATGGTGCAATAAAAATATAATTATCAAAACAAAAATCCTGGGGCCTGACTGAAGATTAATTGTTTAATCAAAAAACAATCAACATCTTTATTGCCAAGCAAAATGATCATTCATTCATTTCTGTGATTAATTTTGTTGTGAATTTTGAAGTTCAGCTGTATATTCTCTTAACAAGGTGAGTGTCTCTCTGTGACTGTGTGAAACATCTGGTCTGGACAGCTCGCTTTCAACAGACAAGGACCACTTTCTAGCAACCTGCTGAGCATGTGACATTCAGGCCGCACTGGCCACAAACTGCGGCTGGAAACCGGTCGACTGTGATGAAAAAGTGCTGGCAACAGGAAGGATGTGGAAGGTGCCATTCGTATGCAGAGAAGAATTCAGGGCATTCAGTATCACCAACTACAAACAGTACTCTGATAGAAGACAAAGATTCCTCCCTCTGGACAAACAAAGAGCCTCTTTGAGTGTGTGTGTGCATGCGTGCATGCATGCGTGTGTGTGTGTGTGTGTGTGTGTGTGTGTGTGTGTGTGTGCGTGTGTGCAACACTCCCTCTGGATAGCAATGACTTGACAAGAACAATCTAGATCAACCAGCTTTGAACCAGTCCCATCCAGAGAAAAGGGTAAAGGTTAAGTAGAAAGTTACAGGAACTGTAGGAGGTTCATCGTGGGAATAAATTAATCATCAATGCTGGTATTGATGATGACACACAGGTTATGGTTTGGTGTTTTAAGCTTTTTTAAAAACCATTTGATTCTACTTTTGGTGGCTGGCGCTTTAACGTGTACATAAACTGTAGTGAGCAGAATCAAATTAAAACTCTGGCAGTTTTTTTTTTTTAAGAATCCCCAGTTTTGATATATGTAGGTTTCCTGGTGCAAAACCTAAAGCATGTAAAACTGTTACAGTATCTGATGAACAAACACGACTCCAAACCACAATGAGCATGTTTTGAATTCCATATGCATGTGTTATGAAGGGTATATCTGTATATCTGTAGTGTAGGATTGAGCAGAGTGTACTGAGTCATGATAAAGGTCACATGTGCACAGTCATCAATGTACAGACAGGAGAGAAAATGACAGAAAGAGTTTTCTCTTCTAGACTAAATATAATGTTTATGTTGTTTATACTGAGACAATACATCCTCTATTTCCACATGTTTGAGAGGGCTGTCTAGAAATGGAGACAATATTATATAAGAGTGATTCTAAAGAATAATTTATCTTGTGTGACGGCTTGGTTACACTGATTCTAAATAGGAGGGAACATTTAGAGATGGATTAGGAACCCAAAAATGAGAAGGCAAAGGACCTAAAAACATGGGGTGAGGAAGGAAAAGGGAGAGCAAGTTAACAAGAGGCCAGTGACCAAAAGCCTGACGGTCACTGAAAGTCACAAGGAGACTGAGCCAGCTCATTTAAAAACGTCATCCATCCTGGCTGTCGCTGAGCAACATTTCCTGTAAGTTGCAACATTTGGGATGTGTACAGCCGAACACTGCATGGCCTTGTGTGCACACACACATACATTGTTCCTGAGCCCAGAGTACAGTGTGGAACACAACTCTTCATGTATTTTTGCTAATTGAGTAAAGAGACTGTTGAATCCATCTGACTGATGAAATACTGTTTACAGAGCAACACACGGAGGTGACACGATGTCCTGGCTGGTGAAACAAGATGATGTCATTCAAACAGAGAGTGTATATAAAGTTCCAAGTACAGTGAGTGAATGTGATTTGTCCTGTGACCTCTGCCTCATATTGTGACACACAGCCCATCAGCAGATCACAGGATCACAGTCAGTGAGCAAAAGAAACAACAAACAACAAATTGACTTCTATGACCAAGATAAACTGAACCTAAACCTGAGGAAATACAGACTTCCTAAAATATCATGCTGAATGACATAGTGACATACTGCAGTCAAACACTAACAATCACATTCATGACCTTTGCAGAGAATAAATATTTTCAGAATATTGTTATAATAATATAGATCTTGTTTACTCCTTTCTCTGGCGTTTCATATTGAGCCCACTTGCATCCTGTTTGATTATTCTGGAGTTATTTTTAGGACTTGATGGGAGACCATCTGTGGCAAAAGCCAGGTGACTGGACATGATCCAGAAAAACACACACCTGTGTATACAGGTTCCCCAATTCACAGTGCCTGTCACAACGAGCACTGTGAATTTTGTGTTTTGTCTTTTTGGACTGAACCTGATCCTGATCATTTTACCTGTATTTTGCCTGGACTTTGCTCCTCTTAGGATTATCCAGCATCTACTCTTGTCATTTGCTCAAGTAGAATCCATTAACCATGAGTTTGCTTTTCAACAATATTTCCTCAAGCAAATTGCCATTGATGAGTAAAAGGCGTATGACTGTGCAATTGGATTTTGGAAAAGGTATTTAAAAGGAGTCTGAGATCATGATGACAAACGTTCTCTGATGATGTTTGGCCTTAAACTCCAAGAGCTACATCTGGCGAAAATCAGATACTGCTTATCAGCTGGATAATAAGTACATGAAGAAAAACCTGCTCCAGAGTACATACAAACTCACACAAGTTCACATTTGAGTATAATAATGACCCAAGGCATACAGCCAAAACAACGCTGAAGAGACCATAGGATAAGTCTCTGAATGTCCTTGAATGGCGAAGAAGAAGAAACCTGACAGATTCTACATAGAAAGAATATTGTCTCTGTCATTTGGGCAAGACAACACAGAGTAAAAAAGAAGACAAAAGCAAACACTACAGAAAGACAATTTCAGAGTGCATGGTTCAAAAAAGAGAGACTGATAGTAGCCAAAGTAATTGTTCATTAATCACAATTTAGGTAGGTAAGAATTTGAAACAATCGTGACATTGACTTAAAGTCATAATGCCAGGCCCTAATGGAGAGACCTGAAGATGGCAATTCACAAACAGACTGGCTCTTCCAGGAAGAATGGGAGAACCTGCTGTTCCACAAGTCCACTTGCACTAAGTTTGTACAGAGTTGCACAAGTGGCATTGCTGCCAAAAGAGCTTCTACACGGTCCTGAATAAAGGTTCTACTTATGCAAATAATGATTTTTGATAAACTTAAAATATGTTGCTTTATCATTATGGGAGGAATTACCAGAGATACTGGGCTTCCAGACCAAAAACAGCATAGGCTTTTTTCTTCTTTTTTTTTTGCTGTGTTGGCTCAACACGGTGGTCTAATTGAAATGAATGAGGGAGCTGCTTTCTTTCACACAGCACTTAGGTCAGTCTCAACACACCCTAAATTTAGTTCAGTATCATAACAGAAAATAATTACATAAAATAATTTACAATTACAATGTTAAAATTTAGAATAACTTCATAACCTTGATTCCTATCAAGACTGTCATCATCATCATCATCATATGATTATAATTACTGTATTCATTATTACCACTAGAAGTTTTTCTAGAGGCTTGGTGGTTTCATGATGTCAGTTTTAACCTTTATAGCATCAAATCTGTGTCCAGTTAGAAAAAAACAACAACAATGTGAGTGTCTGTTCCTCCCTCCTCTCTGTCAGTGTCCTCATCCACTCCACAAGTTCCATCTATTCGTGATCCTCCTCAAGGCCTTCTGAACCTTTTTCATGCTTATCATATTTGACAAGGCGTTTTCAGGAGAGAGGAAGTCAGGCCAACTGCCAAAGGTCCCATATGACCAGGATAGGAAGAAATTACTGAAGAGCTGGGCACTGAGCATAGAAACCAACAGCACAGTCAGATCTTATAACACGGGCATTTAGTTGATGCCCTTTTAGTAGCAAGTAGGGAAAACTCACGGTTAACAGATTCTTCTTGAGCAAGAGGAGCAAAGTCCAGGCAAAATACAAGAAAAATTATCAGCATCACATCCAATCCAAAAAGACAGACTGCTCAAGCTCACAGTCAAATAGCAGAAATGCACACACTGTGAAAGGAAATATGAAATATACATATAACACTTGCTGAGCCCTGAAGAAGAGAGCACCCTTTTGAATCGTGATGCTTAAAATGTGCATGTTTCATATAGCTGGAATAATTCTTCCATTGCTCAGGAAGCTGTTTTACATTTAAGTCTCTAAATAAATGGGGCTGTGGTTCCTCTCTACTTATTTTTCTGATTCAATGCTAGGAGTAAGAAAACATGGCATATTAAATGACAAGTTGACAGGCAGCAGCTGTACGGACAAAAGAACCAAATTGTCACAGCTTTAAAACAAGTGTAGGGTCAAGTAGGAAGAGTTTGAGAGACAGTGGTGTGATAACACTTTCCCAACTCTTCTTCTGTATGACTCTGATGGAAAACTGGACTTCAGCCAGAAAGCAGCTTGAATTAGTCCCAAGGACGAGCAGCTTCACAGTGCAACAGTAACCTGCATGATAGGTCATCATCCATAAGTCATTAGGCTATTTCTCACTCTTGTTAACATCACATTCTTGGCTTGATCACTGCCACAGATTATTAAGAGTCATATTTCATTCCGCCTTCAACTCTCAACAATCGAGTGTTTTCACGGAAAACACTATTTCTTAACAAGCGTTGCACTCTGTGGATTTCTGTCATTTGTAACTGCAGTTGTCCATTTGGTGTTGCTGTATCATAATCAGCACAATGCACCAAGAAAGATGCTAACAAAACTGCCTAGGAGGAAGAGAAGAGCTTCAATTTTCTTCAAGAAATTTCCTCCAAATAAGAGTGCCTATTTTTTTCCCTACAGCAGAAATGCATCAGGCATGATATTATGTCGCTGTTTAAACAGGTGGATATTGTATTTTTGCATCCAAGCACGTCTGTTACATCCTATCAGTGTAATGTTTCAGCACTGCAGATATGGCAGTTGAATAAGCTATTACTTTATAAGGTGAGTTCACAGGGAAGAGAGTCATGAGGGCAGTTGACACAGCGCTGTCATCATTCATAGTCAGAATGGCCATCAAGAGCACCAGGAGAAATTCCAGTTTCTCTTTATCAGCCATCTCTGTGTGCCTGTCAGTCAGGGTGTGCATTAGAGCATGTAGTGTGCGTGTTCCAAGACCAGGCTCACTGGCCAATAATAACCATAATCGACCCAGACCTGACCCGAGCAGTTATCACCTGGAAAATATTCAACTGGTACAGATTAAAAAATTCTTGACACTAACAGTAAATTTGTAAATGTGACACAAAGGCAACAAAAGTTGTTGTACGGCTGAAAGAAAATATTATTTTCATTCTTAATTGTTCTATTGATTATTTTTTCAAATATTTTCATTCTTAATTGTTCTATTTATTATCTAATTTAATTATTGATTTAATTTAGTCTTTAAAATGTTATGAAATTGTGGCAAATGCACAAGGTGACACCTCCTAAATATTTCTTGATAATTATTGTCCTTTTTTTCCTCCTCAGGATCAAGGACTCCTATTACGTAGCTTGTAAAAAATGTTTGCTTGAGCCAACTGAAGGCATGGTACACATGTTCACACGATCAGGATGGCACCACCTCCGCCTCAAAACAAAACAAAAAAAAAAAGCACTGACTGCCACCCAAAGCATGATATCAATGTTGGCATTGAAGGGGGGCAAACCACAGAACTGGTTTGAAGTGTGATGGATGATTTCCAAGCAGCTGAAAGTAAGCTCGAAAAATTAGGAAATTTAATCATTAAACCGCACCTCAGAGGTGACACTTGATGATGTGTGTGCCAGTATCAGTGTGTACTCTTTCTTCTCTTTTTGGACCTTGGAGCGGGCTATATGAGAGTGTGTATCTACGTGTGTGTGTTGAGCCGGCGGTGAGGCCATGAATTAAAGAGGAGATTAATGAGTCAGGACAAGGAGGCTCAGACTCCAATCTGTTCCCTGCCCCACTCTGGGGGGTGTTTCTCTCCACAAAACCCCATTCTGTCAGCAAACGCACACACGTACACACATATGTATACACCGCTGACACACAGCGGGAAGGCCAAGGACTCAGGACTGTGTGTGTACGTCTGACAGAGGGAGCACATGTTTAGGAAAGTGTGAAGACAGAGTAGGAGAGCAATGCGAGGAAGCTGAAACAGAGAAGACAAGGATTCTCTCTGACTCGATGTCTTCAGCAGTATAACCCTCCACCCTGTAGGCCATCACCACACCCAGACACCTCACCATGACCCTGAGATTTGCCATCTGTCTGGAAGAGAGAGAAACAGACAGACTGGGACAGAATGAAAGACACACAGACAGGCAGGGAGTACGACAGAATAAAAAAGAAAAATGTGAGGAAATAAGAACAAAAGAGCAATGGCAAAACATTTTTCAGAGGAAAAAAAAAGCTGATGAAAAAGACTGGAAGGGGGAAACCCATGAGGAGAAAAGTATGCGTCTTTGTGGAGGCTTCCTTGAAACTGCACTTGCCTTCACTTACTGTATATTTTCACAAACTTTGATGACATGAAAAAAATTAATTCCCCAGAATCATTTGAGCAGGAGATGAGTATCTACCTACAGGACGTGCACCAGCCCTCTTTGTATTACCCCCTCTCTCTTATTGCAGAGCCACTGAAGATATCTTTTGTCTTTATTGTTTTACCCCCTTGGCCATTCAAACAAGCCCATGATGTATATAATGATGATAGCCTTGATGCTCTTTATCATCATTTAGTCTCTGTGCTGTTTGAGATTGGGTGCCACATTACCATGAAATACTCATCAAGCCTCTCAACCCATCCCTCAGCTCTCCCACTTTAATACATGCCATGAGACTCACTAATCCCATGATATGCCTCATAATCTGATCACAGATATGAGCATAGAGAGAAAAATAGAAAGGAAAGAGCAGGGAAGAGACGGATATAGAGAGAGAAGGATGGGGAGGAATGAAACACAATCAGAGAGGAGAGGGATGCAGACAGATGCTTTGGCTTTGCGCTCGGCTGCATGAAGACAGAAGGTGGAGAAAATAAAAAAGAATCTGTCACAGGAGGAGGCGTAAGGATGTGGGCTGGAGTAGAGAGGTAAAAAAAATGAGGGGACAAGCAGACAGAAAGAGAGGGAAGAATGAAGAGGAAGATGGAAGGGGGGGGGCTTGCTCGTGACCTGATTTCACCACTAAGCCTTGGAGAAGTGGAGCAGCACACACGCAACCAAACATAGCGTCTTCACTCTGCTCCACAAACATACAGCTGTTCTGTTCATGCAGCATGTAAGCTGCACATATAGAAATGTACACCACACCATACATGCAGAGTAACCTATTGGCCTGCATACTGCATCCTCAACTAGCTGAGTCACCAGCCTTGTCTTCCTCTCTGTCCGCCCTCTCGCCATCTGCATCTGACTCTCTACCCTCGTCTTCTTCAGTCTCGGCTTCTCTGCTTTGCCAGATACTTCCAGGGGGGGTGGCACATAATGGTGCGCTACAGCGGAAGTCTGATGTCTACCAGTCTGGCAAAGGCGCTCTAATAGCTCCACGCTCTGTGGTGTCCTGGCAGTATAGACACACACACCCATCTATTACACAGCTGGATATCCGTGCTGTATACATAAACAGCGTCTGGGTATGGAACATATATGGATGTCTCGCTACTGTGGCACCGGAGTGTGTGTGTGTTTCTAAATGAGAGGTTCAGATGCAGTCCGACTGCTACAAATGTGGTCATTAGAGTCTGTATTGATGTCTTGCTGCTGCGTGTTTCCCTCTGTGTTTGTGTGTGTGTGTGTGTGTGTGTGTGTGTGTGTGTGTGTGTGTGTGTGTGTGTGTAATGCTCCAGATCTTAAGGACAGGTCTTGCCTTTCACATGATCAACTGATGACAGAAGACTGACAAAGGAGAGTTGTTGTCTGAAGGCGCATAAGGTGAGGAGTTATCAATTTACTGAGTGTAAGATTGGTCTCAAGCACTTTCTCTTTCCCAAATCACATGATGGGAGGTAAACAGTGCCATGCCAGGATTAATTACCATTGCTTATTTCATGTGCTAAAAAGAAATATGCATCAACATGTGTTCAGATAATTAACTCGAATCTCTCTACATCTGCAGTTTGGTTGTGTTCTCATGCCCACTGCACCGGGCATGTAGCCGCCGTCTGTCACCACACAAGAATGGTTTGAGTCTTTCTCCTTAAAGGCAAACAAAAGTCTGTGTATAAACAAGTAGGACACACGTGTACTCATACTCACGTAAACACAACCAACACATCCCTGATGTTCTTATCACGGAGCTGGAGGCAACTGAATCATACAATCTGTTCGCTGCCATTTTCAAACTGTGACTCTGACACACACCACTGAATACTGACACACACACACATTCATACACAAATCTGATGTCACAGGTCCTGAAAAACTAGTGCGAGAGCTTAAACGCATGCAAACAAAAATGGAGAAACGTCCATGGTTGAGCAGCTACATTCATATGAACATTCAGAGATCAATCTGCATAGAGCCGCCCACCGCACAGAGGCGTGCATGGACAGCGCTCGAACAAAAGTGCCCGCCATTGATCCAATGCAAAGAGGGTGTGTGGGAGCATTGTCTATGTTTGGCTTTCATGTGAGTCACAAGTTAAAGATTGAGACAATGACAAAGTCGCTTCTGGATCAGTGCGTCCTTTTCAGCGATGGCTTCGACACACCTGTAGGCACAACTAAAAAGCCAGTAAAGCAAATTCCTGTGTGTGTGTGTGTGTGTGTGTGTGTGTGTGTGTGTGTGTGTAAGTGGCCACAGGTCCTTTGTTTGAGATAGTCACATGACCAGTCCGACTTGCCGCCGTCCCCTCCCCTCAGCAGCATACCACCATACAATAAAACCCTCAAATGTATGAGACAACAACACCCCACACCGTGTGTGTTTACAAACAAACACACAATCATGTTCATGGAAACTTTGCTTGATGAGCAAAAACACTGTCCTTAAAACAAAAACTCAGACAGCTACAAAAAAAAAAAACACGTCTCTCCTAATTAGCCACACGTGAGCCATTAGCGATAAAGGAAGGAGGAGGAGGACGGAATGGTGAGAGAGGAGAGGGGAGTAAAAGAGGGATGAAGGCAAAGATGAAGCGATGGCGGCAGCTGCACGGGTGGGTGTGGGGGGGTAGTGAGCAGGGATCAAGTCAGAGGGAATCGATAGCGTTGACGACTGCGTTATGAGATATGTGTGTGTGTTTTTGATAAACAAAACTGACAAACATGGGAAAAAGGACTGGAACATTGATACACAAGGTTAACGGCAAGGTTGACGACGTATGTAGCATGTCTGACCTGTAATACGTTTAGCCACCTTAATCTGCAGCGTAGACTAGAGATAGATGGATGTAAGGATGGAGGGAAAGGGATGAAAATGAGGAAGGAGAGCAGAGGAAGGACAGGCAAGGTGGGAAATAAAAAGGATGATAAATGATAAATAAAGCAAGGGGAAGGAGGAGGAAGGGAGGTACAGATAGAAAGATAAGGGACAAAAATCGATTGACAGCAAAGGGACGCGGGCACATAGAGGAGATAGAAGGACACGGAGAGAAGCAGAGGGAGAAACACATAGAAGATGAAGGGGGGGTTGTGAGAAGAAGAGAGAGAGAGAGAGAGAGAGAGAGAGAGAGAGAGATGGAGGCGGGCTTGATTGGTCCCAAGGGTGAGATTTCCCTCTCTTCTTCGATAGGGCAGTCTGACAGACGACTCTGTGGATCTAACTGCCTATCCTATGTGCATGTTAATTACAGAGAGAGAGAGTGGAAGAGGGAGAGGGGGAGAGAGAGAAAGTGAAAGTGGGAGAGGGAGAGGGAGAGAGAGAGAAAGAGTAAATAAGTCTGCCAAGGAAAATGGCACAAAGGAAGCTCAGGTGTTTCCCTCGCCAAAACAAGTCAATGGACTTACCCTCCATAGGCCTTTAATTACAGCCACAGTGTCTAACGCACTTTACAATACAGCCAGCCTGCATGTGTTCATAATCACACATATACAGCAGATAAATATACTGTTAATGTTACAATAGTCTATATTTTTGTTTATTCTTAACTACTCCCATGAGAAATGCCAAACAGAATAAATCAACTGAATAAGGCTCAGTAATTTCCTAAAACAGCTGGGCACTGTAATTTGTAGTAAACATCAGTGATGCTCCAGTGACAATATTCAGCAGCAGAATGGTTATAGCATTGAGTCAATAAAAACAGTTTGTTGTGTTCATGGTATAGAAGGAACATGTTAGCCAGTGCAGCAGTGTGGTTCACTGATGTGTTTTTAATGATTTTGGGCAACAATGGATCTCAATGCTACAGACGAGTAAGATATAGTACTTGTTAGTAGGATCAGATCAACCATTTGTGTTGGTCTTTTCATGGTATTTATAGACAATAAGAAAAATATAGAATACAGCATAAAAAATCAGCCAAGAAAAACTAATACAGACAGAATTTCACTACTCAAAGACATTTTTTCTGTTTCATTTTCTCTTTCGTGACCTTCGCGAGACCATCAACACCACAAAGCAGAACAACTGGGCTAATGGTCTCTTATTTCCTTATTTCCCCCTGTTTCTGTACTGTACTGGACCCCCCCCCCCCCCAATTCACATGCAGCTCCAGCCAAGCTTCCCCAGACCGTGGCAGCATGGTTCTTCTAAATGAGTTTAGCCTTTATTAGTCTGTCAGAGGGGAAAAAAACATTGTTTCCCCCAGTAGCAGGTCGAGATATTATTCATCTATAATTGGTAATAACCCCGTACCCCCACCCCGAGGCGGCTCAATCTCCACTGAGTAATCACTGCCATCGCCTGCTCTGCTGGAAACATCATTATTAGGTCGATGGCAGTGTCTCTACCTCTGCTGTCTGCCAAGGAGGTTTATTATCTGACAATATATGGCTTCACTCCTGCGCTTCCTTTAAAAACACAGGCTGTGGAGGGAGAATCTGGCTGAGGATATTTACCTCATGTCCCAAGCTACTATCAAATATCTCAGCATCCTGGACAGTGGAGGCTCCGAAATAAGCTCCAGCGGGATCGTTTAGGCTGAGGCTTTATCAGCAAGATTTGTTCTGCTGCGCAAAACACCTTTCACTTCTCAATATCCAACTGTCACCTCGACTATTTCACCAGCTCCAAAGCCTGTCTCACTGGGTGTCTTTATGTGTAGCGGTGTTTACATGGCCATAGTGCTCTGTGAGTGGTTAAAGAGAACAATAGCTTTTCAGTAGCATGGTTTCCTCTTGTAACTTGCGTTTACATTTGATTTTTTAATAACCATGTTTTTTTTTTTTTACTCATGAGGATGAGAACCAGCCAGGGACATTTCTTATATTAGATTTAAAAAATGACCTTTTGTACAGAGTATTTTGAAATATGAGACTGTGTGATAAATTAAAATCTATTTTTCTTGGTAATAATGTATTGAAATCAATACTGACCAATATTTTAAAAAATGGCTAAAATAATGAGGCATGCAAGTAATTATTTTCAGGATTGATCACTCAATTCATAAAATTGTAATTCATAAAATGACAGAGTCCAATGTGACATATTAAAATGGCTTGTTTTATCCAAACAAACAGCCCAAATCATATATGATAAGAAAACATGCAGTGTTTGCATTTTGGGTTTGGATTATCAAAAAAAGTTGCCAGTTAATATCTTGTCAATATAATCATCAATTAGTCAACTGATTGGCTCAGCTCTGTACCAAATGGTGCATTCACATGCAGCATAACTGGAGAAATGACTGCTTCCCTAATAAGCGGTGAGCTTGTGAAAGTAATACTGTGTGGAGTCTATTCTTAAGCATGACATTATGCAGATCAGAAAAACACTGTAAATTCCAACCTATGGGAAACACCCACAAGTTCAACTAAAGATGCAAATCACTTCAGAGAATAGCTTCAAAACATAATTTTACATCATCCAGTTACATCATATTTTTTCTTGTTACACTATCACCTACAAACAAAACTTTCCTTTCCTCTCTAGTTTATCACAAACCTGCAAAATAGCAAATAATAAAAAGTTTGGAAGAAACAATAAGATCATGAGACAGAATGATAGCTGAGAGAAAAAGGTGAGAAAGTGACCTTGCTGCCGCTAAGAGCAGACTAGTATTTCATCAGCTAACACTAAGGGAACACCTGCCTCACAGCTATACTCAGGTTCCAACATCTGCCAACGGTTCTGTGCTTCATCCCTGTGAGGAGGCGTCAGGGGAGGGAAGGAAGGAAGAAAGGGAAAGAAAAGATAGAAAGAAAGAAAAACAACAAAGTCTCTTGTGGTTTTACTGAAAGACTCTGGTACATTCTAGGGAACGTCTAGATTGGCTTTGAACAGAAAAACCACAAAAAAGGATCAACTGAAGCTATTGTGACAAAGGGTAAGCGCAACTGATAGAAATGATTCGACTCCACCGGTAATCCACCTACTGAACGATATATTCTGTAGTTTGCACTGCAGCTCGCTGGGACTACCCCTGTGGCAAGTGTGTCAGCTTCTGAATAACTAACATGGGGCACATATCAAGCCAGTGCTCTCCCTCCAGCAGCAGGTGACTGACACAACAACAGAATAAAAGGGAAAAACACAAATCTGTATAGGGAATGAAGGGGCATGATGTACTCAAGAAAATGTTAATCATCGGAGGAGATGTGAAACCATAACAAAGGATGCTGGTACAAGCTGATCCATTGAACTTTCTGATGAAGTCACTCACTTCTCCAAGTCTAGGGTTACACTGACATGCAAGCCACTAACCACAAGCAGCTTCATCGTGTTGTTAGCTGATGTTGTTAACCCAACTTGTTGCTAAGTAAACTGTCTTGTATGAGTGTGTAAATGTGTTTGTGTGTTTGAGGGAGTGTGTGCGGGTGCCTCGATCATTCTTACTATATGACATCAACTACACACGCAAGTTGTGTTGTCTGCACTGTGAAGACAAAAGGGCTGTCAACGATTATTCTAATTTCGATTGTTTAAATTGAAAAATATTCGGTTGTAAAAAAAAAAAAAAAAAAGGAGCATTCCTGCGGCTGTCTGTTTCAGCCTGGGCTGAATGCAATAGATGACAGACTGGACTGGAGCCACACAACATTGCTTTCATTGATTGGAAATGTGCGAATAACTTAACAACAACCGTGGGGTAACGATGGCAGGGAGATCACAACCCAACTCGACTGCAGAGAGAGTGAGTCGCACTCCAGGCACCCTTTTGAAAATATTCAGATTTTGGACAGTAGTTGGCAAAATTATGAAACCACGAGATGAAGTTGTATGAAAGCTCTGTAACAGTTAGCCTGTCATTCCAGCACTAGCAACCTGAGGGCACATCTTGAAAATATGCACTCAAATGAGCATGACCTGATGTCCGGAACAGCGAACAAACAGTCATGTCTTGACTCATATTTTACACTGCCCGCCACAAGCTCACTCTCTGCAGCACAAGAGGCTTACATGAAGAAACTTGTCAGGAGTTGGAACCAAGGTATGGTATCCGTATCCTTGGAACAATCACCATGGGAATCATAGACATCTAAAACAGCACCTCAGACAAAATAAAGGAATTACTCAAAGACAAAGTTGTGGCTCTTACCACAGATGGGTGGACCTCCCTTGCAACAGCATCCTATATCACAGTAACAACCCACTTCATTTCAGATGATTCGGAAAAGTACTCAAAACAAAAGAGCTTAGGGAAAGCCACACTGCAGAGAATGTAGAGTAATGCATTCAAGACATCTTGGACATCTAAGACCTGTGCCATCTGTGCCATTACAATGGACGATGTTACCAAATTACATCAATGCAGTAGGGAGACACCTTGAAACAGTGAATATACATGTATACCATGCCATGGTCTGCCCAGTTGGATTTTCTTCTAAGTATGCTGTTCAGCCAATGGTATGTCAATTTCCACAGGATCAACCTTTGACCTTGCTTTATACAGCACTGCAGTGAATATAAGCAGCCCCTCCCCTCGCTCCCACTCTCCTTCATACCATCAAATGGCAGGCACAAAGGAAAAGAGCTGACCTTAACTGTCCTGGAGGAGTTCACTAGCGCACACGCGCGCGCACACATATACACACACACACGCACGCGCGCACACGCACACACACACACACACACACACACACACACACACACACACACACACACACACACACACACGCACACACACACACACAGGGATTGTCAGTACCAGGACGGCCCACTTTCAAACTGACCCCAGGAAAAAAAAAAAACACAGAGCTTTCATCTGCATGCAGCTGTCTTGGTGAAGAACATAACAGAAGAGCGGTCAGGGCAGAGGAGGAAAAAAATTGGACTGATAGTGGAATGAAGAAGAAAAAAAAAAAGCACAGAGCCAATCAACTGACCGGAGCAAAACAAAGGGCTATCTGTAAAAGCCCTGGACTTCATCCCACCCTGTGATGAGAGAACTTCGATCCCCAGGCAGGCTGCAAAGAGCTACAAAAGCCCTGATGTAGCCTGTTAAGCTCCCACTTCGATTCAGCTCATTGAGCTCCATGCTGCTGATCAATTAGAGAACAGCTGAACCAGCTGCTGACCACACAAACATACATGATGTTTTTACTGTTTAAAGCACAGATGGTTTTTCAAACGTGTGGTGCC
This sequence comes from Seriola aureovittata, assembly GCF_021018895.1. NCBI lineage: Eukaryota > Metazoa > Chordata > Actinopteri > Carangiformes > Carangidae > Seriola > Seriola aureovittata. Next base: position 16,330,857 of record NC_079372.1, read on the forward strand.
TTTTTTCTGCTCTATTATATCTAATCTGAAGCTTTTTCTCCTCCACTGGTTGCAGATCCAGCCCCACCCCTGTGCCATGTCACAATCTCAAGGAGGCTGATACAAATTAAATGCAGTCATACTACCTTATCTGGGCCCGCCTGCATAAGCCCAGTCACAAAAAGCATGATAAAATAAGAACTATACTCTGGATTTTCATACCCTCCATATCCTTCCATACAGTGTGACTTGAGGTCAGTTCATGTGGATAATCAAGCGTCACTGTTCAGACAGAAACATGGCTGACCAACTGGCACATGATGCATACAAGACATCGACAGACTTGAACAAATCTGGTCGTAACTGTGATGAAATGGCACATACAACCAAATGATTGGTGATACAATCATATCAACAAAAGCCATTAGCATCCATACAGGTTTCTAGAACCAGTTAAACATAAAGACAGGATATATCCTGTCTCCCTGACCTCAGCTTGCATTACCCATATAACTGAACCCAGTAATGTTGAAGGGTCCTGGTGTCAAAGAAGCAATACAAACAGATAGCATCATACTACAGGCACTCAAACACACTTCTGTGTGTGTGTGTGTGTGTGTGTGTGTGTGTGTGTGTTTGTGAGACTCACCCATCCTCCTTGACTCTGGATCCATGGCTGAATGCGGTTGTCCAGGTAGACGGTCATCCACTCTACGATCCTGCCCACCAGAGGACTCATCTCCTTCTCCACACACTCGACACACAGCGCCCCGCCGAACACAAAAAGCCCTATGATGCGGCCCCAGTTGAAGCCGTCCCGGAACACCTCATCCATCACGTTCGCAAAGCTTTGGTAAGCTGTGGCCGGCGTGATATGCAGCTGGTTGTGCAGATCGCTGAAGGCGCGGGAGTATCGCAACTCAAACTCGTTGGCGGAATCCCGGAGGGCCTCTTTCACTGCGTCCAGGCTCGTTGTTGACGGCAGCCGTTGCTGCCGCTGCGGGGACTCTGGACGGGTCCCAGGACTCGTGCCATTAAAAGTTCCATTGGCGTGCGTCGCTATCCGCTGTTCCTCAACCAACCCTGCCTCCCCGCCATCAGTCCTGTTGGGAGACTCATTGAGTTCCATGTGGGTGAGAGGATAGTTTCTCTGGGAGAGCTTATACTTTATGTAGAAAACGACCAGTTCTCTGTTTTGAGACATTTTGTGTTAAATATTCTTTTTCTCTTTGCTCCAGTCCGTCTCTGCTCCTCTCGCGGTCGAGCCTTGCTGTGTTAGAGTGAACACACACTGTGCCAGGCTTTCTCCCTGCGTTTCCTCTGTTCAGACCACCATAGTCTGCTGATATTCAGAGGACACTTGGGGGGGTGAAAACCAACCTACACAAGGCTGACAAATCAGCTCAGGCCCTGTAAAGAGACAACAATGAAAGGTCAAAGTCTGGATAGCCTATACGCATGCTGTGATTATATCTGTGTGAGGAAGGGGGGGGTTCAGGGATGGCTGTAGACTCTCAAATTAAATTTGGACAGGTAGGGTCAAAGTGCACTTCTCTAATTGGGCTGTTACATATGGAGCAGATGGCATTGATATTAATGAGACGATCGTAGAGTGGATTTATGTGTGTGTGTGTGTATGTGCTCATGTGTGTGTTTGTATGTTAGAGAGAGAGAGAGGACGAGAGACAAACTGAGGGGTGGTGAGAGGAAGGTGAGGTTTAGGTGAGGAGAGATCAGAAGGACAGTCTTGCTTGCTTGTCCATGTAGACAGTCACCCCCTCCTATTCAGTGACCTCTGACCTCCAGTGCCAGCTTTTAGGCACTTTGTTTATATCAGCTCCACGCTATCTTTGTTACTGTCACACACAGACACTGATCTGATATAATCACATCGAAGCATGCTCATGTAGAATGAGCTGTTTCGATGAGCAAATAAAGAAGCCCTCTAAATTTAAACTGGTTTGCTCACAATGTAGTTCTTGTGTACATAATGCAGTAAACTCTTAATGAACTCAAAGTCAGAAACTCTATTAACAAGCATATTTTGCTTACTATTTATTTTTTACTATTCTTACTATCTTGAGTAATTCTGCTTGAGTAATTCTGTGGTTTAGCCTTGATCTATGAAACTTGCGAATGGCAGTTATATTAAGATTGCCACATAGGGATTAACCTTTGATTGCACTCTGCCATGAAAAGGTCAAATGCATGTTGTTTATAATATTAATAATTTATAAATAAGAATTGTGAGTTTACCACTGTTCAAAAATAAAAGCATAACACAGTTTCTAGAAGCAAAAAACAGAAGAGTTATGATTGTTAATATGTTGAAAAGTTGCCCTGAAAACAGAAAGAGATTGATTGGTTAATTAATAGTTATATGCAATTTCTATCCATCAAGGTCTGCTTACACCTTCTAAAATATTGTAGTGTTGAACCCAATGATATTATGATTAATGAATTGGTGGTGTATTAGTGTTACCTTTGGTAAGAAGAAAGAAGGGAAACAGCTGCAGCTGAAATGATGAATCAATTCAAATCAAATGAACAATTAAACAATTAATGATTTAAGTCACTTTTGATCAAAAATCCCAAACATTAACAAGTTCATTCTGATCCTTTGTGAGCATTTGCTGCCTGACTCCATCTTAGGTGATAATAAATGTATGTTTGAACAGTTGATTGGGCAAACCAGGGCATAAGATGACATCACTTTGGGCTTTAGAAAATTGTGGTTAGAAATTTTCCCTTTTCAGTTTTCTGACATTTTACAGATCAAGTCATTAATTGATTAGTGAGAAAAAAATCCCAAGATTAATTGCTATAAAATAATCATAACTTGCTGCCTGAGAAACAACCATTTTTTTCTATAAAAACACATTTTCACAACTTAGGCACCAACTTTACATCATTACTAAGACTTATAGTAAACATTTACTTCATCAAAGATGTATGTCCATATCCCGTGGCCAGTACATTGAATTTCCGGGGGCCTACATCCCTGAAACAAAGGACGATGCGAGAAGGCGGTTGTCTGACAAAGCCATTCCCTCATCCTCTGCCGCCTGTCCCTATTCCTAACTGCTGCATGGAAGCTCACAAAAAGATGTGGGAGGAACATGACCTGCTGATGATCCCAAACAGCCTGCTGGTAATCTTGTAGGAACCTGACCTTTCCTATAACAATATTGGCATTTGGGCTGATAATGTTGGACCTAATAATTAGTATGTGAGGCAGAGTGAAGGGAGCTCCATGCAAATAGTGCTGATGACATTACATAATACTACTACTCTCCCTAACAGTACAATAGAAGCGTGATACTAGGCCAAGCAAGGGAACTACTTATCAAGCCCAAAAACTTCAGCGTCTTACATACCTACGTTCAGAGTATTTCAAGTGAAAAAATCAGAAACGGCCTCTTATGGCAGATAAAGACACGCAAGGCAGCAGTGTTTACAATGGCCACATGGCCAACCTCCCAAGCTCCCAGCACGTGGCTCGGGTTTTAATAGCCCAGCACTGATGTAAACACCACAAAGCTCCTACAGGAATACCAGCGAGTCCCAACGAAATGTAGCACCTGAACGCAACATTTGTAATAACAATCGCTCAAATATTAACTCAAATAAAGGCCGAGGCCGTGTTTATTATGGTGGAATCTGGACTGGAGCTTACAGATAGCGACACTGTAGGCTACCACATCTGACTGTACTGCCTCTGTACGTGTTAGCTGTGTCAGCCCCGTGTGCGTATCGATCTAAACCTCCACATTAAACATCAATCCACATTTCCATCTTAATCAATTATGAAGTCTGTAAAAGATATGAAGAGTAACATGAGCGTCCTACCAGCTGTACTGAGTAAAAATCACATGGGAGTTATCCTCGGTTCGTTCACCGTCTCCCTCTGGCAAAATGTCCCGAAATCTGTCAGTCTGTCAGTCAGTCTGTCGCTGTGTCTGTACAAAAGCTGTCAAAATCCAAGAATGTAAGAGCCACTTTGTTTGAAGGAGTGTTTGTACATATCGTCTCCCTTCCCCTCCACTCCACTCTTTGCATGCCCAGCCCTCCTATTACGTAACAGGATGCCTTCAGAGATGTCTGAATATCTGGATCACGATCATCGTATTGGCTTTAAAATCCAGTAGAAAAACTCCATCTGGTAACATTACCCATGAAAAAATGATGGCGTTTTCTATCCTACATTACTTATACATTATAACTGTAATCAAAAAGTGTTAATAACAGTTATACAAACCGATTTAAATAATATTTATTTTTTCGATTATATATACACATATAAATAAAACTAGCGCCGGGCGTCAATCACTCTTTTGTTCACATTTTATCTGTCACATATATGTTGTTTAGTGTATTAACCGAAATATAGATGACACGATTGTCGCATTTTTCTTTTCCAGCCCGTCACTGCTGTCCAACTGTGAACTATGTGTGCTGTTATTGCTTTATTCAACCCACACGTTTTCTATTTCCAATCAAAAGCACATTTCTCAAATTGAATATACTTACGGATGAACGGGCTTAGCGTGAGCCCCTGAAGGCAGCAAAGCCATCCCATTCTCCTGTCATAAACACTGGGCTAAGACCTTTAATCATATCGCATAAAAATTGCGGTTTGCAACACCACCCTCTGTTGCAGCTTTAAACACACTTCACCACACTCGGAATCAGCATTGATAAAAAAAAAAAAAAAATCTTTAAGCAAAGCATTACAGACACACAGCTCCATTTGTACTAACGTTACTGTATGTTGCTGCTGAAGATGGCTGTCATTATCATATTAACCTCCTGAATCTTGGTGTAATCGCACATTCGTAGACTGGAACACCTAAAAATGTTTATTTGCAGTGGCAAAATCATTTAGTGCAGTCTACAAGTACTCTTTGCGTCCAGCAGAATGACATTTGACGGAATGAAGCTAGCAGGAAACAAATTTGTGGTTACGCATTCTTCCAAATCTGTCGACCGCCTTCCTTTAGCTGGATTCTGAGAGGAAAATCCACCCTCTCTACCATGACTTCTCTCACAATCCCGCAAATGATATACACACAGGCATCGGAAATACATTCGTAGACTGACCAGAAGCTCTTACTTGTATGGTGGTCTCCATAAAATCATGCCTGCTGGCTCGGAATCCAGACCCCGGCAGGAACAATCCTATCCGTCATTGCTAGCCTGGCTAGCTACTGGCAACCACAGATCCGCCCACAGCCACGCTCCCTACGTAACTTCACCTAGTCAATCAGAGAAGCCAGAGAGATGGCAGTTTAATCCAACGAGAAGACTCTGCAACAAATACACTCTGGAGAAAAACGCTGTCTTCCTACCAGAGAGTGCGAGTCGCTCCCTGACTTGACCTGAGAACTAGCCGGTGTTAGCAGGAAAGGGGGTCCCCGCTACCGTTAGCGCTAACTAGCTAAAAGTGAGCTAGTTTATGTTGTTGGAGCCTCGCGTATGACCCCGACGTTAATTATTTAACTTGTTAGCTGAGTCCAACACATTCCTGCTCGTTTGTCCGTCTACTCACTGCTTTGTGGATTAATAACATGGCATTTCTTAACAGGGGTCCATGTAGCAGCTGTTAGGTATCATTCCACTTTAGTTAGCCAAACAAAGGATGTGCGAGGTCTCCATGGTAACCTTTGTTACCCCAAAATCTAGCGCTCGTCAGGACGGCTACCAGTTTGAACACAGTGCCACTCTCTGGGCATCTTTATGTAGACACGCTGGAAATCCATCCTCCACATTTCCATCTCTGAAACTAAATGGCTTATTTTAAACACAGATATGAGAGTCAGTGAGGTAGACCTATGGTTAAAGAGACTGTAACCCAGATTGAAACCTGGCATCAGCAAATATGCAGGGCTAAAACTGGCTATAGTGCCCTCGAGCAACTCACATTTTCACTTGAGGAAAAGTTCAGATGTAACTGGTGACAGGAAGCACGTACATCACCACAGGCCTGGTACTGGAAAACCTTGACTGCAGCAGTTATTAATGTTATTTGTAGAGCCTGTGTTTGACAAGTCAAAATGTTCACTTTAAAACTGAATCAATAGTCACTGGAGTGGATCAGAATTCAGGTTTATTGATTACTTCACCAAATGCTTGGAAGATTACATCACAATATTATGTATAGAACCGTATAGCACTTTCATTTCTATGTATCTTACATTGAAAACTTTACAGTCTGCTTTTTTTCATTCACTGTATATATATATTTATATATTCCCTAGCTTTAGGGAAGAAAAGTAGACATCCATAGTTGCGAGGGAAGGAATGCTTCTCAAAAAATATTTAAATGCACTTTAAATAATTACATACATCCTTCTTTAAAAAAGGCATGGAATAAACTACAAAGGATCCAGGATGCAGAGATTCCAGTGTCTCTGCAGATTGGAGCTTTGGTTTTGCTCCGGTCCTAAATCCTTCTGTGGCTGAACTCTACTGTTGAATCTGACACAACACTGATGGGCACTCCAACCATCCAGAGAAAGTTGGTCCGCTGGATGATGTTAATACATGTCTGCAAAAGATGTGCAAAAGCGTTTGGGGAAACAAACAACCACTGTGTCACCTTATAGTGCTAATTGATGGGTTAGTGGAAGGTTTTATGAGCCAGCCGTAATACTAAAGCCAGGAGGAGCTGACTCCATGTTAAGTCCTTCAGTGTAAGGCTTAGTGGGTCAACACATGAAGGAATGCATGACAGAGGGAAGCAGCCAGTCTTTCAACCAACCTTAAATTGTAAACCAGCAATTATCCTGAAAAAAAAAAAAAAAAAAATCATAAAACAAATTAAAGAAAATGAGCAAAATAAATAAGTAGTAAAATGTCACTGACAGGCAAGAATGATAAAGATGACAGGACGGTTGTGTCACAGAGCAAAGACGTCCCAAACAAAGCTGCATTAGATCTTTGATAGGGTTGTAAGAGATGCAGATTGTTGTCAAATGCACCTGCGAGTTTCAGTCTCTCCAACAACGGCAGCAGCCCATTATAACACACAAACAATAAGAGATAACATAAACATTAAAAGTGACAAACAAAGCTTTGGGATGGGTATTGATACATAAGGGTTCAGATATTACAACATATTTTGATTAGATCACCAAACTCACAATAAGGGCGACACTGATGGTGTCATCATTTTCTAACAGGCACAGGTGGCCAAAGAGATTTTCGCAAATAGGGCAAATATAAGGTTCATCAAATTCAATGTTATAGTTCAATTGCTTTGAGCATGTAGATATTTTTTTTTTGTTATGTATTAAAAAAAATCAGGTACAGGGTTTGCAACAATATCACTAAATTATTTGTTTACAGTTCTTTTCTAGTCATTACAGTTTGAGATGAGTCGGGGGGGATGATGAATGACAACAGTCAGCAGAGAGCGCTGGTCACAGTGCTGTTCATCCCCGAGAGAAAAGAAGGGAGGAAGGACAGGGTGAAGACTTCTCTACAAGCTGAGTGTAGTAGTAGAAAAGCTGAACACTTTAATGCAGAGTCCTGAACTGAGAGAAAAGCTACAGTCTTTGTCATCTTCCTCCTCACATTGTAGCCCCTCTGTAATCTGTTCCAGGCTAAGAGAGGGGGCGAACGTCTTTTTTAATGCGTTACATCCACCATCATCGCCGTTTGTCCATCCGTCCCCTCCACCTTTTCCTGCACCCACCCAATCTAGGATGCAGGAGTCCGGGCAGGCGCCCCCTCGGGAGCGGCGATGTGGAAGACGGAGCCGATGCGCAGGAAGAAACGTCTGAGGACGGCCCGCAGCTCAGGGATCAGGTCAAACTGCATCATTTCACACAGATGGGGGTAGTAGCAGGAAGCGTGGGGCTTGAACTGGAAAAGTGGGAGAGGGGGAGAAAGGGTAAATTAGCAGCAAAGTGACATATGTATGTGCTTTAACCCCAAAAAGATGTTAAGGAGAGTATCTGAAATTATTTAGGATGTACACAACAGAAAGAGGAAGGGCGGCTGCTCTGGGATGTGCGGCTGCTCTGGGATGTGCGGGCACAGCTGGGAGGACACAGAGTTCACACCAGGGAGTTTAACTGTGTGCACAGGCCATTTCTGTCCTCACTGATGTATGATTTCACAGTATTTTTCTGCTTTTCATGGCAATTTCATTGAATTATGAAATTACATTCAAGCAAATAAACACAATTTCTAGCACTAAGACTTTCCCAAAACTCACAACAGGCGTTGCACAAGAGAGTGGTGCCGGCCAGTCCACTTTAACAATACTGTTACAATTTTTGTTGATGCAGTGGTTTGTGTGGTGTTTTGGCATTTTCTTCTAAAGCTGGCAGCATGACACCAACATTTCCTACCACTTCATGCTGCATGCTAGGTTGTTTTCTAACCGAAAACTGCTATAGCTTTGGCCTGAAATGCCCTGGAAATAAACCCCGAGTCACAGGCTGCCATGAGTCACCCATGAATCATGGACTCACACAGAGTGCATGATTCATAGGTGACAGCTCACAGAATACAAAATAATCACAAAAACAAAAAATTCAAAAAGAAAAAAAAAAAAAAAGGGCCAATCTGACTAGCACATATAGTTTTGATTCCCCTCATTTTTACCTAATAATGATATGTTTGCGCCAATCCTGTCTTTAATTTCTGATCCTCCATAATGTTTGCGAATACAGGTTTGAGTTCTGAAGCATCCCCGTCTTGTCCTGTCCTACTTCTGATTAACATGTAGTTGTAAGTAAACCCCCTATGTGTTCATCTGCATGTGTGTGTGTGTGTGTGTTCCTGCCTTGTCATCGGGCAGCCGTAGCGTCCTGGTGAGCAGCAGCATGAGCAGGCTGTTCCAAGCCTCTCTGTGGCTCTCTGAGGTCAGACTGATGAAGTAGGCCAGAGCTTCACTACACACCCTGAGAGAGACGACACAACATGCAAACAGGGGATGAAGACCGACACAATACTGATGCATATCAAACACTGTATACGCAAAAGTAGTTGGTCTCCATGACGACTACTATTATTATTAAAATTGAAGAGCAGGCTGAGGCCGAACATCCTGTACTAAAGCACCAACAACTTAATGATTAACACCACACATACAGTGGGCTCCAGAAGCCTGAGACCACTTCCCGTTGAGAAAGTGGTCTCAGACTTCTGGACCCCACTCTACATAATCGTGATCTAATACATGAGTCAGCGGCTCCAGTGCAGCTTCTCAGCGAACACCACGACAAGGTGATTTGTACCAAGCTCTAACATGCCAGTATATTCTACACACATGGTGTAAATTTCATAAATACATAATGAAGTAGGATCCATATGTCAAAACACAGCTCACTCAACATGAAACAAACGTCAGTGCTGCACTTTCTGCAAATGACACAGTTGGTGCTTATTTATCTACGGTTTAATTTTTAACTAAGCAATAACATGTTGGCAATATTCTCAGGTAGATGAGATGAACTCTGATAACACGACCATCAGTTGTTTTTTACAATGTGTTTTCTGTTTATTAAATTTCTAAGAAATTGCATTTGTACAGGATAGGTCTGGCAGTATTCTATATTTTTCTTACTATTAACAAACCTCCAAAACCAACAATGAATAGATCACACTGTTACATACTCAGTGTTGTGCAGCCAAAGCTGGGTGTATCTTATTCTTTTCTTTTCTCCAAAACTATTGAAAACACATCAGTTACAATAAACATGGGTGCAGTAGTTTATTTTGACTCATATACACTGTCCTGCTGTTGCAATTGTCCCCAATAAATACACAATTTTCTCCTGTTGAGTAATGTTTGATAAAAACTACAGTGCCCAGTTGTTTTAGGGTGTAGGCTTGGAAGTCTTTGGAAATCAAAGTACTGAAAGTCAGATTCATCTTCTGTTGGATTTGTATTTTTATGGGACATTTTCATCACCAATTTTAATGAAATGCTCGCCATTTTAACTGTGTGAAAGACTTGGTGACGGCGTCGTATGTTGTACTTACAGCAGCAGGCGTGTCTGGATGTCAGGCCATGAGTTCTGCAGCTGAGGGTCAGAGTACATCCTGAACAAGATCCTCAGGCTGCAGGCGAGACTGCTGGTTTCCTGCTTCAACAAGTTGGGCTTAGATTTCCCTTTAAACCCTGATGGCAAAGAGAGATATGATTATGTTTAAAAACGACAACAACAACACAGGGCCTAATGGTTGAGACACATATTGTGTAGCTGCAATGTCCCTGGTTTTATTCTGGTCAGAGACTTTTGTTACACATCATCATTCACTTTGCTGCTGTAACACTGCACATTTTCCCACTGTGAGACTAATAAAGGACTAGTTTATCCTATATTATAACCCTCTATCTCCCCTTATCAATCAAATCAAAGCAAGAAATGCCACAACATTTGATGGACTAGTTGGGAGGGGTTTGAAGCAGCGATCAAGAAGCACAACTCCCCTGGTTTGGGTTTGGCCTATTTCCTGCCATCGCTCTACTGTTAAAAAATGCCCCCAGAAGCACTTTTGTGCAGATTATTAATAAGATGTCGTCAACAAGATGGTTTCTAGTAAGAATAACAACTTTTTCTGTGTCATAATGCAAATCTAAACACGTTAGACCTCTCAGATTATCCTCTGTGACTAGGCTGAACACTAACAGCATAAAGAAAACATCCTCTCAGCAGAGAGGTCAACCAACAATTGAAAGTTTTCCGGGTCAGTCCAGGAAATGACACAGTGTTGTGCTGAGCTTTTGTGATACAGTTACTCTGAATTCAGATTTTACATTACCTCGTAGAACTAGGAGAACATACGATGCCTTCATGAAGACCTTTCAAGGCATGACATAACCTGGATACAATTTTATCAAGTGAAATAACTAACTACAGGACTTTCCCTTTTCTATTTACCTGCCCTCCAGAGTGCTGTCCTTTGTTCGTTGTTGGAGTTGAAGTCCTTGGCGAAGGTGTGTGACTCCAGCAGACAGTCCAGTAGTTTGAAGAGATGTGCAGAAGTCATGTGTCTGTACATACCCTGATCTGGACCCAGCTCACCTCCCTCAGCCTCCGACTCCTCCAGAGCATCTCGCTGATGGAAGGAAAGTTCATTTACAGTGATGTCCTTTTAGGCTTTTCTTACTGTATGCAGACTTGATCTAACATTTGAACACAGCACAACTGCCTCCCCATATAATTCAGATTAGATAGACAACAGCATTTCAGAGTAGGCAAAGAGCAATATATTTGTTTTCACAATCCCTTTTGATGTTGAAATAAAACCTGACACTAGCTGTTGTGATCTACCTGTGCAGCAGCCATGTTCTCAGCATCCTCCTTCTTGCTGGTTGCCGGGTAGAAGACGATGTTGTCTATGGTCTGGATTAGCTCAAGCTGTACCACACATTTAATCAGCAACCCAGCAAACAACTTCTGGTCTGAAACTCCTGCGTAGAGATATGAGCACAAATATGTCATATAACGTTTTTTGTTTTTTTTCTATTACCGTTTTCTATTACAGATTTTATGTGTGTATGCTTGTACATGCTGTGTACTCACTAGCATTGGACTTGCCCTTCCAGGTGTCATCGCTGGACATCTGGCTGTGTCCTCTCTCGGACAGAGCTCTGTCGTAGCTGCTCTGGGACTGAGTGTCAAAATCAGCATCCTGACAGAAACACCATCCACATTCACAGCATCAATCTTCTGATACAGTGGAAATATAAATATAAACATTCCTTTCAATGGCTGGAAGCAGTTTATCATGTTCCAGTCCAAGTATGAAGCATCTGCACAGCTGCTGTTGTACATAATTGTTGTTTAGTCTGTGAGTGAATTCATTTATTTTCTTACAAAATGTTTTCCATCAGCAGTTTCTTCATCCTGTCCAGCCGGTCGCCATGTCAACAAACTGATGTGAAAAGCAAACAAAATGGCAGATTGGGAATCATCATTAAAACACAGTAACTTAAATACAACAGCCATAACTCCCATTAACTCTACTGCGTGTTCTGTCTTACAAACGGTTAAATGTGCCTACAATGAATCAAATAACTGACTGAATTTCATGCAGCTTTAACTGAAACTGGGTTGAGCCCGATGTCTGGTTCGGTGAAGCTCCTTGTTGGGGACTCACGTGTGAGGGCTGGTGTTTTGGAAGATCTCCAGCATACAGGAGCAGGTGATTTTCCAGACCTCGGGGCTGAATTTCTCCCCGTTCAGAATCACCAGGTTCTCTAGACAGTTGGTTCCCGACCTCGCCAGCTGCTCGTTGTCTGTAGGAGAAAGGTAATGACTTCACAGCTGCTACAAACAAACACTGAACTTCAGGGAGGTTCACGAGGTGCTGGTCAGGGACTGAACGTTTAGCACGAGACACTGTGATGCAAGTGGTCTGCTTTATTTTTCATAACTTCACTATTCATTTTTCAGGGCACAGTTCAAGGGAAAACATCTTCTTCTTGGGGGCGGGGCTATATATTTTTCCTTTCGTTGAAGGGAGGATAGTTTTAATGATTTAGAATTTTTTATGAGAGTTTTAACTTTTTCTCGTCACAGATTTATATTTAATTTTCTTTATTCTCCTACGTATCAGGCAACATCATCTAACTTTATTATTTAGAATCTGGGCGGGGGCAACTAAAATCACCTCACAAAAAAACCTCAGGCTGACCCATGTAACTTTAACCAATGACTCAGCCCGCCTCCACACCTCTATAAACTCCTTAATCATGTCCCTACAGTACCAAGATATCTGGTTTGTAAAATCTGATAAAGCATATCAGGTGTTACCTCTCTGCTTTAGGAGCATGATTTGCATTGCATCTGAACACCCACCTTGCCTGACACACCACTGTAGCTGTGTGAAAATGTCAACCAGCAGGATTTCACTGAGGGGCTCATAAAACTGGGTGAATACGTCACAGATGGCGTACAGTGCATGGTTACACGTTGTTGTCATCCACTCGGTTTTCTGGAAGCAAGAAAAAGGAAAAAGGAGCAAGGTTTTTAAAAACTCCTCAACTTTTTCATTCCGTATGTGTACACACATCTCCTGCCTCTCCAAATCACAAAGGGGATATCCTTCAAATATTCAAGTGGCTCGTCAAAACACAAAACAACCAGTGACCCCTGACCTCCGTCTGCTGCTCGGGGAGCTTCATGTTGTCAAAGATGCGGAACACGATTCTGAAGAGGTCATGCCACCAGTGCTTCTCGAAGGTGCGGCCATAACTCTTCATGATCTCAAACATGACAGTGAGACCTCTGTCAGAGGCAAAGAGAGAGAGAGGCATCAGACTTGTTGCATTACAGCTCTGCTGCCAAAAAGAAGAGAGCAGGCACGATAAGAGATCATTAAGACGACAGTACAAGTGAGAAGCTTTAATCCTGCCTCCTCTTGTTTAAGTGATATGATGCTAGATTTTAGTTAATTTTATTACACTTCATGCTCGGTTAAACACTGAAAATAGTATTTGCTGGCAGGTCATCCGTATAAATGCCTAAATGGCCAGGCATCAGACTATTAACAGATGTTTGAGCGTATTAGAGATGAGTATGGGTGTAATACACACGGGCTGCGTAATGGCTTGGGTTTTAGTCAGACTACATGCCTGTAAATGTGGCCTGAGGTGTTACTACAGTGACTGTGTATCAGGCATGGAGTGCTTCCCATATGCAGGTGACCTGCTCAATAGTGAGTACTGTGCCCTGAACGCCTCCTGTGTAGAAACACACAGAGCAATGGTGCTGCTGCTACACCAAATGTTTAAGTGCGCAATACAAGGCTTGGCGATTTCTCATGTTATCATGAAATAAGTTGTGTTAACTTTCAGTGGTTTTACCCAGTCATGATTCGTTTCTACATAAATGCACATATAACCACTTTGGGAAACAAGAAGTCCTTGAGGACATGTCACTGCAGCTCAAAGGTGCAGCTACTGTAACAATGTGCTAAATACTGAAACCACAGTGAAATGACAGTTTGAGATACACGCCACACTGAGCTGAGTTTCTACCTGGTCCGGACATCCAGCTTGCAGCGGTTGATGATACAAGAAAGCTCAAACAGAATGGGAAACCAGCCGCGAACCCACACCCGATCGCCCGGGGCAACGTTCATGTCGTCACTGGTGTATTCCCTCAGAGCCTGGAAAGGGGCCAGCCAGACAGGAAGTCACAACGTGTATTACATCATCAAGAAACCACATGGTGCAATTTGGAAAACGATAAATAAATGCCATTATTTTCTAAAACAATTGCCTTTGTATTGAACATTCTGGCAGGTCTGCTGTTCCTACCTGTGGCCTGTCTGAGACGTATTTAGCACAGTGTCGGATGAGTCTGATGGCCTCCATGCTGGTGTCAGGAAAAGCTGCGTTGCACACAAACTCTGACAAGCACTTCACGGCATCTTGAAACGAATCTATAGCAGCTGCAAAGTGCTGCTGGAAAGTGTTCACTGAGGAGAGAGTGATGAAAAGAAGGAAAGAAAGTAAGAAAACTGCTGATTCGATATGTTGTCTGGTTGGTTCTGGAGTTTCCAGGATGGAGGAACTGTCTCACTGTGAGCTGACCAGTTTGACACATCATAACGTCATTTACTTGGTTTTTGCCACTAGGAAACAGCTGCAGTCATACTCACTGACGATGTGCCCAGTGGTCTGGAAGGCCAGCTCCACTATTGTCTCATCATGGTCGGAGGCAGCCTGGTGAAACACTGAGAAGATGTTCTTCCAACCAGAACGGATGTTGGCTGCTTGAGAGTTTACCATCTGAGCCACACACCTGATCACCATGTCTCTGATAGTGGGGGACCTGTTGACATCAAATTCCACTTTAATGTAAGCAGCATTCAATATTTTACTGTACAAGTTTGTTCCCCAACAAATCTCCTATCTTACCCACCAATAATTCAATATCATCTACCTGTTCTTCTTCATGATGTGCTCAAACGGCCTGAGGAAATCTTTCTGGAAGCGGAAATTGGCCAGTTCTCCTTTCTCCAAGAACTTCATGGAGAGCTGTCTCAGAGAGTCCACAGCAAATATGGCTACATCCTCGTTGGGGTTACAGCCAACCTGTAAGAGACACAAAAGTCATAGGTGGAGCTCAGCTATCAGTTCAATTCACTCTACAAACCTTGTTTTTTTTAGCCACCTAGCAGCACCACAACAAGCTGTAAACATAACGCCAACATAAAATTTATTTGGCTACTGTGTCAGTTACTAATTCAAACATCTAGTGGTTATAGAGCAACGTAAGCATTCGTAAGGAATCGTGTTTCTGGCCCCCTGGTGAAGGTATGTCGAATGTTCAGTCTCCATTTAGCTTTTGTTTTTGTCACCAGCTACTGAGGAAAATATCTGCCTCTTTAGCTACTAAATGCTCTGCTGTTTTCACTGGCTTGTGGCTAACTTTGTGTGCCTGCTGTGTAGTGCTGGGCAGGTAGGGTACAGTGTGTTTATCAGAGCTCTTTCGCTGAAAACAGCCGCCTGCTGCTGCTGATAACAACACTGATGAAAGAAGTGAGACTGAAGCAAAACAGCAAGGTTGCAGGAGATAAAACTGAAGCAAACAGCTGAATGATACTTAAATGCAGGCTATGACATAAATATAACAACTTCAGGCCCAAGAAAAGGTTCTACTTAGGTAGATTAAAGTGCACAGAGTAGCAGGGGGACCTACTAAAAGAACACCTTATCACAACGGCACACCACTCCTTATTAAAACACATGAAGAATGTAGCTCATGAAGGATTTTCACGTGATCCATTTTTAAAACTCTGGTCCACTGACCTTGTTGAAGTGGTCTCCTATGACCTGCCAGATTCGAGACCACTGCAGCCTGATGCGGTTCATGTTGTAATAGGAAATTTCCACAATCTTCTGCAAGCTGAACATCCTGGGCTGGTGTGCTGAGGCCAGCTCGTCCATAGACACCGCACACAACCACCGCACAAAGTCCACTGGAAACAATGAAACAGCAACGCCGTGAATGACTTCTCCCGCTCTTTAAGATGCACAGAGATACTGTGTGTGAGAGCGAAGAATGACACACTCACCGATTGCATTTCCATCTAGTCTGGTGGAGCCAGTGAAGATCCTGCGAATATAAGAAGCAGCTTTAGTGTTTGTTGGGAACGTATCATTTATAGTTATTCTATTACTGTTCTGTGTCTTGGCACCCTCATGAGTGTTTTGTCTCTCTGACCTGTCCACAGCGACCACCACACTCTGAGAGCTGGTCTCTCCCACTGACTCCTGGATATGAGCCATCTGCCTCTTGTCCTGACTTCCCACCAGGTTACCTGCAACACCAAGCACATGCTTTAATGCTGTTTGATTGTTTAGAGTTAATGCCGGACAACTCGTGTTCGGGTCTAAATTGGAAATAGTTGTGTATAACTGTGTTGGGAATAATTGTGTGAATGTGTCCTACCCAGCCCCAGGGGCATGAACTCCTCTGTGCCCGAGGGCAAGCCCTTGATGCCGGCCTCCCTGTCCCGGACCACCCCTGAGATGTAGCGTGTTTTCACCCCTGTGCCGATCAACTGGGCAAGCTCCAGCTGACTGATGCACCTCAGGATCTACAACACACAGACAGAAACCAGTTTATACGACAAATATCCTCTTAGCAGTGATTATAAATTAGCACTTTTGATGTTTAAGCTGTGAAACACCAACCATTTCCGATCCCAAGAAAGTTGATTCAATTATTTTACTCCTGGTCTTAAAAGTAAGACCAAAAAAATGCTTCACTCTGATCATTATTTAGCCACTTAGGAGTGACTTGAGTGGCCACTGCTTGGTATAAATAAGGTATTCGAGAGTATTAGAAATTAGAATTAGAAAGGAAGTGATGTTTGAAATTCTATAAAACTTTATTTTCACCTCGTGCCAGGAGTTGCCCAGGTAGTTTCCGTCCGTGTGGGCCACAGTGATCAGGGTCTTGATGGTGTCGATGTTCTTCTGCTTCATCTCCGTGATGCTGGAACTGGCTGTCAGCAGGGTGAACCTGGCCAAGGCCTGGACGTACGCATCTCGCTCTAGCTACAGGCCAGATACAACACAGTCTCAACACTGATGTAGCATGTAACATAGGGCGTGTTCAAGCGCAGCAGCTGTTTTACAAAAATCAGGCTCATTCTGTGTGTCAAATGTCAGCAGACCTGCATGTTGAAGATGCAGGCGATCCTGATGGCACATCGAATGCCCTCCAGACACAGTGATGCCACCTCTGGGTCGTCACAGTCCTGCAGTCCCACACTGAACGCTGCCAGCAAGGGGGTCCACGCCAACTGCAACACAGACATTGGAACCACTGGCCTTAGTCCTGCTTCAGGGCTTTTTCTACACTTTGAGAACTAAGATTTAAAAGTTTCTCTGACAACATACTTTGAACATGGGCCTGACATGCTCCAGGTGTGTCGCGCTGAAGAAGGGCGCCTGTGCGTGGCTGACGGCCTCCATTAGAGCTTTAGCGGTCTTCGCCATCTGCTCCATCTCCATGTTGTACAGCAGGCGCCGCTGCTTCTCGCTGGCCACACCTGGGGGGGGGGGTAACATGATTGCGTTTTTCAGCAAATAGTGTCAGAAAAAGGTTTTAGTTGACAAAATAAAAGTACTCACTCTGCTTGGTGGACTTTGGGGTGATTGAAAACTCTTTGCTCTCCTTCATGGCGATCTTCTTCCCTGCGATCTCATCGTATATAGAAGACAGATACTCTTCGGGCAGGTCCTTACTGTCGTTAATACCGCGGTTCATCTTGATATACTGCTCTTTCGTCATCTTATTTTTCACCTATTTTCAACAAAATTGAGAGATAGTTGGCGTGATTTATAGAAGGGAGGGAATTGGGACACAACGGAAAACATTTCTTGTCAAGCTATTCGAGCATTGCGTATGTGTGAATTAACAATCACGCATAAGTTTGTCTAGCATTACTGGGTGTCATATTGTACTGGACTGGACATGTTGAGCCATTAAAAGTCAGGAAAAGAACATAATGAAGCAGGAAGCCACTGAGGGGAACAGGGAGATTGTTGTGTAATATCCATCCCTGCTGACACTACAGTGTTTCATTGCCTGATGCCGTATTCCCATATCTCTCTCCTGTTGTACTTCCCTGTCTAAAGTCTGTGTGTGTGTGTGTGCGTGTGTGTGTCACAGAGTGAAATATTTCACATCTGCTTTTCCCAGACTTTAAATTTGAGAGGCAGTTTCCTCTGTCACAGTTGTGTGTCAGCAGTGATAAATCAGGTGCAGCAGCTATTAGTACAGGGCAGCGTGGAGACAGATAGAGGCCTGAGCAGCCACTGACACAGTGGGGCTGCCAACACAGAGCGCTCCACAAAACAAACACAAGGTTGTCCAGCAAAAAAGCTGAATGTGGCAACGTCCTCTGAAAAGGAGCTGCTATGGCCAAAAACATGCGAGCACAAATTCCCGGTAGATTATTTTGTAGTGTATTTTTCCTGTTTATCTTATTTTACCTTCACTGATAACTTTCTTGAGTGGCAGAATCCTGTCCCAGAGTGTTAAAAACTGCTGGCATCTCACAGGCTTTAAAGCTCATGAATCTTTTACTCAAACTTCCTGGCACCTGAAACAACACACTCTACTAATGTAGCCTTGCATTTTGGACAGGTTGTTCCAGAGTTGTGGTGCCCTGACAGCAAAAGCTCTGTAGTAGCTCTCTAGACTTACATCCTGACATAGGAACTACAAACCTCAGACTACATGCAAGTTGATAAGGGGCGATTCATTCAGAAATTTAGCCTGGGGCCATGAAGTGCTTTAAAAGCCATAAGTCGAATCTTAAAATCGATAGTAAATAACAACATCTTTACTGTCTAAACAAGGTCTGCAAACGCTTAATAAACTCTCCGCAGAATTGCCTCCTCCATGATACAATGGCCCACATAAGATGACATGGTGATGATAGTGATGGGACATAAAACAATCCACAGCTCTGACCTGAGGGCTGTGCAGGTCTGTGGTGAGCATAATGATGGAGTACGCCAGCACGTAGGCAGTGTCTGCACTGGCGAACAGAGTCTGTCTGCAGAAGAAGACACACATCAGGGCAACAGTCAGAAAACATACTGGTCATTTCTGCATTTCTGCATTTCTGCATATATATATATATATATATATATATATACATATATACATATATACATATATACATATATACATATATATATATATACACAGTATATATATAACCAGTAAAGGTGAACCCTTACCCCTGGTTACACTCCAGGTATCGAGC
Source organism: Seriola aureovittata (assembly GCF_021018895.1). Classification (NCBI taxonomy): domain Eukaryota; kingdom Metazoa; phylum Chordata; class Actinopteri; order Carangiformes; family Carangidae; genus Seriola; species Seriola aureovittata. The sequence goes on from NC_079372.1 coordinate 16,350,096, forward strand.
AGCAAACTTCTCCATCAGCCTGTCGATCTTCTGGGCCTCGCCGGGCAGCCTGAAGCCTTCCAGGAACGCTCTGAGTGCCGAGACAAAGTCCCGCCCACAGAAGTCCAGCTGGTCCACGTAGCAGTACATCACCTCTTTGTTGAACTTGATGTTCTCGCCGAGGAACTCTCCCACCTGGGTCTGTGGACGCAGAAATAAAGTGCTTGGAGCATTACTAACCTGATTTAACTTGTTTGGTGCTTGAGAGTAAAGTGCTGTGTAGATTAACCCTCACCGTGTCCAGTCTGTCCTCCTGGTGTAGGAACTGGGCGATGTCCTCAGCTGTTGCACCCAGCATGCCCTGGTCCTGTAGGTACTGGATGCCTCGTTTGGGCTTCTTGTTGAAGCTAGAGAAAGAAGGGAGAGACAGATCCATGCTCATCTTCTCTAAACAAGTATAAAAGTGCAAATCTTCCACACTCTGGGATCATTCCATCAATAAAGGCTGATCCTAACTAATCCTGATGTAAATCCAAACCAGGCTGAGACAAAAGGGCTCACAGTTCGATGCCGTGCTCAATGATGTCCTTCTGCTGCTTGATGACCTCGTACTGCTCCGGGTGGTCGGCCTGGGAAACCGGGATGCTGGAGGAAACGGTGGAGTCCAGCGAGCTGATGCTGTCCCGACGTCCGATCAGCTGCTCCGGGAGCTTCAGCTCTCCTCCCTCGCTGTCAGACGGATGCTCCTGGCCTGCAAACACAGCAAACACACAACGATTACATGTTTAGATCTTCAAATCTCCGGTGCATTGCTCAGATATTCAGTGTCCGCTACACGCTTACCCAGGTTAGCCTGAAGGTTTGGATTGACGTACATGTCTTTGCTCCACTCCACCATACATTTGAGGATGGAAACCAGACACTCTAAACCCTTTTTACGCAGACTCAGCTCCTGTGGATTTTATAGAACCACACCAGTTCATTTACACAGCCACACACACTCACACAAAACCAGAGGGGGTCTTGCCTCACCACTGGAAACATTACAAGCACGTGCTTATGATTTAATCATGTATTTAGTGAATGTCTTGTGCCTCTGTTTTTTTGATCCTTACAATAAGCATCACAGTGAATCCTGGATACTGAGTGTATACCTGCAGAAGAGTCATCCCCAGCTCCTGACCACTCCTGCCCTGAGCGATCTTGGACAGGTCGTTGACGAGGCGCTCGAAGATGTTCGCAGCATTCAAGTCACAGTCGTAATTCACATAGATATCGACCACGCACTGAGCGTCTGAGGGAGAGGAATGTGTTACTAAAATTAAATAAACTAGATTTATTTTATAATGACATACAACAGGGTGACGATACACTTTTGGTTGTAGTGATCTGTATTTAAAACTAATGACTGGACTTGCAGCACTCACGGTTTTCTTGATAAGAATTTAAAGGCAGCTCAAACTGTGTGCCACCTTTACGAAAACGTGAGCATGCGACAATAAAACTTATTTCAAGACTTTTAGGTTAAAAATAATAATAATAACAGGAACAGCAACAGCAGCAGCTAGATCACTCTGAGGCGGCACTGGGTGAAAAGATAATAAGGCAGGATGATACATGAATGCTCTCAGACATTTCTATTTATTGGCTATGTTTCTGTCACCTGCACCTTCTGCAGTCAGCAGAAATGTTTCTGACACAGCACAAGTCTGAACCTGATTATACAGTCAGATTAACGTAGAAGTATGCGTTTACACAGACAGATTAAAACTTATATTGTTCTGCTTTATTACGATCACTGGAAAACAATACGCATCATCTCCTTTGCTCAAAGAAAAATATGTGTTTAATGAAGAATGAATCACTGTGTATGAGACAATGTTATGGTGCTGATATTTTTCAGTCTGAAAAAATACATTTTTCCCATGGAGGTTCGGGGCAAAAACAGTTAAAAAAAAAAACTTGTAAATCCACAGGAATCATCAGAGCAACTGTCTCTTTCATTTGTGTTGACTACATAGATGAATTAATGAATATGTAGTAAAATGCTTTACATACAGCCTGTGAGTAAACAGGAGTTAAACAGGAGTCCCCTTGTCTGGTTATTCTGTGCTTGTGCACTGTAAGACATTATGAAATAGGCAGCAGGTGCCAAATATTGCGCAAGCACTTGTCTCTCTATGTAAATATCCTGTCACGTCTAAATAAAGCTGTAACATCAACATTGAAGTCACTGATGTCTGACTGACACAAGCCATCACTATAACACACACATGTATTCCATGTCTGTGTTTGTGTAAGTTTGATTCTCCTTTTTTGTTTTAGTTCAAGTGGAAAACTTGTATCAGTGGATTGGTACCTGCACAGATACGTGTTAGCGTCTGGATAACCATCCACTTGTGCTCAAAGGAGCTGGTCGACGTCTCCAGGATGGTCAGAAAAATCTCCCGAAAAAACACCTGAGGCAAGGTAAACAAAAGGAGATAAATGTCAGGAGATAAGTTGGACCAAACGAGTTCTACCACCTAAATGTTCAAGTAACATCCTGTTCAGTCTAAGATTCACCAGGTGACACTGGTCTGTACTGTCTGGGTTCTGTACCTCAATCTGCATCTTCAGGTGGACCTTGAAGTGGGAGAGCAGGGTGAGGAAGATAGCCAGGGAGAGCTCGAAGACCTCAGGCACAGAGGAGACACCGTTTTTGGAGAGCGCCACGCACAAATACTGTTTGATGGCGTTGACAAACATCTCATGAGTGCGAAACACTGGTCCGGCGCCCTGCAGCACAGAGAGCAGCAGCTGCAGGGAGACAATCTTGGACCGCAACTCATGGGACCTGCAGAGGAGAGGAATTATATCGGCGTCAGTTATACTGCCTCAAGTGTAAATATAAATCAACCCAGAGACATTAAAGAGGCATGTATAGCAGCATTAGAGCAGAGATTCATGTGTGATGTCCTTTCTATAAATAGTGTTCCACAGTTTACTCTGAGTTGAGGAGAACAAACAATACTTGGGTATAATGGTGTTTCAGTGTGATATCTAGGCCAGACTGATTTCTCTGTGAGCTCGTTCCTTGGCTCAGTTTACTTTGGCCTATTCACTGTGGCTGGCCCAGGGTCTAATGTTACAGTAACCAGAGATGACAGGGGCACACTGGGATGGAAAAGGGCAAATTAACCTGTAGAGACTGAGATGAAGCAGTGTGCATTAGCTGAAGGCAGCAATATTTATCTTGGCAAACTGTAGCATAACGAAAAGAAGTAAAAGACCATAGGTGTTTCAAAGCAGGAGTGTTGATGATTCAGGATTTACATCATCCTATGATGTAAAAGGAAGTGAGACAACCTGACATAACATAGAAATTAGCTGGTTATGCAAGTTACTGTGCAGTGGTAGGGATTGTCATATGCAATTAAATAAAACACTCACTTTGGGTCTGGAGGTCCATCAGCGAGGGGCTTCATGGAGAGTTTGCACAGCGAGCGGAACACCAGGAAAGCGTCTTTCTGCAGGATGTGAGAGAACCGGGCTGCGTTGTGGGGTCCCTGCAGGGCCTCAGCATCCTGAGACAGATGAAGAAAGTCAGTATTACTCTATAAAAACACATCTGAGAGCAAGACCTCTGAACTGTCAAGCCTGAAAACTGATTCTGTGTCAGGACACCTCCATACTGATGGAGGTTTGTGGCAGAGCTCTAGATGTGTCCTTAGGACCTGAGGCAAGAGTCAAGAGTTACTCTCTCTGTCTGTGTAACTCAATAATCTCACCAGCATGGTAAACATGCTCCCTTTAAAGCAGCAATGCATTTCACTACCTTTCCATCATATTCGCACAAGTGGAGTTGGCACTCTCTCTGACCATTACAAATGTTCAGCTGGAGCCTTGGCTCTTCTGCTCAGTATGACTAATGGGAGGGACTGAACGCCAATTCTCAGTTTTTAGGTTAAACATTTGTACACAAGCAAATAAGCTTTCTGGTCATGTCAGACATGTGCGAAACATACAGCGTTTTCAGTGGTACTGCCTGCACACAAACACAAGCCTGACAGCTTTCATGCTCAAATCACGCACAAGTGTTTACAACATACAAGAATAAAACAAATCCTCAGTGAAATTCCCTTAACTTTAATCTGAAACTTAGTCAATGGAAATCATTAGAGCAGCTAAGGATAAATGATATGATCGGTATGATTTAGGTGAATGTTAAAAAACACAGGAAATCTAACCTCAACAAGGGCCGAGCGTCTTCTTACTCTGTGTTGTTTTATTCAACGTGTCATAATTAATGTGTCAAATAATGTCAGATGCCCATCCTGTTTAGTGTGACTGCCCCATATAATCAGCAGCTTTCTCTAAGCAGAGCATTTGTTTTCATCACCTCTTCTATTCCCATGTAGAGTGAGTTATTTTTCATTTTGTGGTCAAAACACCAAGATTTATTTTCAACAATACAAGCAAAACTCAGGGTTTATAGGTGTTTGCGGACAGAAGGTCATTTTTTGGATATGTAATATTCTTCTCTATATTATTACTTTGCCATGGCCAATTATTTTTGCTCCTGTTTAGCAGCTCCCCACATTTAGGCTACATCTACACTAATACTATTTAAAACGCTGTTTTAAAATGAAAACGATCTCCATCCAGGCAAGCCTTTTAGCTCCGTATCAGAGATAATCCATATTAACATGCCTGAAAAGGAATATCACCTGACCAGTCACGTACACTGGTCATGTGCAGCGACCAAAAGTCTCTGGAGTAGTGTGGATGCCAGGCTTAAACTTATTGCACAACACATGCGTTTATACGTTAAAGTAAGTTCTACCTGATTTGTCTGAGGCAGAGTCAAACACTTGAATTCCCTTGTATAAAACAATCTCTCTACATGACTCCTCGTTTGCGTTTTAGAACTAAGATGTAAATAAATACTTTTTCTGCACGCTACTGTTTAAAAAGCTACTGCTATTAACACTGCTCACCAGCATATCTGTGGAGGAAACAGAGGATCGGTCCTCAATGATGCCGTTCATCTGCTGGCCCTCTGTTGCCACTCTGGGGGGAGCCACCTCTGTGTGCTCAGTGCCAGGGTGGGCTGGGTGCTCACCTGCTGCAGCAGAGGCCAGAACGGACATTTTCAGGTCACAACCATGAAAGTAAAACACAGTCGTTGACAAGTGTATTGACATATAGCAGAACAAAGAGAAGCTAACTAAAACTGCTACGTTCTGACCTGTTCCACTGTGTGTCTGTGTCGGCTGCTGCTCTGCCTCCTCTCCTTCAGTCGTCGCTGACTCTGCTGGGTTTTGATTGCTCTCTGGTTTGCTCCCCTCCTCAGCGAGCTGTGGCGCTGTAGGAGGCGTCTCTGCACCCTCATCTTCAAAAACTGAATATGAAGAGTGATGAAGATTAAACATCAAAGCTGCACAATCCGCAGTTACACCTACACACTTTCTGAACAGAGTTAGAAGACAAAACAAATTAAACATTTAAACTGAAAGCTTGAACATACCACTTGATGGTGTGACCAGCTCTTCTCCTCCGTTCATCGGATCGTTGTCGCCCTCAGGTTCTCCATTGATTGATGTTGTGTCTGGCGGTTGGTCCTGGTCCACGTCAGGGGCTGGCGGTGGGGGTGTGGAGCTGGTGTTGGTGGTGGTGAGGTCTGGAGTACTGGCTGCCGGGGACGGGGAGCTCTGGGGATCCGGGGTGGGCGTCCTGTCAGACCAGGGGGAGCCGGACCTCCGATTGCCTGGGACTGGAGACGGGTTCTGTTGGGGCAGTCGCAGCCGGTCCTTCTCCTGCTCCTGAGCCTCCAGAGCCTGTGGAGGCAGGAGGAGAAGAAGAGGGATTGTTTTACACAAGGGAATTCAACTGTTTGGCTCTTCCTCAGACCAGTCAGGCAGAACTTACTTTAGCAGCCATGTAAACCTAAAGCTTGACGTTATAATATATTATTATTATTATAATATAATATATAAAATAGCAAGGTTAGTCAGTTTTCCACTGTAGGTTGAAAATTACACTCATGTATCATAGCATTAGTCATAATGTTGTGCTGAGGTTGTGGCTGAAAATGCATCATAGTCACAGAAGGCTTTTGGCTGCAAGTCTGTGTCTCTGCAGCTGATATTAAATGATGAACACAGGCTAATGACTGTGACTGGCTGCTGCCTAAGGCTAAGTGTTTAATATGTGTGTCACCAACTACATGCAGAGGTTGTACAAGTGGTTCAAATCCTGGAAGTGTCTGGCTTTACAATGTTTTCCTGGCAAACATTACTATCGTAGGTGGTGTAAAGAGCCAGAGACATTCACGTACACAGCATTAAGCATTTAGTCATAGTCAGAGCTTCGCCTTTTCCTCATGTTGTTGCTTTTGTGCAGTAAATAACATCATCATCATATATTAGTCCTATTTTGCTGCAGAGTGAATCAGATTTATGGATAGGTGTAACGCAGGAAAGAATAAAAAGCTAAACTAACAGCCTGGTTTTCCATGCGTGTGAAGATGACGTTGAGCATCTGTGTGAGTGTGGCCTTGGCCGTCGTCTGGTTGATGAGGTTGCGGCTGGCCAGGTAGATGTTGTAGCAGGTCCTGACGGTGAGCAGTACCGTGCCCTCGTGGATCTCTATGTGCGGGGAGGTCACTGCAGTCAGCAGCGCCTGGACGGAGAGAAATAGGAAGTCAAGAGTTATCACACAGGATGTTCTTGTGAAGAAGATGCAGCCGCTGCACCTGCTGAATCACCACTTGACTTCCCTACTTGTGGGGCACGTTCAAGCCGCAGACATATATTTGTAACTCTGTTACCGCATGTATGGCGCACAATTAAACTCATTTTAATGTCAGTGAAAAAGATAATTAGCATTTTCAAATGAATGAAATCAAAGTGATTATAATAATACCTGCAAGGCAGACCCATTTAAATATTACTTTGTGTTCAAACTCATTTGTATTAGTCAGTGTAAATCAACTGCACTGACATTCACGCGTCCTTAAGTGGTGAATGTAAGCCAAACTGATGTTTATAATCCTTCCTATAAATCTTCTGTCAACAGTGATAATACTGTGTGCTTCCTACAGGCAAGACTTTGCCCCTAACAGCACAACCAGGATGTGTATTTCATTAACTATGAGGAAACTTCAATATGCAGCAGCTGTGAGGAGGTGTGAAATTAACCCCCTGAAGCTTTTCTAGATTCACTAAGTGAAGGATGTCAGCAAGAAGAAATTCACTGGTTGCATGAGTCTGGACACAATCACAGAAATGGTGGTTGGGAAGCGAACATGGCTTCCTAACAGAATCTACTTTAATATAAAGACATACATTTTGTCTGATCGTAGGAATCAAATATTAAATGACGAATTTAAGTTGCTGACAATGTGATTAAGTCATAGCGAAGGCGAAAATGTATGTAGTTTTATTTACATATTCAAAATTATAATTTATCTAAATTCCTCACTTAAGAACAGATAAAACTAAGACACTGCTTTTCTCCACGACGGTCAACCATGACTGAAACTAGGGAGGACTCAAGTGTCCCAGTCCTGCCCCTTGGGCCCAATCCCAATGTCCCCCCTGACAGACTCGCCCTGACAGACTCGCAGAGTTTGAGGCCCGTTCCCGGTAAGTGCATGAGGGCTCTCTCGCAGACATTTAGGGCCCTTTATGCACGCTTTCTATAAGTCCCAATTTCTGCAGACTTTGCCTGAAGGAATTACCCACAGTTCATAGTGTTGTGATGTTGAACACAGGGTAAAGGTTGTTACCAAAGGTGGTTTACAAACAGGGAGCGACGAAAAAGTAAAATCTAAAGCCCCAAACCTACAACTGTACGCAACATGCGTCGTCGAGGTAACATAATGTGTCATAAAATGCTCTCCAATTCCTCTTTATACCATATTGAGCCCTTGCAGCCCTTCACACTCAATTACTTACCAGACGTCAATTAAGTCTGTGAGGGTTCAGGGCTTTAGGGGGGTACGTTGGGATTGGATTAGGCGTCGGACCTAACAGGGTCTCAAATAAACAACGGCACTAACAGCTGGAGGGTGTGAAGGCTGCCAGATGTACAGAGAGCCACTGGGCATACCTTGATGATCTGTAGCTGGACTCCCTCGTCAGTCTGCGGGCCCTGGAAGCAGTTGCAGATGGTTTCCACCAGCCGGTCGATCAACCTTTTTCCTGGGGTTCTGCTGTCGGGGGCATTGCCTGTGATGTGGCCGTACGCAATCAGCTTCTACAGTAGAGAAACAGCGCACAGGTTAGAGCAGTAGGAGCAGACTTCACTGTACGTGTTTGATTCTGTCTGTTTTGAGGTGTGTGTGTATGTGTATGTGTATGTGTGTGTGTGTGTGTATGTGTGTATGTGTGTGTGTGTGTGTGTGTGTGTGTGTGTGTGGTGTGTGTGTGTGTGTGTTGTGTGTGTGTGTGTGTGTGTGTGTTCAGGGTTTATTTGAGCCATGGCTTTGAAAACGTGAGAAAAAAAGAAAGTCATGTTTAATTGTTATATGTCTACAGGAGTTACTTACATTTGATTAAAACTGAACGTATGAACAGGCAGAAACATTGTTTTGCACTTTTATGCCACAGAAGAGGAACTGAGACGGATTAAAAAAAGAATTGTCGAATTCAAAAAACACTCACCCTGGGATATCCTCATTTTTAGTCTCAACTATAGATCCAACCCCCAAAACACTGGATCCTACATTTCCCATGATGCAACTCAAACTCATAATACAATTCATTTTAAACCCTTCCCACCTGATACTGTAAAACCCCTGCCTCCAGTTTATAACACAGACTTTCTAATAAATAAGTATATTCTCCAATCCTGAGCAAAAATCAGGGTTATCAGGGTTAAGCTCACAAAACACATGATACTGTTTTCATGGGCTCGTAGTAGTACTCTATGATGGTGGAGTAGTCTATTAATAATATACTTATAATAAAATAATAAACTATATTTACACAGCAACTGTCTTAAAACATTTACAAGGTATTTTAAATCATGATTAAAACATTACAAGACTACAAATTGTAGCAGTAAGTAAAATGAGGCAATTAAGAGTTCAAAAAATGAAATAACACAAACAACAGATGAGATGTAAAAACAAAAAGACAGTTTGTTTATGTTTGTGTGTGTGTGTGTATATGTGTTTCTCCAAGATTCAGTTTTCTTTCCATCAATAGCAGACTGAATGCACTTGTAACCAATGTGACCTTACAAGTGTAGTTGCTACAAGAGGCTATTAAAACATATAAAGGATGGTGTCTGTTTGCGTTTGTGTACGTGGAGTGTGTGTGTGTGTGTGTATTGTTTGGAATGTAAAGCCATTGTTCTAGGGACATATCTGACGTGTGAAGCAGGTGTAGCAAGATTTCTCACCCCGCCCCCCTTCACCCACAGGTGGGTAATACAACCAAAAATAAACCTGCTGTGAGAAAGTGAAATAGTCACAGAGAAAACAGAAGCTGTTGAGTTTATTTAACTGAAAGCATGTGGTGTGTGTGTGTGTGTGTGTGTGTGTGTGTGTGTGTGTGTGTGTGTGTGTGTGTGTGTGTTTGTGTTTATGTTTATGTGGTAGTGAATATTAACCTGCAGACAGTCCAAAGAGGTGCTAACTATCCGGGGGGACTTTGACTGACAGGCCAACTCGAAGGGCAGCACATATTTGTCAGCCTCGATGTAGTTGGCTCTGGGTGGGACCACTGATCCATCCCTGCAGGGACGAGAGCAAACAGCTGAGTGAATTGGAAAACTACAATGAGAGCAGCTTTCTATAAAACACTGGAAAAAAAAACAAAACACAGAAGCTCCCATTGAAACTTAATGGCAAATCTAATGGAGGATGTTAATAAATCAAGTGCTGTGTGAAATATTTCATTATACATAGTTACTTTCATGGTGCAGAATTTTACAGAGCACTGAAGCTTTACTTTGAAACCTCAGAAAAGCATAATGGCATGTTGTTAAGATGACAGCCTGCCTATAGCAGCAGACATATTACCTGCAGGCTGTTTGAAGTGCTGCTGATATACTCCAAAGTAGCAGTTATAAAAGCAGCAAATCACCTTATTCGCAAATCTCAGAGAGCAGCCAGAGTTTACTGCAGACTGCTTCAGGGCAAATTTTACCTCGGCTTCTTGCCGCACGTCACAAGAGAGGGGACAAAAAAGCTTGAATCTAATGCTATTCATTCATTCATTCAAAGGGTGTGCGCATGACAATACTTACTTTTGTTTTTCAAGCTCTGCCTTGATTTCATCTATGAAGGGAGACACAGGAGATTATAGGTTATTGAAGTTTGAACTTTGACCCTTGCAGCTCACAGCAGTGTAACAAGATTTGACTCTAAATCTGGGAGTTAATGGGCCAATCACAAATCTGACAACAGTTAGACATGTTGTTTTAGTTGTTAGACAATTGTTTCTCTAGTCAAACTATCCTGTTGTGTACTGAGCATGCCCCTGTGTTTTATTGCTAATCAAATTTGGTTCAACTGAGCAGTCTCCTTCAGATCAGATCTCCTCAACCTTTCCCATCTGTTATGCCATCTAAACTATTCTCCTAAATCAATTCCCCTTTCTCCATAATTTTTCATCCCACATCGATCTGTTGAGAGCTATACACACACTTCCTAGCTACCCGGTGCAGCAGCTTGGCTACACAGTGAGTAATGGTTTGCATTGAGCCAGATGTGACCAACCAAATCAATCGGATTCACACACAATATGGGAGCGAAAACTACTAGACTCCACTTTCATAAACTCCCACAATCATACGCAACAAAGAGGAAATTAACTTGTGCAATATTCACAGAAATGTCATGATCACTGTTATAGTGATGATAGATTTTAAGTAACCATCAGAAAATTTATGACCAGACATTTAATGTAATAAAAATGTGAACCTAATTCTTTTCTCCATGGTGTATAAATCAGCACCAGACCTAAATATAGAAAGGTATTCACTGAAAAAACTCTTTCTACTGCATGCCTAACCAATCGTGAAAAGGCCTGCAATCCACGGCTATCCAACTATCTACCACAACAAGTTAGTGGCAGTGGGGGAAATTAGATATTCCTGAAGCCTGCACAGAGTTTACCAAAATACCAGACAGACAGTGAGTATGACAATGAGATAAGCACAAAGTAGTCCACATTAGTCGTGTGAGGAGTGGAAAATGAGTGTTGTGTTGTACAGGTATCATGAATAATGAGAGAGTGTCACTGGCAGACAGGGACAAAGAGCATACAGAGCAGATCAAACACACCAACCTGTTTGCCCACCTCTCAGTGACAGTTATTTCTTTGCAGTTGGTCCTGTGGTCCAACAGCTTAACTGTGCCTTAATACTTTAGCAAGCCACAACCTCTTGTTTGTCAATTTCTCAATCACCTGCATTAAGAGTGAGAGAGAGGCACTGTGCAAAAATATCACACCGACGCACCAACTACTAAATTCACCTGAACAGGTTATCAGACCACTATTTGACAAGTGTTTAAAGACAGCAGAACAACAATACAGGCTACTGACAGCTGTCACTCTTATAGCTGGCCACATTCCCCACAGCACTATGACAAGGAGGTGGGTGCACACAAATGGGCAGGGCAGTCTGAGCTGAAATATAAACAGCAATACCACAATGAAGTGGAGAGCCTGGGGTGTGTAACACTATCCGGGACTGTGTTGAATGGAAAAGCAAGGACGTCAGAGTATCCTGGAGTTAGATACCCTGTGTGTGTGGGTGCAGAGCAGGACCGTGCTGTCTGGCTGGGTGACAGTGCTACGTACAACACAGGGATTGGTCTGTTTAGCTAGCTAACCTAGCACTAACCTAACTAAGCTAACGACAGCTACTTAATTAGCTTCTGTACCTGCCGACGTTGGCAGTGATGATGTTGTTACGGAGGCAGGATGTTAGCATTTCGTAATAAACATTACAGTGTGAGTGGTGCCAAAACACATTTCGCTAACGCTACCTGTGAACGTCAACGGACAGCTGAAAAGACGATGGAGGCCATTTAGATGCTAACGCTATCGCTAGCTAACTGGCTAGCTCTCCCCCTGTCTCTCCCAACAAGCCAGACACGACCGAAATGTGTCAGTGAAGCGCCACATAAAAACACGGGGCTCCGCAAACCAGCATTCAAAACAAACCCACTTACCGAGCGCCACCTGACAGGCTTTGCGCAGCTGGCTGTGCTGGCTCCTCTTCACCTCCTTATCCGAGAGGATTTTCTCCAGCGCCCTGGACAGAAACATGCTCTTGGTTTTACTGTTTTCTGCCTTGGACTGCGAGTAGTGCTGCTGCTGCTGCTGCTGCTGCTGCTGCGGTGGCCGCTGTTGTTGTTGTTGCTGCATCTCTCAGTCTTGTTACCGCTCCTCTCTCAGGCCGTCATCTTCGGCCTGGCCCTGCGAACGAGCAGGTGACAAGGAAAAGCTAACGAAAGCCAGGCTATCGGTGTCAGTCCAGTGGAGTTGCTATCTCAGCTCAGCGCCGCCATGCTGGTTACACGTCATGTCACGTGATTCTCAGCTGTCTGGGTTTTGACCACGGCACCCTGAGGAGCAGGTAACCTCCGGGATGGGGTTAAACAGACACAGAGTTAAATCACGGAAACCGGTTCGTCATATAGCAACGACGTTGTAAAAAAAAAACTTGTCCGGTTAAATGTCCCAGAGAGGAGCTTTGACCGTTTCAACCGTGACAACGTTACACGAGTTGAGCAACAGTTCGTCGTTTCACCGCTACAGCAAAACAAGCGCTCCTAAAATAAAAAACAGGAAAGCTGTTTCTAAAATGTCCTGCAGGTGGCGCTAAAACATCACCATGAATGAATGTACGACTGCAGTGGATCTCAAACTTTTTCACCAGGGTCCCCAATCTAATAAGATTTTAACTAATAATAATAATAATAATAATAATAATAATAATAATAATAATAATAGATTTTATTCATAAAAACCTTTCAAGACACCCACGACACACAAAGTGAATGAAACCTTCAGAAACAGATGTTTTATTACAGAAAGTGTTTGAAACCCATGACTGAAATAGTCATACATTCTGTCATTGTGTTATTTATTTATGGAAGAAATTATAGTGAAAATAAATGATCTCCCTTTTTGCTGGGAACCCCCTCTACAGTATATATACTTCATGTGCTAACTAAGGACAGGTACAGTAATACCACACCTGTCTCCACTCACCGACATACACCAAGACAGTGGCGATTGCTACATATTAGTTTATTTTATCCAGCTCCTTCAATCAGAAATTACAGGTGTACATCTATTTATTCATACATCTCCAGTTGAATCTTAAAACATTTTTCATTAAATGTGATAAAAATGTACATCATATATAGCATCGATATGAAAATACTGACAATCTTCATTACAAATCTATACCATAGGATTTATCTGGCAAGCAAAAATCATTGCTCAATCACTTAAAAAGGAAAAAAAAATAATAATCGGACTCAAAACATGTAGCCTGTTCTGAGGTTGTGCTGATACAACTGTTTTTCTCCCACAAAACGATGATATTCACAGTATGGAAAAAAATAATTATAGTGTCACGTCTTGTACAGATTTTCCTGTCACCTACTGATGGGCAATAACATCTACTGTACCATGAGATTTATGACCAAAACAACAATCATGAATACACCAAAACATATCAGTTATAAAAATAAAGTCATAAAATGTGTACAAAGAAAGACAGACATATGATTAGAGAATAAATAAAAATGTTGCCGTGGTTACAATCCCAGTGTCCTGTAGTAAAGTTAAAGAGATAAAGAAAATAAATTAACATTGATTTCTAAAAATCTTCCATTCAGAGTACCACTCATCATTGTGTTTAATGTTGGGAAATGAAAGAAGACAGAAGCCCACCATCACCTGCTGTAATATAAAAGGCCAAAATAGACAGTACGTTGTACATGTTAGCTTGAAATACAATAGACACAATATGTGTGTTGGTTTCCAGTCATGGATATTCACTGCCTGATCATGCTGCTCATCAGATACTCAACAACAAACAGAACTAAAACATGATAAATATTAGTGTGATGCTGATCCGTATGAATGTACAAGTGCACATTGGCTCAGATGAAACCAATAAACATTATTGAAAGAGTCTGTGTGTGTGTGTGTGTGTGTGTGTGTGTGTCCATGATGTTTTAGTGAGCGAGAAAAAAAAAACCAAGCTTAGGTCAATGTTATCACTTTTAACAGGAAAGCAAATGCTAAAAATCAATAAGAGAAATAATAGACCATCTGCTCTCACTTCAGAGAGGCAGTTAACAGCAGTATGTAACGGTAATGGATATTTTACTTCCAATAAGTGCTATCTATGGGTCCACTTCAAGAACAGGAACTAAAACTGAGCCAGGACTACTTCCGTCTGTGGAACACACATTTCCGAGTGATTTCATCAGCAAATCAATTGGAGTTAAGTGCCAAAAATAAATAATCCCACAAATACAATTTAAAGCTGCACAATGAGAATTTGTTGGTGAGTTCAGATTAACTTGGTAGGTAGGTAATGTTTAAAATTGTTTCCAACTGCAGCTGTGAAGGAAAAAAAACAACAATGAATTATGAAGATTTTTTAAACTTTAGTTGAATCTATCAGAGGAAGTTCGTTACGGCCTTGTTAGGAACTTTTCATGTAAGCAACAGCTCCAATTGAAATGCTAAATGCAGCTCAGGACCAAGACATGCTGTACATAAGGGCAGACCTGCCTCACCTTTAACAAATACAGAGAGTGAATCAGTTGCAACCAGTGCGTCTGCATGTGGGTTTGTTTCAATATGACTCAACCTGACTGGGGTTTATTTTAAGATACAGGCAGTTTCTCTGTTGTCACTGTATGTGCCCCTCATTTCAACTCATCCCAGTGGTTGTATTTGCTAATAGTGTTACAGTCCAGCTATTGATGTGCCATTTAGGCCCAAAGTCAATAGTTAGAACATATTCTGAATTCAGTTACATTTTCTAATAGTGTCTCATTAACTGTGAAATGGTGCAGAAATACTGGAGAGAACACTTTTCATATGTGAATGTCTCAGGACACATCCAAGTGAACTCACGGCCTGGCCAAGAAAACAAAAGAGATGAGTGTACTGTACAGCACTGTGATTAGATATATTGAGTTGTGGTCCAGGAAGAACGAAGAGGGAGGGAGGGAACAAACAAACAACAAAAATTAAATCACATTCACATTTTCTCATTTGTACACATGCAGCAGGGGAAATAGCCCTTGTCATGGAAAGGAGAGGGAGTGCAATATGAAGGATATTAATTTGAAAAGATGTCCCATTCCCAGGTAGGAGCAATATTATGGAAGTGACTTGCAACTTGGTCAGACATGGTCGTGGAGTCACCTGTGAGATACAAGAATTGTATATAAAAGAAACAGAAGAAAAAAAACAAAAATAATATCAGGCCTAATGGTAAAGGGATTTTCAAAATAGAAGTTGCTCCCAAGAATTATTAAAAATCATCAACCTTTCAGTCAGTCATTAACACAGCAGGTAAAGAGGAAACACAGCTAAAAAACAGTGGTTAAAAGCATCTGAGCCGACACAAAGAGCCCAGACTTGTTTTTAAAGTGGTTTGTCCTCGAATAAAAACTACTGTTTTATTGCAGATCTCAGCATCTGGTCTAACGCTGTGGTACTGAATTCTGAGGGAAGTACCGCAACTGTTACCAATCGCATGCTGTGGTCACCTGGGGGAAGGGGAGTGTGGAAGGCAGGTGGTCGTACTGTGGTGCAGGGGTAGGGGTTTGTGGGGTGACAAGGCAAAAAAACAAACAAAAAAACAGCACAGATTGTCAACACTTGCTTGAGCTAAAATCCTGCTTCACTGTGTGTTTCTAATGGGGTGTGACTTGTTCACAGGACGTCTACCTTCATCTATTTATGGGACTGATGAGAAGGAATGGGGGAAGATAGAGCGTCTCATTTCTGCCCTCTAGTGGAAGTTTAGTGCCTGCAGAACTCAGGGGGGGGGGGTCACCACTATGGCACACATGCATGGTAATTGGCATGAGGAGGAGCAAGGTATGGGGTGCAGTGTTTGATGTAGAAATGTTAGCATGTACAAACATTTAGGTGTCAGCGTCATGTTAAGATTTAATATGTACACACATCGTTGTGCTTCTCAGGTGCAGTCACTGTCCCTGTGTTGGATTTGCCGGTCCATGACTCCCCGAGTGTGTGTGGAAGTATTTGAGTGTCTGTCTCTGTCTGGTTTCCAGTGTTTAGTGCGTGAATGCTCAGTCTATAGAGTTATAACAGTGCCATCTTCCTCCAGACTCCGCCTCTCCATCGCTCTGTCTGGCGATGGCGTGGACGAAGTGGCATTGGCGTAGCTTAGTGATCCGCTGCTGCCGCTGGCTGGCAGCGTCCCATTGGCGTTGATGGAATGGGCGGAGGCGGATGTGGTGGTAGTGCGGAGGTTGAGGTGCGGCTCGTACCGAGGCAGCGAGGGCATGCTGTAGTTGGAAGGGGTGCGTCTGATCGGCTCGGCCTCGCCTCCTGCCTCGATCACCAGGTCCTCATCTTCCTCGTCGCTCTCCAGTTCCCCAACGGGGAAGTTCTGGATGATGTGCGACGGCATGGAGGCTGCGGCACCGACCCCACCTTGTGATGAGTAGCCATAGAAGCTGGCGCCGCTGTCTGACGAGCGTCCCGAGCTGCCAGACGCCGCACCGCCTCCTCCACTGCGAACAACATTGTTCCGCTGGTTGGCGGGCTTGACGGTGATGATGAGGTTGTGGCTGTTGGCGATCATCATGTCCGTCACCTGGTCCAGAGACTTCCCAGCCACCTCGATACCATTCACCTCCAGCACCTCGTCGTTGACTGCTAGCAGGCCGGTGCTCTCCGCCAGCCCGCCAGGCACCATGCGAGAGATGAATATCCCGGGGACCTTCTCCAGGCCCTGCGGAGTGACCCGCACACTGGAGCCATCGCGGATGTAGAAGCCCAGTGGTTTTTCCTGGCCGTGCTTGTACAGGCGAACACGTCGGTGCGTCTCAGGGAGGATGTCCACATCGATGATGGAGGAGACGGGGCGAAAGTCCTTAGGGAGGCTGATAATGACCGGAGGTTTTTTCCTGTTGGTGTCAGGCCGCAGAAGAACCGCAGAAAGCACTGTGTTTTTCTTCCTGGTCAGCGAGTCGGTGCCAAACGTTGTGTAATCAGCTTCCTCTGCAAAATAAAAAGATGGAGGAAGCAGAGAAAGAGAAGAAGAAGACAAAAAGGGGAAACGGTGGCAGAAAGAAGAGGAAGAGAGAAACAAAGAGGATGTTGACAAAAGCTGGTTAATTTTCGATTAATATCATTCTGAGCTCATTACACATCAAGTGGTTATTCAGGCTGACAGTCTGTTGCATCATGTAGTTTCAGAAGAATGAATAATGCTCTGCAATAGAGCAGCTCTGAGCCTCAGGTTTCGCTGCAGGTGATCTGTGCTGAACACAGACAAGAAACCGATCCCCAGAACTCCCCTCAGGTCAAACTGATGCAAAATGCCATAGCAGCCAAACGGGCGCCCAGTCCCACTCACAGTCCTTCATCAGCACTCTTTGACATGCTGCCACCCACAAATTAGCCTACATATGGTGCGCAGGGATGCTGTATTATAGATTTAATGAGCATATGGTTGGTGTCATAGATTGTCTATGTGAGTTGTCTACTCTCATTCTTAGATACATTTTTTTATGCTGTATCCAACTATGACATTACTGCTAAATAAAGGACAAAAAGTCATGAGCAACAACTTTTAAAGGACTAGTTAGATGATGATAATAACTGTCCATTAAAGGTCCCATATCTTATCCTAGCTTACTCTCTCCTGGCTGTAACTTCATGTTTAACACAGATATGGGAGTGGTATCAATCCTTGCGTCTAACTCTCAGCAAAAAAAGCGAGATGAGACTATTTTCCCAAATTCTGAACTACTCCTTTAAAGATTTTTTGGCATCACCACTCGCAGATGAGAGACAGAGTAGTTCTGACAGGCCAGAAAGGTCACATTTGAACCGAGAATATTATGGTCGGATTTTAGCTGCGTGAGCCACTGGGATACCACAGAACTGTGTCCTTTGTTATGTACATTTTGAGGTGGAAGTGTGTACACTGTCAAGCTACTATAGACTTCAACCCCCAGTGGTTCACATTAACACTAGCCAAGGGCTGGCCAGGTGAGGGAGGGAAAACCTGGACCTTGGCTCTGTAATAGTTAACCAGCATAATATAAGTTGCTAAACATTAACTTGACTTTCAATTTCTTTTTTTGTCACGTTCTGGTTTTATTTTTAACATCTTTCATCTGAAAATGGCCTAAACTTTTCACTTCTTGCTGTTTTAGCAGCACTTTGAAATCTCTGTTTTTAGATGAAAGTGCTCTATAAATAAAGCTCTGGCAATCTTACACTGAATACTTCTCCCCCTCCTGTTTGACTCTCCCTCTGAGTGTGTGTGAGTAATCTGGGAAAACATCCACTCAGGTGGCTGATAAAGATTCCAGCTCTCAGGTTCTGACAGGTAAGCACCTCACCACTCCCCTCTCCATCCCTAAAACCAAAACAAAGGATCAATTGTCCCAAGAAAGAGCAGCAGTCTCGCATTTCAGTTCCCATGAGGCACGAGTCTAGTGTATAACATTTGCTATATCTTTGCCAGCCCTGACCTTACAGGCCAACTACACATAGCAACAATAGCAACAATATCCTCACAAGAGTGTGTGAGGTCGAAATGCTTAAACAGTTTATGTCTTGCCACATTCATAAACAGGGCCATAAAAAGGAGCAGAGAGGACACACACACACACACACACACACACACACACACACACACACACACACACACACACACACACACACACACACACACACACACACACACACACACACACACACACACACACACACACACACACACACACACACACACACACACACACCTCCCTCCATCACTGACACAAGGGTTGCTCTTGCAGTGCAATCATGCATAGGAGGAGGCAACCCTCCACATCTCATTTCACTCTTTCTAGGCTTTTTTCTTTCATCTAAACCATCCCTCCATCTCCAGCATGTGAATAGTCAGACCTGACAATAGAGTTATAGTTCAGGAAAAAAGAACGTGACGGCCCCTCGGGGGCCACTCAAATACACACACAGCGAAGAGATGCTGTTCTGGTGTCAAATGATATAAGCATGTATCTTGATTACAGCATGTGTAACTCTACACACAACATATGCAAACATATGCAAGCGCAGGAGTTCAGTTAAACACACACACAAACAGAGAGTACATGGGTGTCTATACGGTTTATCTGTGGTTAGTGATGATGCCCAAGCTCTAATGAAGAGCAGCACAGAGAAACCCAATACCCCGAAAAACCATAGCTGCATTATAGCTCATTAGAGCACACAAGCAAAGCTCTCAGTCTAATTGGCTACAAAGGCCTACAGGCAACTCTCAACATAAACACACACACACACACACACACACACACACACACACACACACACACACACACACACACACACAGTTCCTTGTTTGAAAGTACAAATGACCTTCTTTTGTTTCCATTTGTTTAATTTAAACACAAGACTTGAGAATAATACCACCCCACTGTCCCAGTGATACTGACATATAAAATATTCAATGCACAACACTCTTCTGTGCTTTAGCTAAATGGCTGTTACTTTACATAGAAACACCACAAACAACCCTTTTAATGACAAAATCCCCAAAACAACCAACACTATGTTTATGATACATGTATCTGCCCATTCATCCATCCTCTTCCTTAATCCTGTCAAGGTTGTGGTCAAGTAGTTGCAAACATTTCATTTTAAGTAATTCTAAAATCTGCCCAGGTTTTTAAATCAGACTGCCTATTATCAATTTATTCTGGTCAGTCGGAGCCACTTATAACTCATTGTGTGATAGAGATACGTCTTTTGCAGGACCTGACAGATGTGCATGTACACCAAAGGTTCGACCTCTGTTGCATTATGGGAATATCAGAGCACTATCAGTGGTCTATCCATTAAACCAACAGTGCAATAATAACAACCAGCTAGAGCAGAATGGAGACCGTTTGTGGTCCATTATAGTGAATGGCCAACAACCTGCTACCAGGCTTTAAAAGAATGGGGTTGGTTATTAATGTCTATGTATTAGGTCGGGAAAGACAACACTTTTAACCAGAGAATCTGACCTCAGCATGGAAACAGGACCGAGACATCTCAACAAGAGCCACTGAAGAAGCTACGTGGCTAAAACGACAAAATGACTGAGTCTTATGATTATTATAAGTCTAAATTGTCCATCACTTTATTTAAGCTATTCCGTTTTTTTGTTTTGTATCTGCTGTTGTGTGGGTTTGAACATGTAGTGCATATACAACACCACTTTTATTCCCCTCAGTGCTCAGTAAACACATGAAGCATGACTAAGGTATGCAGCAGCCAAAGAGTGTACAGGTATGCAGCTGGCTCGGCCAATGATTAATGAAAACAGTCAGAGGTCAACTATGACAGAAGGAGATAGAAAAGTTGTAAAATGCCCAGATTTTAAGAGGATATTTATCACAAGGCTGCTGTTTCAACTCTTTTAACATCTATAGACTGAATTTTAACAAATCAATGCAGACATGAAGAGAACTTGTGTCACTGTACTCCGCCAAAGTCCCACCTCTATTATAATTACTATAGCAGATTTACTACTGAAAATTTCTTTTTAATTCCTGGTCTTAAATATAAACTTGATGGCTAAAAAAAGTAAAAGTTATAAAAAAAAAAAAAAAAAGTATAAAATAAAACTTGATGGCGAAAAGACTGAGGCTAAAGCCACATGTCCAGGCACAAAGTTAGCATTAAGTTATGACTGAAGGTAGTAAGCTAGTTAGCCAGATATGCTAATGTTTGTAGCTTACATGAGAGCACTCATTATGTTTAGTGAAAGAAGTCCTCCAACCAAACGATTATACAGGTCATTAATTTTTCATGTCATTTTTTTTTTTTTTTTTATGAGGACAGCTTTGGACTCTATTTTTGGATTTGGAGAGGGATAAAAAAAGAAGAAGAAAAAAAGCATCCTCCAAAAGCCCTTCATACACAGACTAACAAACACTCTTACTACAGTAGGGGTTTAGCAAACTGTCAATTAACTTGACGTGGATAGTATGACACAGCCTATGAAAAACAGCTGTTTAATGTATCCTGTGACTGTGGAGGAGTTTTATCAAGTGGAAGAAAATAACCCCTGATTATGTCATAATGATATCATTAGGGTAATGTCAGCTTGGGGTTGTGATTTTTCCATAAACTGATGTTACAAATGTGCATTTAAGGAAGTCAGTGTTTAACAGGAAGGTAGGATTGAATGAGAAGATGCTATTGGTTGCGTTATGGAAAATGTAGAATCCAGTGTTTATCTCCAAACTAGCTCTGTCGGTTGCCTTTGCTAAAGCTGCTCTTCTCCTCAAAAACCATGACATAAGATGCACCTGCAGTGCATCAGAATCAGAGCTCATACTTCAGGCATTATTCACAAACCCTGAATAGAAAACATAATCTTCAACCATGCACTTGCCATGGCTCTGCACAGGTTAGGTATTCCAGCTATGCAATGGCTGCTTTGATTTCCCACACTGTGAATGGAGTCAGTGAGGAGCAAAGGAAGCGAAGCAGCGGAGGAGAAAATGACAACCCAGCAACACATCGTCACAAGTGAGGACACACAGGGAGTTGCTTAGTTTCTTCTCTGTACTATGTAGCTAACACACACATTACACGTAAGCACACACGTGGGGCAAACAACTAATGCATCTCCATCGTGACATTGAAGACACCAAGACAACTGTGCCTAAGGAAACCACTTGTGTGAGCTGGCGTGGATTGGTTGAACACATCATCTCCCTCAGTGCTTTATTCTCCACACACTCTGGATGCATCACGCTCAAACTCTGGACTCTTTCTTTAAAACAGCCAATGTTAATGGCTCAGAATAAGTGGAATGTGCAGGCATTCATAACACGCCACAGCCACTGACACCATTATATCTTCTCCGGGACACTAACCATTTATCTTGACCACGAAAAAAAAAAAAGTACAGAAAATATGTTTTTTTCTTTAAACCCAGAAAAGTGTTTTTGTACGGTCTAAAAATTGAAAATATATATATACACAACTAGTATTAAATGAGTGTACTTCTGAAGAGCTGCAGCCTTTTTGTGCTTGCATATGCTCCCACACTCTCATTACACCCACTTGTCCAGTAACCACTACACCTCTGGTTACACGGTGTTACAATTATGACTGTACAGGATGACAAGGCTTTGGACTTCCTTGTAATGTAATGACTCCTGACGACAACGATGACACCAACGATCCATTATTTCCTGGTACTTGTCCCAGCAGCTGTGTGAGGGGAAAACCTGATACTGTGTCCAGGTGAAACTACGCAGTCAGGAAGCAGCCATGTGACAGTCATAGTACTACCACTATCACTACCACTAGTACTTTAAGTTATACTACTGTACTACCTCTTTATGAGGCTGCTCTAAAAGTGATAGGATGCAAAAGTAGAATCTTTATTGTGTGATACAACAATTCACCACTAATGCAGCTACCACTAGGTTTATATAATATAGATATACAGTGACAGATGAAACATTATGAACAAGGTCACAGAACACAGTATTAATCTACGGAGACAAAGTGCTAAAAGCAAAAGACCACTTCAATGAAACCAGTCTTCAGTATCCGAACATAAAACACGTCTCAAAGTCAGAGTAAGAAAAACTCAGAGACAAAGACAGGCAGTTGAAGGTTGTGGTGTTCTGGAAACAGTCAGGTTTGTTGATGACAAGCCTGGACGTTCACTGCACAGCCGGTGCCACGGTGTTCCTGACACAGAACGATACAAGAGGGGGAGGAGGAGGAGTGTGTGTGTGTGTGTGTGTGTGTGTGTGTGTGTGAACTTGTGCAGCTGAGAAAAACCAGGGGTGGAGTAAAACAAAAGATGTGAAAGAGGCAGGAGAGACAGAAATACACAGCAAATACACACAGAGGAGAAAGAGAGAGAGAGAAGAAAGGAAAAGAGAGGAGGTGATAAAAAAACTTTCAAAGGAGTAAATTCCCGGAGGGTTACTATTCCTGGTGTGGTGAGCATAACTCCCTGGCACAGCCCAGATAAAAGTGCCTTAATGCTGCTGATAAGAGAGGGAGAAAGAAATGGAAGGAGTTGGGTCAAAGGGAGAGTGCTGAGAGGAAAGGACGTAATAGGGACAGCAAGAAAACAGACTATCCAGTGTGCCGATGTGAGTGAGGTGTCTGGGAAAGGGAGATGCTGTAGAGACCTGCAGAGGCAAGCTAAGGCAAAGACAAAGCCTTGATATGTAGCTGAGCTGCCAATTTGAAGAATTACTTATTAAATCCATAATTGAAAAGGCCAGGCGTGAACATTAGTCTGTCTCTAGGCCTCCTCATATAATCTCACTCATGAATTCTCCGTTATACTCATCAGTCCCGCTTTATTACTCTGTCCTGACATGAGCCATTTATCAAAAAACACTGAAACTAAAATCTATACTGTAGGGGAAACCCAGCTTTAATGTAGTAGTATGTAATGAACAATTAGCGCTGCTTTCCACAGGTCAGAGCGGACACATTTTATCTGCCAGTCGACACTCATATACAGCACTTTTCTAGGTGCATGTTTGCATCTCGTCACTGCGGTATGAAGCAATTCCATCAATTTCTTTTGTGCTGACATAGACACCTCTCTTCTTCCTGCAATACCTCTTCTCCACCTCACCCTTCAATATACCCCCCCCCTGCACCTTTTACTCAATCTGTCCTTCAGTCTCTCTGCAGGAGCCTTTTCTGCATCTCCACCTCTGTTTGTCCCTCTTGGTCTTGCAGATTCTCCTCTTTCTGCCTCCATTATCCTTCACTTTCTCTTTCTCTCTCTCTCTCTGTCTGTCCTCTCGATGCTGTGTTTTTTAAAGCTGCTACCACTGGTCAATCGAGCACAGGACTCAGTGGTCCTTTGAGGCCAGCACTGGGACCGTAGATGTAGCATCTGGTAGGGAAACAAAGGTTTGTCTTGTGACTCGATGACCGGGACATGCTGCCAGGAATCAGCATCAGGCACACAGACTGGTAATGGAGGGACTATAGCTGGAGCTTGGACTCAGGGTAGCTAGGAGCAGGGACGCGTCTGGGGCTGAGGCTGGATTTGAGCTTGGGACAAGGCAAGGTAGGGGACAGGGGCAGGTCATTTGGGGGTGTAGATATCAGTATCGGGTTACATGAAGGAGGCGGAGTCTTGGGTATGGCCGCCAGATCTGGGTCTGAAAAACCGAGCCTTCTACGCAGCCCTGCTACATGTAGCCTCCATGAGGAGAAGGGGGAGGAATGACTAGACGTCGGGGAGGACGGAGGAGAGGAAGGGAGGGAGGAGCAGACACGTGGGCTGGGGGAGCCCGGGTCTAGCCTCACAAGCCTGTCACTCATGCGTCTGAATAGAGACTTTACTTGAGCGGGGGTGCGAGTCGGGGGACTCTGTACTTCTGGCCCTGTCCTGCCTTCACCATCTGACCCTGGAAGACAACACAGCCACCTGTGGTTAGATCTGGCCAATGAGGCGAGTTTCTCGTTGCCAAGGTGACTGCACAGTAGTGTCAGCGATGGAAAAACTTTAAGAAAATACACCACTGCATTCAAGTTCAATACGTAGGACAGATTTTTTTAGTCTTGGTATTGTGCACTGTCAGACTGTTATGGCTTAGGACACTTAAAAACAAGGCAGCCACTATTAATGTTATGAGTATCACCTTTTCTCACTATGATAAGTCAAACTGTCTGCTGTGAGAAAAGCACCTATCAGTGCACATTTTAAAGGGCAGCGTTAAGTCAACATATCCTGATCTTAGCTTAAATATGCCAGATAAATCTTGTATTGCCGTGTCGTTCAAAGATTCAAATTCATAACTTAGAATCTGTCCTTGATAAATACTTCCATTAGAATCATTACAGCCCACATGGACAGGAAGCTATTACAGCAACCAATAACCCTTTCAATGTACACATGGGCATGTGAGTGTTGTTTTAACTCTGCATGTAGGATGGATGAGGAGCAAATAAAATAAAAACAGTGGCAGTAGTTAGGCAACAGTGTTTGGAGTAGGAGTAACATGTCAGAGCCTGCTGACTGGTGCGTGGCTAGCCAGGGTAAATATGCTGGAATGGAGCGCTGACAGAAACTCACAGATAAGCACATGATTTATCATGCTTCATATCAGTATCACTGCGGCACAAGGGACAGAAAGAATGCCTTTTAATTAAAAATCAGCATGAAATAGTGCTCATGAGCCAAAATAAACAAGATACAACACATGATCACAATCTAAAGTATCATAAAACTCTGTTACTGCCATCAGTGATTTCCTTCTTTGATATTTTTTGGGTGGAAACCAACTGCCATCTTTTCTTTTCTTGAATCCATGATTTTTATTTTTAAATACAAAAAAAAGATTTTACGTCGGTCACCTTGCTGAGAAAAATCTGCCACCCTTGGTCTTGTACAGCAGGGTCTTTGTTTCCACTCATTGAGACAGTCTTAAGTTTTCTCCAACAACTGGCAACATATCAGCTAGCATTTATGACAAGCAGGCAAAGTTCATTTCCAAAGTCCATTTCCTTCCCTCCCTCTATCCATTCATCTTCCCTAACCAGCTCTAAGCTGAGAAATTCTGACTCTTTATAACAGAGAGCCTGGCCTACCACAGTGTGTGTCGTCTCCCCCCCCCCCCATCTTTGCCACCCTCCCTCCATGTTGCTGCGGCCTGCGTTAAGTCTTATTCAGCCACGTTTCAAAGGGTAGAGGGTAAGGTTTTTAGCTTGCCTGGCTGTGTGCTCTCTCTGGTCTTAAATGTTCTCTGGCTCTCCTCTTTCTTTCACGCGTTCTCGACCGTTCACCCTTCTCTTTCTCGGTCCATCTACACCCCTTGCAGATTTGAGCCCAGCTCTGCGGCTGAGGGGTCTAGTCCGGCCTGCTGTCCTGTCTAATCTAGCCAGCAGACGTGATCAGAGCCTGGCCACATTCCACCCAAAATGCCCCCCCACCCCCTTCTTCCTCCATCTCTCTCTTTATTTCTTTCTTTCTCTCTCTCCCACCCTCCCCAGCTTGGGCCTCACTCTGCATTCCTCCCTCACTAATACTATTCCCACTATCCTCCTCTCTCTCTCTCTCTCTCTCCCTCTTGGTGCATTCCTATCACACTTACACTACTCCCTCTCCTTTCCCCACATCTCTAATTACATGCCTTGCCTAAACAATGCCTTATACATTACTCCCTCTTTAATACTGTTTACTCTCTCTCCCTTTTCATCCTTCCATCTCTCTTACTGGGCCTAAGACATGTTCCTCCTCCACGCATTCCTCCTCCAGTGCTGTGAATCCATCGTTCCCTCGCTCATTGCATACAGCATCCTAGGGGGATAATTCGTGCTCTGTGGGAAACTTGAGATCCAAAACAGGGAAGGATGATTTTTACTATTTTCACAGATCATGCTCCTAAACTTCTCTCCTGTGCTCCGTGGGGAAAATGTCATCCATTACACCTG
The DNA here is from genome assembly GCF_021018895.1 of Seriola aureovittata. Classification (NCBI taxonomy): domain Eukaryota; kingdom Metazoa; phylum Chordata; class Actinopteri; order Carangiformes; family Carangidae; genus Seriola; species Seriola aureovittata. The sequence continues at coordinate 16,376,747 of NC_079372.1, forward strand.
CCAGCACTTTGTCTCTCATGCTTTAATCCTTTCATCTCAAGCCTGCTGTATAAATCTCTCCTTCCTTACATGTTGTGTTGCTCATTCTGATTTGTTTTATGCTTTGTCTCTTTCATCCAAATCTTTTTCTTGCTGGTTTCATCTGGCTCTCTGTGACCCCCCCCCCCCAATCTCCATCACTGTGCACCTACAGCATGCTCCCTTTCATTACTTAACAGACTCAGTACATTGTACACTGGTATCCTGCTCTGCTGCTTGATTTGCAGGCTGGGTACACTTTATCTGCGTCGCCCTTTCACACTGTACGTTTCCCTTTCTGTGGTTGAATGACTCATGAACTGGTGACTATTTACTAAGGCAGTCCCTGCTGGGATATGCAAATACAAGCATTCCTGTTCCTTTCCATACCTTTCCCCTCTACCTTACTGGTGAAGAGTTGCGAGCCATTCAGGACTGAAACTGTGAGAGCGATGAGCAGCGTCACCAAACAAAACCCACACCCTGGGAGAAACTGCTTGAAAAGCTGATTCCTACACATGGACGACAGTCTGGAAACTCTGCTGGTGGATGTTCTGGATGACAGACAGAGGCAAACACGATGTCAACCCAGGAAAATCTCTCTACAGCCCGTCAAACATAAACTTGGGTGTGTCTCACAGACACAGACTTTACCTGAAATGCAACGCTCAACATTTCAGGCCTACATGACAATATCACATCATTTTCACGAGCAATGACGTGATTCTTCTCAAACCTTTTTGCAATCTACTGTATGTGCTAATACACAAGAGGATATGTGAAGCACATGGCTCCACACAATCACATCAATCTTGGAATATTTGGGGCGGTAAAACACGTCAGCAAGAGCTAGACCGCTAAAATCAGCCAGGCCACTATATCGACTGATATTAAAACAGAGGTGCTAGACCAGCTCTGCACTGTACATATCACACCAGTATTGACTTAATGTATTCTACTTTATCCTGGCTGCCTGTCAAAGCCAGACTTCATCCAAGTATCCTGTTGTTAACCAGGAACGCCATTTTCTCTGGAAAACATGAATTCTTTTGGGCTCAGCTTAAATATACCAATCAAAAACATGAACACTGAAGAAGAGTCAGTTATGTCTTCCAAGACCTAAAACAGATTATTTGAAAGATGTACACAGAGTTTCCTCAGACTGGAACCTTTTACCAATCTACATTAAACAAATCTCTGATCCAAAGAGTTTCAAACTACAAGTCAAATATATAATATAGTTATTATGGTGTTATGTAAAGACATTTATGTCGCCTTATTTTACACTGACTGTGGTATCCATTTTAAAATGTATGTTTTATTTTATTTCCTCTTGTAACCTTTGTTCTTTAATAACTGTTAATATATAGATCTTGTCCCATTATATTTCCTATACCCCAGGAAGACAAGCAACTGTGTCAGCAGAAGCTAATAAGGATCCTCTTCACAATGCAGTAAAGAAATACCAAACTGTGCCTGAGGTAATCTAATAGTGTGTCGGCGTTGTATCATTTTTCCACCAGAGATCACGGACAAGTTAATTTTTCCAATGTAAATCAAATCTAAGGGAGCCATATCAAGATTGTTGTTTTATGTCGATATATCACAATCAGATTTTCTAAACCTCCATATATTGATTGTTAGTACTGGCCTCAAACATCCAGTATCCGTTGGGCTGTTATGATAGATTATTTTTGTTGTAAAGATAATTTTGTGTATGGTTTTCATTTCCAATTTATAATAATTTCAAGCTAAGTATCACATTATCACAATACTCCAATCCAAAGCTACATGGAAAATAAGGAGTTGGGACGAACAACAACTGACACAATGACTGACTGACTCTGGGTAGCAAAAGGCCAGATGTGAAACAGCCATGTTTAGTTTTGTTTAGTTTAATTCATTTATTTATTCAGATCGGGACAATGCAATTCAACATAGTTTTAAAGCAGGGTGTGAAACTAATGTGAGTTTATAGCTATTGCTAATTCTCGACTCCTGTCGCTAGTTGGGGTTTTACATGTGTAATGGAATTAAAACAGTCAATAGCAAAAACAAGACGAAACAGACATCATCATTGATAATACCCTACAGTGTCTCCAAGCAGCTGACTAAAGCTGCTCTTTGTCAGCATTTAAAAACAGCAGTCACTGACATAACACGACAAAAATATACATCATTTCAAAGAGAAACCAACATCAACACTACTCAGTGGACAGTTTTGTCTTCGACAGTGACAGACACTGACTAATGGCCACCAAGTTCTCCACTTACACTGAGCTTAGCAAAAACAGTGTGAACCAGGAAACAGCTCTTAACAGCTCCCAGCTATCAGGGATCATAATGTGCTGCCTGAGCTTGGTATGATTCAGATCTGATTGATTGTTGTGCTGTTTATGGACAGAAATAGTTGGTGGAGTGTGTCTGACACACACACACACACACACACACACACACACACACACACACACACACACACACACACACACACACACACACACACACACACAGACACACACAGACACACACACACACACACACACACACACACACACCAGTTACAGCTGCACGAGAACATCAGACACACTGATGAAGTTTAGACTGATCACAGGCAATTTGTGTTTTCAGGTTTGAATGCTAGCAATACTGCTCCCAGCATGCTTTGCATCTCTCATCAGCCTTACAGAGACTCCAGCACTGTTAATGCACCTATGAACGGGCCTCTTCATTGCTGCCATGGCAACCGGTAAACAGTGGACACCTCGCTGCCAGCTCGGTAGTCATCAACATATTGTTCACGGGTGGAGGGCGGGGCGTAGGGGATACCCAGTGCTGCTGACTTCTGCTGGTGTGTGCTGAAGCAATTTTTAAAAAATGACTCGTCCACACGGACTCAAACACTTAGCCCATTTTTCAGCAGTAAACAATACGACAGTACTGGCTGGTCAGTGATGTAGCGTTGATGCAGAAACAACAACAAAGCGGCCATTATTCAAGAACCAGACCACAACAATACAACAACAGACACTCACAGCCTAACATCCATCCCTCGATCCATCAATTAAACCAGCTGCGCACCAATGAATGAACAAAACCCACAGAGCACCTATCATGGGATATACATAACCTAGATTCAGTCACGTACGGACCGAACCGTCATCATATCAACTGAGACACTCTGTCTGAAATCCTCGTTTTTATCAGCTCCAAACACATTTCCCAGATATCAGTGTAATAAGACTTCTCTGTACTATTCCATGAAGGCCGAGTTGGAACAAACGTTGGCCCACACTGCTGCCTTGTCTGAAGTCCGGCTCTTACGCAATAATGACCAAACTCATCATATCAGACTACTGACCATCTAACACATTTACATAATCGATCATTTACTGTCTCGGAGGACAGAGTAGTAGTCTGATGGCATTATAATCCAGCCTGTGACTGTAAGACTGAAACTCTGGACTGTGGTGTAGTAAACACAAACTGGTTTAGTGGGATTACTCAGCAGTCAACAGCTGAAAACTGTGGGAGGGCTGCATAGGTGTGACCCTCCCTCGATGACCCCATGTCCCTTCACTATGACATTCCTCCTATGCTGCTGATAACATGAACAAGTTTGAAGTTGTCTTGCCTAATTAAACACAATCTCCTCTTGGTTTTGGGTGGTCATTTGTGCAGATACCACTATAACAACAAACATGGGCCTGAAGAGCTAATTATCACAAAAACAAGTTCTCCAACACAAAATCATTATGTTCCCCAAGAGAACAGGATTTAAAGATGTGGAAAAAGTTTCCTGATAAACAAAAACAGAGCTTAGTGTTCAGCGTTGAAAATGTTCTGAGTAGGCCTGACATACCTCACTTGGCCCCAACATAGACAAGCCATTAACTCACAATAGAGCCATCGCTACAGATAATAACCGGTGTCTGCAGATATATAATAAATGATTTATAAGCTGCCAATTTGCTGCATCTGCACACTGCAGAGCCTTTTAAGCTGGGACCAACTGTTACTTAGCAGTAAGGTGAAGCAGGGGGAGAGAGGGGGATAAATAAGGAGGGAAACCAGGGTCTGAGGGGAATGGGGTCTGCAGGGGGTTGTGGCTGCATCAGTGTTAGTGTGTGTCTCCTGGCTTTGTTCTAGCTTTTTTTTTTTTTTACAAGGCAGTGTATGTGTGAGTGCATGACCGATGTGTGATGCCTGCATGACTGTGTTTTCATGTTTTTTTGTGTGTGTGTGTGCGTGTGTGTGCGTGTGAGCAGCAGTGAGCCCAGCATGGGGCTAGTGTCTGGAGCATGTAATTGAAACATGGTCCCATGCAGCGCTGCACAGTGACCCCACTAATCTCCTCCTGACAAAGTGGCTTAGCTTGTATAGGGTCATATGGCACAGCGAGGCAGCTTAAACACAACAGAGCGTGCGGCCCGACCTGCCACAGCCGACAGACCCTGGAGCCCTCCTGCATTCAACAGGTCGCACCCGGCAACTCATTAGTTAGGATGCACTTCAGGAATCAAAAACAGTCGAAGTTTATGCAACCCCTACACATGTGCAAACAATGACTAGAAAACTAGTGTTATGAACATAAATTTACAGCAAACAAAACTTCTTCGCCCAGCCCGAGTCTGAGACCACTTTCCCATTCACTTTGGATGGGAATGACTTTTGGACCCCACTGTAAGCAATTCATTAATCTTTTCAGAGGCTGGCAGAATAAGTTGTGGTTGCTGTGAATTATGCTATGCTACTATGATACCATGTACTATAATAGCAGGACAATCAGTATTGTAATCATTGGTAATAAGTTGTATACAGAAAGTGTATGTGTTGAACTTGAAACCCTGATTTCCTAAAACTGTCTGTCAGCAGTCACACAGTAGAGATATGCCTCCTGTGTGACTGCTGTGCTAAAATACACAACTTCTTAATTAGATGAGTATCCCCTGGGCAGATTGGTAAGTGGTGATCAGAGAGAATTTTAAAAGGGAAAAAAAGCCCTGCAAGTATTCATTTAGTCTTTGCTGCTCTTTACATTAGCTTTTTTTTTTTAGTTTTGTTCAGCCTTTGCAGTGAAATTTTATCTGTAAGTAAACACAGCTTCTCAGTAAGGTCGCAGACCTTTAGCTATGTGGTTCAGAAGTGGGACACCAAAAGGACACCAAAAGGACACCAAAGGGATTTAGTAGTTTGTTTGCAATGACAGCTCAATGTGGACAAAATACAAAGGAAATGTGCAGACTATAAATTAAGAAGGAAAGTACCGTAATTTTATCTTTTTTAATTATCTAGACAAAATAAACAAAGCCTAACATAGCCTATCCCATCTTTCTAAACTGTTCTGTTCAAAGACCTTAGTTTAAATTTTCCTATGAAAGCAGATCTGACCTAACAAACATTTCAACTCTTTGTTCAAACACTTCCTCTGTGCTTACCTTTCCTCTGTAGGAACAGCCTGAGGAGAGGGCTGGCAGTAGAGATGGCCTTGTGGTAGTTGTCATCATTGTTGATGGGCAGCAGGTCACCGTGCACGTCTGCGTAGCCCACCAACAACTCCACGTTGGGGATGCGATGCACGTGCTGCAGGAGGCCATAGAACTCGTCAAATCGGCCCGGCTTTGACCGATCCAGAGAGAACCGACGAAACTCTGCACCAAACTGGGACGGGACACACAGGTATACATGTGAGCACAATCGCACAAACAAATATACACATAGGTATGAAGAAAAAGAGTCTAATTTAAGAGCCAAAGAAAAACAACCTGAGATGTAGTAAAACGCTAATGCATACATACAATGTATGCACGAAATATTAATGAACATCTCTTCAAAGAGTCTGAGATTTGAGGATGTGACTGATAAGCACACACTAAGCTGCACTGGTAGCTTTCATGATTTCAAAACCACTGTAGGCTGTGTGTAAGAGAGCTGTCCTCTATGTGGACAAGCTCAAACACACCACATGTAGTGAATTATTAATGTAGACTTTGTGACGTGTGCATCTCTATCTTTCTGTGTTTGCAGATGCAGAATGTTTAAGACCGAGCAGTGCCGTCTAATGAAGCTGCCTGACAGAACGATTGGTATGCAGGTGTTGTAAGAAAGACAATACAGCACACATGTATCCCCACAAAACACGTCACTGGCTTCTGAGTAACATCATAATCAGCCTGGCTCGATCAATGGCTGCAAATGCCTGATTTTGGGCACAGTGTCCCATTGGTGGTGTTGATGACAAGTACCAAGTGTTGTGGTTACTGTTGCCCAGCGCTGACAAATGATGATCTACAATTCACTGCCAGCCTGAACACTGGTCATCTAATGCATTAGTGCAAAACAGGATCATATTAATTACAGGTTAGGGAAAATAATGGTCCCAGGGCTGTTTCTGGTAAGTACTTGCATTAAAGCATGAGAAGACAAAACTTTTTAAATGACCATGGAACTGCTCAGTTTGGGACGCAGCTGAAAAAAGTAAAAAATAATAAGTACATGGTTACTTTGTGTGACGTTAGCAGTTACAAACTTAAGAGGCAGAGCCACAAAAAATAGGCCAGAGTTTGTGTCAACACATGTAACTAGCTCTAGAAACTAGTTTTGAGCAGCAAACAGCGCCTCAGGGCCCATTCCTCAGCATACGTGTGTAATCGTGCCACAGGCAGGAGGCAGACAGTCTGTGGCGGGAGGAGCCATGAGCCTGTCGCAGGCCGTATGACACCTGTACGCACAGGAATATGACATGACAAGCAGCTTTTGACACATCAAACCAGGTTAATCTGACACAAACGTATTGAAAATTGTGTGAATGTCCCACTGGATTATGCCAAGAGGAAAACTTCATCCACACTTTGAGTCAGTATTTGGTGAGAGAGCAGGAGTGGGGGGGCGGAGGAGGCTGTGACAGGTGACAGTGTCTCACTGTGGCGTCAGCTGACAATAACCTCCACCTACAAACTTACTAGCTAGCTAACAAACTTATCGGATCGACTTATAAATCGAGCTACGCCACGCTTTACATCAAAGTTTTAAATATGGCGAGCTACCAGCGAGCTAGTCAGAGTAACAGAACCGGTGTTGGCTAGTTAAGCTTTAGCTCATATCTATGTAATTTGTACGATATCATAACTTGCTATCAAGCCACTTAGCAAGCTAATTTAGCCTGAATAATAACCACAAGCAGAGTTGAGATTACAAAATACAGCACGTAAACATGACAAATAAGTCTCCATATGCACCTTGCTCTTCACCTCCACGGCACTCAGAGAACGGTTGCTCGGCACTCGGTGGTTTTTGTTCATGTTTCGCTAGCAGCGGGACCTGCCGCCAAACCACTCACACACTCGCCCTGTTCCTGCCGCCGCCGCTGTGTATCCAAAATCCGTAATGTGTAAACCAGTTATTTCTTCAGTAACACGGAGTGTCCCGCGACTTCTCGACGTCCGACGTGTTGTGTTGTCTCTCCAAGAATGTGACAACGGCTGCCAGCCAGCCAGCCAGCCTAGCTCAGCCCGTGGACTTATCTCCTCTCATAGTTGCTGATGCCAGCGCTGCTACAACACAACTACTACGTACCGTGCCTGTGTTTTACCTCTGCCTATGACTCTACCTCTGTCTCCGTCTCTCTCCCTCTCTCACTGTGCCTGGAGAGCTGGCGACAACAGACTTCAAAGTAAAAGACGCAGCCTCTGTCTTTCGCTCACCCTTGACTTCAAAATAAAAGCCCTGTACCTCCCAGCTCCCATTAGACAGAATGTGATCACCTTAATATTCACACATAATGTCACTGTAACTGAAATCATTATGACATGATGACGTTTATTTATTTATTTGTTTGTTTGTCTGCAGGGTAAAACATAAAATTACTATAAAAATGTATGATACTCACACACACACACACGCACACGCACGCTCTCATGCTGTATACACAAACACACACAAGGAGCTAAAAGTTTATACAAAGACCTCCTCTAGAAACTCAAGGCAAAACAAACAGAATTATACTAAACAAAAACAACAAGGGACAGAAAGACTACTTCAAAAAAAGAAGAAGTAGAAGAATCAGTGAAAAAATATAAATGTCCTAATGTTCACCAATCAAAACTTCAATTTGAATAAACAAAATATGTAAGTCTGAATTTTAACATTAAACATCCAAAGCCCTTTCAACATCCCCTTTAGGAACTATTACTATACCACTGAAATTATTACCTTCTAACCTATAAATAACTAATATCAGTAAGTATCTATACATATACACATACATATATGCTACTATACTACTTTGTAATAAGGATATGAAGAATCAATTAGATTTTAACTAGAAATACATTTGCCATTATATTTTACAATGTGTGTGTATCATCAGCATATTTGATAGGGTTAGTATTTATAGTAAATACCAAGTATATTAAAGGAGTCGTTACAATGTCTGATATAGTGCTACATAAAAATTTATGTGGGTAATAAATGTAAAATATTATGGATGACTGCAGCTGGTTTCTTACTGTATAGTGACATCTTTTGGCCAAAAGGCATATAGGCCTACTGCTGCAGGCTGCTTACCCAGTGTATGCATGTACTTTCATATGTATACGCTGCATAGTTATAAGTGCAGTATGTCCACATTATATAGTGATAAAAAGGAATATAAAAAATGTTTTGAGTTATGGCATACTGTCAGTGGTCATCAAAAAATGCCACTAAAAATGAAAATCAGTTCCGTGGATTCATGTTAATTTCTCCTTGAAAAAAATATCATTTTAGATCAATGTTTTATCTCATAGTTTATAATGAATTACTTTTATGGCAGCCAGTCAAACATGCCAGATCTTCAAAGTTCATCAAGCTTTTAATTAAATAGTGACAAATTAATAACCTAAAAATCTAAAAAAAAATGTAATCAAGTACATGGAGTTTGGGCAACAGCTTCGCAGCATGGCTCTCCCATGTTTTAACCTGAGCAAAACTCCGACCATCCAGAATAACTGGAATCACCTGTGAGGATGTTGTAGGGTCTCTAAAATATTCCACTGTTATACATGCATACATGATATCAAAGTTAAAATAAACTCCTTGAAGTTTATGATGGAAGATGTGAGGAAAAAAGAACAAAGGGTGAATCATACACTTAAATTAATAATGACTGAATTCCATATATTTAGACGCACTCACTGACAAGACATCACTTTATATACAAAGTCAAAATATTATCAGCTGCGCTGCTCTCATTGGTGTCACTATCGCGGAGCGTAGCTGCCTTTTAAATAACAAATACACAGTGACTTCCCTCAAGATAATTAGTATTGCACCCGGCAAGGCAATCAAATACATGGCAATCAATGTGCATCCAGCATTAGTGCAAGAAACTAGTGGAAACTAGTTCACCACAGGAAAATGTGGGATTCCAACAATTAGATACCACAGTTAAACAGCTGAGACAGAACATGTGTACATAAGAATTTAATGGCGGGAAGGACCTATGTAATCTAATAATGGATCCAGGCATGCAGCCATTCATAAAAATACTTCCAAATGCAACATAATCTTTTACTGAAACACGACCGGATTGTATTCTTCATTCAGGCCGTTAGCATGCATGTCCTTCCCAAACAATTCAACCAGAGTCTCATCAGTCCACAAAACATTTTCCCAGAAGCGATGCAGAGTGTCATGGTGCTCTTTTGCAAACTCCAGGCAGCAACTTCCTCCATACACCTTGATCTATGTATGGCAGACTCATGAAGCTGATGTTAACCAGCTCTTATTATTACTTTTAGCCTTTAGCTGTTACTCTGAGGTTCTCTGTTACCTTACTGACGCCCACTAGCCACAGAACTAAATCATCTCCATTTATAGACAGCTTGTCTGACTGTAGACTGATGAATATCTCAACTCTTTGAGATGACTCTGTAACCTTTTCCCTTCCAGCTTTATGTAAATCAACAATTTTTGATAAGTCTAAGTCTTCTGTCGAAGTCAGAGTCAGCTCTAAGCCACACCGCCCATCTGCCTACAATGTGAATCTTTGAATGATGTTTTCAGCATGAGCAAGAACTAAACAATGATTTGCGTGTTACTGGTTAAAACAGATTTGTGTTTGTTCATAAATGTAAATTAGATGAACATCGGACCATATTTTAAGACAAATTATACAAAAATGCAGCTAATTCCAAAGGGTTCACTTACTTTTTTCTCGCCACTGTAATGACTTCTATTAAGGCAATGACAAGCCAAGCATGTACTCTTATTATAAAACCAAGTAATACATATTTAATCATATCAATTTAGGACTCAGGAAGAGTATTAGAGTGGATTATGGTTTTCCCATAGAAAGAGCAGAACGAGAAATGTGGTTTCCAGGGTCATATGATTCTCCAAAAACTTAATCCAACCCAGACTTCAGGAATATAAACTAATGAAGCATGCTACCACAAAACAATGTTGCATTAGCACTACCATAGAAATATTGAACAATTCAATCTCCATCAAAACGAGTGTCACTGTAACTTTTGCTGAATACGCTGAATTTGGCCTCAATTTCACAAGCTTTTCTTGAGTCAGCTGCTTTAGAGACATCATCATGTTTATCTGTGACATGATGATATGTAGTTTAACAGGACCACAAGAATAGAAGAGTCATAAAGTCAGCAGACATATATATTCAACCTTCAATAACTGATTTTCTGGACTCTTGGGGGCAGTGGAAACACAACAGAACAAACAATCAGCAAACAATCACTCATTCACACATTCAAAATACATGCAGCAACATTAGCTCTTTTTAGCTACAGTGGGGTCCAAAACAAAGTGGCCTCAGACTTTTGGACCCCACTGTATGTTTTGGTTTCAAGCAACTCCTGAGAAGATTATCTGACTCTTTTGCTGCTAAATGCTCTCACTATGTTCTTAGCTGTTATTAACTTTTCCTCTCTTATGTTTTGGTGCTGAGCTGAAATGCTGCGGCCGAAAACGATCAGACCAACCAAAACCAAAACAGTAAAACCAAAACAAGGAGCTGAAAGACGCACTAAAATTCACAGGCGTTGAGCAGAACCAGAGATTTTATGATAATCCTCATTTCATCATTATGAGCACCTCCTTTTGCAAACAAATAGTCATGTAACTCATTGATAATATGAAAATACTGAATATAGCTGCTTTAATATGAGTTACGCATCATGTATCTAAAGTTTGCTAACATTAGCCAACATACGCTAACTGGTCATACCAGACCAAGAAAGGCTGTAGCAGCAAAAACCTTAAGTGTAATGAAATGAGCAAAGGTGTGCTTTATTCAACTCTTTGTTTGTAAGAAGAAAGTTGTGTTATTTATTCTACATTTTACACAGTCTGGCTTCAAAACACAAATAAAAACATGAGAGTAAATTATAATTTTGTACTTCCAGGTGTGACTTCAAACCCGTCACTACCATGTGCTAAATTTTACCGCATTAGATCACTACTAACCAGTTTGTAAAGCACCTCACCATCATCATGCCTGCAATGATTTTTTTTTTTTGGTCAAAGTTAAATTGCACTGTTGAGTCTGCAGACTTTAGAAAAAACCTCAGTACTAACAGTTACCCTAACTGAAAGAGCACAGCAAACAGCTCCAGGGATAAAGAGTGAAATTTTTCCTCTTGCACTAATATATATATATAATAGCAGCAGGGTTACATGGTGACTGAGGAGACTGTCCTTCAGCTGGACAAAACAAGTTCAGCTGCATGAAACTGACCAGAGCTGCTGTTTTGTATTAAACTATCACCTCTCACCTCCCTATGAGGTGAAGAAAGAAGAATCAAAGAATCAAATATTTCTAAATTTTAATATCTTTGAATGTAAAAACAATCATCAGTTTTAAAGTGCTGCTGGTTGTGAAGCTAAGAAATCATTACTATAACTATAAGATGACAGATGCATCACTCCACAGACACTCACCAACAGTTCCTGCTCCCCCTCCCTTGATATGTGCACCATGCTGCAGCAGACATCCTCTCTCCACCTACGAGGGGCGCCAGCAGTGGTCTCATTTGTCACCATGCAACGCTTCTCTCTGCTCTTCATCCTACTGTAGGACCCTCACTGCCACACACACACACACACACACACACACACACACACACACACACACACACACACACACACACACACACACAAACACAGACACCCCCCCCCTTCATTCTCTGTCCCTTCCCTCCTTCTACCTTTAGTGCACACACTACTGCAGAGGAGGCCCTCAGCCTGCTGTCTCTTTCTCTCTCTCTCTCTCTCTCTCTCTCTCTCTATCTCTCTATCTCCAGTGAGATGATGATGATGATGATGATGATGATGATGTCACCAGCTGAGTTTCTACGAACCTATTCATGCAACATCCTGGAAATTTGATTCACATTTTGACTGGCAAATTGGAGCCTATTTGCAACATGTGTTGGCCGTCCCTTTAGCCGCAGTGATCTGCACAGCTGCCCGCTGCAGAACACTTCCTATATCCAGAACATGGGGAAAAGCAAGTTATATTCACATATCAAGTCAATCTAAGTTCAACTGAACTATGTGCTATAGCCAGATGGCCGAACGGCATATCTGCAGAGCTGCATGCAGATCGGATGCAAGATAAGTGTGAGACTGTAACTTACTGCTGCGGTTTGTTACTAGTGTCGTTTGAGGATATTCAAATCTTCTTTCACTCTGCGCTGTAAACTGGCTTATTTCTGTCTCGGTTTCTTATTTCTGTCTTGGTAAGTTTTGCTTTTTTCTAGTGAAATACAGAATCTTTTTCGGGCTTCTAAATATCCTTGACCACACTTAGCCAACAACTTGTCACAGGTAGACACCAGCTCTTTCAGATGGGGTCACAGGTTCAAAGCTTTAGGAACCACTTGTTTTTGATTTCCTGCACACAGAACTTTCTTAAATATTTTCATTTTCCATGACTTTAATCAAAGTTCGTCTCTCTCCAACTTGAGAGGGTGCCAGTAATCAATCCACACTGACCGTTCCTCGCCGTACTGTCACAAGTGGATGTCACTCCTGTGCACTCAGGGTGCTCTAAAGTGCCAGGGTGAAAGTGTCCTCCAAAATGGCAGAAGCCTGGATTCTTGTCATCTCAGTTGTGACATGTGACTTCCTCTTTTGCTTTTTACCATCTCCCATCCTCCCATCCTCTCACCCCCAACTCAGCTGACTTTTCTTCTTATCCACCACAGGTCTCACTCTGTCTCTTTTTCCTCTCTCACTCACCATATTACATTTTTCTTCTGCCTACTGAATGATTCAATTCCACCATATTCTTTCCATGAATCATTTGCACTGTGTGTGTGTGTGTGTGGTGTGTGTGTGTGTGTGTGTGTGTGTGTGTGCATGCAACAAGGCCACTCCGACTGCAGGAGGCGCTAGTAGTGGGCTAGGTCTGCAACCATCTCTCTCTGTCTCCCTCTCTCTCCGCCCCCCCCCCCCCCACACACACACACACACACACACACACACCCCCCCACCCCATCCCTCTCCCTCTGCTGTGTCTATGCCACCCCCCAGCCACCCACTCATGCCCCCCCCACACACACACACACACTCTATCACCCAGCACTGCAGAAGAGGCCTCTTGTCTCCCCTGCAGTCTGCAAGGCCTTTCTTTAGCAGCTCCCCCCCCACCCCCACCCCATCATCTCCACCCCATCTCTCTCTCTCTCTCTCTCTGTCTCTCCTCCTCTGTCTCTCGGCCTTGGCCGGTGTTATTGTCCCAGTTTGTGGGGCACCGTGATCTAGATGACCTCTACTGACACGCGATTTTCAGAGGATGTGAGGTACAAGATGAAACGTTGCACCCACAACATCACAGGCTTTACCCATTCTGCCCACTGGCTCCTGTTGGCTTCCTGCAGGGGGCGCCACCACCGCCGTTACTACATTACAACATTACAACCTGCTCACCCCCCCATGTCCCTTTCTTCTGTCTTCCTCACCTCTTGTCTCCCCTCCTTCCCTCTCCTCCCCTCTCTCCCCTCTCTCTCCTGCAGGTCGTCACTGCTCGGGTGGGTGCAGGCTGCAGGTCAGGTGGGGGCAAATGTTAAACTGACCCGTGTCCAGTTCGACCAATTAGCCTCCCTCCTGTTAAGCACAGGGGCTGTTTTGTCTCGGCAGCCTGCACCTCTTTGTGTCTGACAGCACACACACACACACACACACACACAGACAGACAGACACACACACACACACACACACACACACACACACACACACACACACACACACACACACACACACACACACACACACACACACACACACACCAGGGCCTCTCCGTCTCTCTCCTCCAGCTGCAGGGGGCGCCATCTCTACACCACCACCACTGCCATCGCCTCCCTTCCCCCCAAATCCTTCCCTCCCTACCCCTTCTTCTCCCCTCTTTCTCTCTTCTCCTCCTCCTCCTCCTCCTCCTCCTCGTGTTCCCTTCCCCTACACCCCCCCCTCCATCTGCCCCTACCACTTCCTCCCCTCTTTCTACCTTGCCACTCTCTCTTCTCCTCCACCCTCTCCCTTCCTCTCCTCTCCCTCCTCCTCACTTCTCCTCCTTCATGCTCCTGTCCCTCTCTGACTCCCTTTTTCCTCTCCTCCCCTCCCCCCAGCGCCTCTCCCCACCCCTTCCCTTCGTCTCCCTCTCTCTCTCTCTCTCTCCCCTCCCCTCCCCTCCCCTCTCCTCCCCTTCCCCCCCTTTGAAAGGCTGTTAAGCGCTCCTTCTGCACACAGCACTGCAGATGAGGCCTCCGCCTCCCCCACAGTCTGCCAGGCCTGTCTCTCTCTCTCTCTCTCTCTCGCTTTCCTTCAGCCTCCCCCACCACTCCTTCCCTTCCTCCCTCTCCCTCGCTCCTTACAACAGCATAGCAACACTGACTAGCCAGCCAAGGAGAGTCTTGCCTCTCTCTCTCTCTCTCTCTCTGTCTCTCTCTCTGTCTCTCTCTCTCCCTATTGCACTGGGGTAATTTCCCTCCATTTTAGATTCCACATCCCTGGGCGGCGAAGGATGGGATTTTAATGAAATACTTGGAGGTAAAAATATACATAGTGAATGTACGCATCAACCTCACTCAATTTAACTAGGTTGATAGAACAGTGTGACTCACTCGATATAACTCCGTCAGAACTGATTGATCCCGACTCTGGGAGAGTACCTTTCATCCAATGGTGCACCTCAGCAAAGGGTTAATAATGTAGTGTTCTGCTAACATGCAGGCAGGGTCTATTTGGTATAGGCATTAAAACCAGAACACAAAGGGACAAATTACAGCTCTCTGAAAAACACATCTTATATATTCTCTTTCATGTTTTCTTAAAACACCTGGAAACAGGGACATTCAAACAACGCTATATATATATATATATATATATATATATATATAGCGTTGTATATATATATATATAGACACACACACACATATATATATATATATATATATATATATATTGCGGATATATTGTGGATGAGGTTTTCACAGGATGGCCACTTAAAAGTCACAATTCATAACCCCAACATCTGGAGTAAAATCCTCTTCAATTGTTTCATACATTTTATAAAGTCATCACAATGACGTCATTGACTCCCTCACCCGTAATTTCTATGGTCATAAACACGCTGATGAGTCTTTATCCAGCAGTAACTATCCATTCTTCATTACACCAGAAATATCATACCAGTGTGATCTTGTGGGCAACTTAATTTTGGTTACCAAGCAATGCTGGATGTTCCTGGAACTATTTTTGGCTACTTAAAGACACAACTCCTGTGTGACAAAGCTGAACTTCCTGTGTGAGGAATCGTTGTTGGGCTAGAAGGAGAATATATATAATTACATATACATATATTTTGTGATGACCCTTGGGGTCCTCTTGGTTTAGGATCCTCTTACTAACCTGTCTCTCTTGGTCTGCAGGTAGATAATTGGTACATCTGGAACACCTGTGTGTTTCAGGGTATATAAGTCCTGGGTGCCTATAACCTCTCTGCTCGTCTTCACAGGCACACCTCGTTTCGGGTTTGGTTATATTGTCTTAGTTTAATCCTTATGTTTAGTTCTGTACCTTACAACACCTGCATTCACATGCCTCACTCGTGCACACCACACACACACACACACACACACACACATTACACACACATTACACACATTCATTTCTTCATCAAAGTAATGTAACTTAATACATTTGATCACTTTTTGATTACTACTACTTTTCAGTACGATTGAGTCTGTCGGTGCCCTGTAGAAATGTCACAACCTGATGACCTCTCCAAGTTCATATCTAATGAAAACACATTGCTTAATGAAGTTAGTGAGTGTTATTAGATCTAACACCTATCACCTATCTGATCTGCCAACAGAATGGTAAATGACTGCACTTACATAACACTTTACTGGTGTTATTGACCACTCAAAGCGCTTCACACTTTCCATTCACACAGACGCTCATGCAGCGCTTTTTCCTACACATAAACCACTTTTCTACCATACACCCACATTCAAACACCCATGATACTTAGGGGGCAATTTGGGGTCCAGTTTTTTGCCCAAGGACATTTAAAAATGTGGACTGGAGGAGCCGGAAATCGAGCCATGGACGTTTCGGTGAGTGGACAACCCGTTCCACCTCCCGAGCCAACAGAAGGCATTCCTGCTCGGCCAAAGCAACAGAACGAATGTTACATTCTACATATCGGCTTATTAATCAAAGTTACATTTATTTTGCAATTGAATTATATAATCCCATTACATGTCATTAGTTAGTCCCTGTGTATATCTTTTAGAAATATAAAGGACTGGAAAATAAAATCCCACCCTGGGTTGATATTCCCCACTGTATTCTCAAATTACAAAGCAATGTAAAACCTCATTACGATGTGCTGTCAAGATACTTCAGACCTGAGTGGTTGATGAAATATTCAGTTGGCTAATTTTAAATTACTCCTAAATAAGATTTTTTTTTTGGGGGGGGGTGTTTATGAGAATAGCATCATACTTTGATGTCACTTAAAAATGATTTTAATATACAGAAACCAAAATGACAGGTATCTTTTTGGCTCTGTATATAACCATGTAAGATCCCTTTTTCCTGGCTGCTGGCCTGGATTTGGCATCTGCATTGTTTAGCTAATTGCAAAGAATGATTTCTGTACAAAACCTATAACAACATCGCTTTTCAAATCATACTTAAACCAGTTCATTCAGCCTGGGAGCTCAATGCATCCATATACATGGTCAATCAAATTAAAAAACGTCACTCTCTTGTGTTTTTGTGCCAAAATATTTCCCTCGCTTCATGAGGAATCTGAAGATGAGTTGGTGACAACATTGTGTTCCAGTGGGCAATTGTGATCAGTCTTGTCCCACCTACAGAATCAAACAGAACTGTCAGTGCATCCTGCAACGGCCTGTTTACAGTTTACACTTCTGAATGACTCCTTCCTCCCTACATCGCTGCCAAGTCAATGTAAAATGATGCTGCACCAGTTTCCTAGTTGAGTAACATGTTTCAACAGTGAGGAACATTTTTGCAAGAGATATTTGTTAATATCTGGTTGGTGTTTTGGAGATTTATCTGGTGACCTTTCATATTTATCTTGGGAGTGCTCTTGGGGGGGGGGGGGGGGGGGGGGGGGGGGGCAACCAGTGCACCATGGAGCGCAGTTTGCACCATTAACCATACTCTAATCTGATTTATAGCCCCTTTAACCAAAAAGAGGGGCACGTCATCGCTGTACTGGTCACTTTGTGACAGGATGTTTAACCACTTATTCATAGAAAATTTTGCTATTTAGCATGAAGTGCACGTTGCAGTTTTAAGAAACAAGTTTAAGGAGAAGTTTCAAAGCTTTTCTAACCAAGAACACACAATCCTTCTGAATGAAGAAACCATCACCCGTTGCCTTTAGTTGTGTGAGAAGCACAATTACAGCACTTTATTGTTCATAAATGCTTAAGTGAAAAATGAAAACATAAAACAAATACACACAATTCAAAGAACACATACCAAACACAACTCTCTTTTCTGAAAAAGAAAGAAAAAAAAAAAAATTGATTTCACTTTTGTGGATGTCAGTAAGGTGGTTATTGTCCAGTCTCGTGGGGCAAAGAAACATAAAGTTAAAACTGTGAAAATAGAACGTACAGTACAGTCGAGGCTAATGAGCACAAGGCTGCAGAAAGTGGATGAAATGCTCCTTTATACTGCGAGAGAATGAGAATATCTCAGCGCCAATATTCTTTCAGAACGGCATTCATAGAAAAAGATCAAATAAAAAAAAATAAAAATCATAATCAAATTAAAAAGCAAAAACAAATCAATTCAGTTCTTTCATTCTTATATATTGATATATTATTTTGCAAAAAAAAAAAAAGAAAAAGAAAAGAGCTAGGTTTTTGTTAAAAAATAAACTTAAACATACAAGAAAATACCAGCCACCAAAGCAACACCTATCGTTAAGCATATCAATATAGAACATATGAGGCTACCTTACACACAGGTAATAGCAAATATTTAAGGGTACATGTACGGCAACGTCTGTCCAAACATGTCTAAAAGACTGTACAAATTTACACTACCTATCTCGGTATAACTACATGAAAAATGATGGATTATCTGGTCAGCCTGAAAGCTTTACCTCACAACAACTCAATATTTTAAAGCCACACTTACAAGTTCAGTGGCTAAATCAACGTTAATAACTCCTCAATGTAATAAAGTATATAGAAGGCAGAAAACGTTTTCTATTTGTTTGGTGTAACTTCACTTTTGTCTTTGCACCTCCCCCTCCCGCTCGGAGAGGGTGGAGGAAGAAACATTAAAACTTTGTTCACAAATCTTTACATCAGTCCTAGCTGCTCGTCGAGTCCTGCCTTTAAAAGTCATTGAATGGCTTGTTTTGAGATTTCACTCAAGGAGACTTCTCTCCTCCTCCTCCTCACTCCCTCCCTTCCTCACAGATGCCCAATGTAACAAGGCAGTGTCCTTCGGTTTAGGCGAGGCAGATTTGTTGGCGTGGATCAAACCTAACGTGTCTCTCTGACTGTGTGAGTCTTTGTGATTTCTCCAGTCAGACCTGCTGTTTGCCCAGCTGGGCCCCGTCTCTCCTGCTTCTTGCAGATGATGGTACAAACTTGGGAATAATGATGGGCAGAGTGTCTCTTCCCTTAGCAGCCGGTCTCTCCGAGCTCTCCGTGGGCCTGAAGCCGTTCTCTACATGCGGCCCTTCGTACTCGTCCTCATCCTCCTCCTCGTCATCATCATCATCGTCCTCGTCGTCATCATCATCCTCCTCGTCGTCATCGTCGTCCGACATGTCATCTAGATCCGAAACAATCTTGCCCCCTGTCCTCTGATCTATTTTCTCCTTAGCTCCAGTAAGCTGTTCGTTACCATGGCGATGTACCTCTCCCTCTTGTTCTTTGTTATCTTTCTGCTGCTCTTCCTCATCACTGTCAGAGTCAATGGCAATGGGCTCAGAAAGGTCTAGAGGCATTTTCTGTGGTAAGGTGCTGTTGATTGTCTTGGTTTGGTCTCTGCTGGCACTGTTGGGTTTGGGGGCAGATGGTGCTGCTTTAGAGCCTTGCACAGTCCCTACTGGCTTTCCCTTTGGTGGTGGGGCCACACCACCATTAGCAGCTACAAGTTCCCTGTGTCTCTGCAGAGCCTGCTCTGACAGCCCCATGCGCATCCTAGATGTCCGCCTCTTGCTTTGTCTCCCCTCGTACACGCCGTCCTGGATGGACGCTAGCTCGTGACTCACTTTGCTGAGCTCGTGCATACTGAACCCGAGCAACACGCTAGTGTTTTGGGTTTCGCATTCCTGTACGCATTTTCTCCGCCTGTTGACGAAGTGGCTGGAGATGTCCGACTTCCACAGCCACAGACTGGCTGCCAGCTTCTCCACCTCCCGTTGTGTGGGGTACGGCGCTCGATTGAAATACTGTGTTAGAAATGCCTTCCTGGACTCATACGACTCATTCTCATGTCCTTTGGGGTCGAGAGCCAGAACCACAGGTTCATCAGGGTTTTCTACAAATGTAGATGGACCGTTGCTGTCCCGTGGGTGGGCCCTTTCCCCGGGGGGGCCGGGCCTCCTTCGTTTTGGTGCACTTGTGTCTGAGCTATCAAAGCTGGCCCGCTTGAGAGCGCTGCTCTGGGCCTGCCCGACCCGAGAAGAATGAGCCACCCGGCTGTCCTGCCCATTCTGGGATTTCCCTACGCCTCGACAGTGCACCAAGTGTAACGTGATGGTGGAGGCAGTCATGTTGCTAGTATAAACCCCCAAGCAGTGAATACACTTGTAGGTCAGTTTCTTTTCTACAGGATGGACTGTCTGAATCACCTGGTGCCTCTCTCTCAGGTGATGGGCCAGTGAGTCTGAGATTGGGCCCTTAAGGATAGAGAAGCAAAGTGGACATAGTGTCTTGCCCACATCCCTTTTGTATGGGACAGATGCCTGTGGGGCGCTCTTGGTTGGTGCACTGTCTGCAGCCACTGAAGGTGTTTTGGGTGGGTGCTGAGGCATTAACCTCTTGCCTGATATTAAGGAGGCAGACAAGGATGATGACACAGAGGTGTTGTTGTTTTGAGCATGAAACGCCACCGACTCCTCTGGGGCGTCTCTCATGTTGTAGGTAGTGACGATCAACTGAACATTCTTGGGATTGCCCTGCTGCAGAGTGAGGTCAAAGGTCAAGGGAGAGTCTGTGCGTGGGCCTACACTCTCATCTGGGTGCGACAGCCGCATGTGGGCCACCATCTTCTCAACATCATTGAAGGTCGCACGGCAGTGCGGGCAAGACAGGCCGTGGATCAACATGTGGTTCAACAGTGTGTCACTGGGGAGATAGCGGTTGCAGTAGAGACACTTGCTGGTGAAGTTGTGGATCTTCATGATGTAGTTGGCAACAGCAGGCACCTTCTCTGCTTTGTGCTCTTTTTCAAAGTGAGAACTGTACACGTTCTCTGGGAAGAGCTCATTGCAGATGGTGCAGATTTTCCACTTCTGGGTGTAGGACGTGCCGAGGACCGAGGAACCGCTTTTCTTGGCCGTGACAGATGCTACAGTTGTAGCTGCTGCTTGAACACGTGAACCCAGAGGATTGGATTTGAGCGAGGAAGAAGAGTTGACCACAACTGGACTCCGCAGACCGCCACCAGAAATTAGCTGCTTTGCTGCGTGTGACTGCTGGGGCACAGAAACCTGGGCATTCCCTGGTAAAGTAACCCTCACCTGCTGGCCGCCAACAGAGAACGGATGGGTGCCCCCAGCCTTTAATCCTATTGCATCATGTTTCATCCCAGACAGAAGACTCTGAGAGTTAAAGCCCCCCTTTGATGTGATAACAACCCGACCCAGCTGCTGTGAGCCAGGAGACCTGGTAGTGGCCATTACTGCACCTTTAGGGCCCATCCCAATGATGGTCTTGTCTCCTTGGGATTTGGGGGGGATCATGAGAATGGGTTTGGGGCGGGGGACTATCACACTGGTGTGCCCAATCATAGCGGTGACCTGGTAGCCGATCCTCTCGTGGTCCTCGATGACGTGTTGAACAAGTGCCTCGTAGGTCCTTGGAACAAACAGACACTTCTTGCAGTGGATCTGGTTGCTGTTAACATTGTTTGTGCTGTTACTCTCTGTATTCCCTGTGCCGCCATTCTGAGCGTGTGTCTTCTCTCCCGGTTTCACAATGTAGGGCTGGGCGACTTGCTGGAAGTGTTCCCGGTAGATGTGCTTTCGCACTACATTGTACAAAGGGTCCCTATAGGTGCATTTCTTGCAGTAGTACACTGCTTGTTCCACACTGTCCCCGGTCCTCTTCAGCACGCCGTCCTTCATCAAGAGCCCACCAGCCCCTGCCACCATTCCACCTGGACCCTGCCGCACGGTGTTGTTAGGCATGTGGAAAAGTTTGATGTGTGTTTCCAGAGTCTTTTTGTTACCATTGTAAGTGCAATAGGGGCAGTTGAGCAGAATGTTGTTCTCAAAGTCCTCGCTGTGGACGTTGCGGAAGTGGCTCTTGTATGCAGAGAAGTACTTGGATGAAAAGAGGCAGCCAGAGCAGCAGAAGGGCTTTGATCTGTAGTCCTGGAAACACAGAGGTGGGAAAAAGCTTAGACTTCTTTGTCTGAGAGAATTAAAACCATTTTATTCTACCATTACACATATTTTCTGTTTCTGTGATGTAAACAGAACAAATTATTCAAAACAACAGACTCAAATGCCAGTGTTGCAAACAACAGGATATTTTTGTGGGAGTGTGTATCTGTGTGTGTGTGTGTGTCACACACCTGGACTTTGGTATGTGATGGTTCCCACATACACACATCTTCCCAGGTAGTGTGCTTTATGTACACATCAGGAGGAGTGAAGTCTTTATAGTCCTTAACAACAAGGAAACAAAGATTATTATTCAAGGTGAAACAAATACACAATCAATCAAAACAATGTATTTGAAACATTCACCACGAACATGCTGCCTCCATGGATGCATGAGATATAACTTACTCGCCTAATTCATTTGCACTCATTTCATTTCAGCTCGCTCTGAATCGCTACTGTGTTTTACTGTCATTTATAGTCACATTTCTCTCGTCTGCTTTCTGTTTCACTGTGTGTGTGTGTGTGTGTGTGTGTGTGTGTGTGTGTGTGTGTGTGTGTGTGTGTGTGTGTGTGTGTGTGTGTGTGTGTGTCTGACTTAAGTCTGGTTTATACTTCTGCGTAGGATTCGACATAGAGCCTACGCCGCAGCCTACACAAGTGGCCTACGCTCCTGTGAGCATTCATACCCGGGCTCTGCTGTGTCTGTGTTGCTCTGCAGTTACAATGCTAAAACGCTAGTTGGCTGTGCGGTTCCTACGCCACTGTGTGTACTTCAAACAGTGACAACTGACACCGAGTGGATCATGTTGGAGTTGGAGCTGATAAATGTCGTACAACACTTATTTTTTCTGAAATCACTGCAACGCAGAAAAGAGAGAAGACGTCGGAAAAGTACCAACTTTGACCTGATTGAGGCAGAAGGAGGGGGACTCTTCTGTGCTTGCCAGGGCTGCACCGTACCTACGCTGTACCTATGGTGTCAATTCAACCCCACACACACACACACAAACAGGCTGACAACTCATTATGTAAAGTGCAATAGAAGCTTTCCAACAAGTTTTCTAAATCCTGTAAAACGAATGATGGACAGATGTCGAGCCCAAATGTCTGAAATTCAGGCCAAAATATCAGCAGTTTTTAAACGCACTCAACCTAGCGACAGTGGTGAGGATGCTAATGGCTAACAGCTACCACTAGCGTTGAGAGCTCTAGCAGCCTTTCTTGTGCATTAAGTGAGATAAAACAGAATGAGGACACTGTGTCAATGAGAACAAATCACATAATACTGCATGTGTTGGAAAGTCCAGTTCAAAGATTCCTTTCATCATACATTATCTACATTTATGCAGCTGAGTCAGGAACCCTGCTGCTTAACATTTATTTCCTGCAGGGAGACAAACGGAAGAATTATCTCAACTCCTGAACCGACCTTATTATTAAACCAAAACAAGCTTCCCGTATTTACACCAATGTCACATGTATCCAAACAAGAACCTTTCACAAACCTCAAAAACAGATGAAACTAACACTGGCACATGAATTTGAAGAAAAGTCCTATTTGGCAATCATAAGGAAACTCACACACCGTGTCCTTAAGGCAAAGATGTCAACACAAATGTGCAGCAGTATGTGTGGGAATTACACAAACAGCACAGTCTGGGCAGGCTCACCTCTAGGTGATCTCTACAGAACTCCAAGCCGATGTCTCCCAGAACCTTCTTGACATTTTTCCTCGCTTTCCGCAGACTGCCCAGGTTATTGACAGGGAGCTGGAACATGCTGCCCACCTGAATAGAAAAGACACACACAGCATATGATCAACAGGTGTAGGGGAGAATATGGATGTAAACTGAACCATGAGTCATGAAATGAACAGTTCTCTGAAACAATTCTGTCTTTTCATTGACTACACTTGCATAGTACAAAATGTGAAAGGGGACGCCTTCATTAAAACCCCTTTCAGACATAAAATACACAACACTGATGTCTTCAGCTACCTGTGGTAGGAAGTAACGACGGCTTTGTGACATTTAGACATCGTTGTCTCTTACGTAAATTCAGACAAAACTACAGATGTGAAAACTAGTCTAGCATTTGCAACAAGACTCATATGACTAAAAATGATAAAGTTGTTCCCCAACAGACCAAAGTGTGGGAGTGTCGGAGATTCAGACTGAAAGCAGCCGTGCGTTAAAATCGTGCGAGGGGCTGTGGTGGTGGGGGCATGTTGTTTAAAGTGCTGCTGACACAATGAAAAACAATGCAGGAAGTCCAGTCTGAATAACAGATTAATGCATCTAAAGATTTATCAGGCACCAAAAGGACAAACAGAGAAACAATTTGTAAAGCTCATATACTCAAACAGGATTTTACAACTGGGACGTTTTCACAGCAGCAACTCTTTTATCTTGTCGTGATAATCACATGGCAAACAGTAGAATAACTCTGTTCATGTTAACAAAGTATTTTACGTCAAGTAATCCACTACACGAGTGCTTGCGTGTAGGTGACTGGCACAACACAATTACATTGCGGCAAAAGCTGAGCCTGGTGCAACTTTTTTGCCTGATGACCCTGCATTGTTTTTCCTGAGCCTTTTGCGCTGGCACCCCCCCACTGTTCTGACAGACTGGCTCCATTCAAACCAATGAGAGGCCTGTGTTATTTCACACAAGGCTCAAATTGGTGTAAATGCAGCCTTATTTTGAAATGGAGATTTAGAGAAATGTGCTGCCATATAAAATATTATTTTTCACAGCAGAAATTCTGACTTGTCATAGTAGGAGAATCACAACATTTGATGATGATGATGATGATGATGGCTCTGTTCACTTCAAGTGTAGCAGTAGACCATGACAGTGTGACAGTTGCCAGAATTATATATTATTTGCACCTATGCCTTACCTACTGTGACATGTCAAAAGTCTTCTGTGAAAACAGCCTGTTCGCAAAGATTCAATTCAGAAAGTTTAATAGGCTGATGAGGCTTCAGCAAGCAAACATGTTTCCATCAAACCTTTAAGACGGAGAAAAGGAACACTGAAGTTTCTGACGTATAGTAGACACGATACACATTCCTGTCTATGGTCTCTCACTGGTGCACTGACTGACACTCAGTGGTAATGCACCAAGATATACAGCAATGCACCGGCAAAGGGCAGGGTAGAAGAAGACCGCTATCTTGTAAACATGTGCTGAATGTAAACAATGCGGGTTTCAAATCATTTTAAAATTGGTTTTGCAAATCTTTTATGAAAGAAACACAGTCATTACATTTGTTGGACCTTTGGACACACAGTGCATTTTAAGTGAGAAATGTGTACATAACTTGACAAGAAATCTCCAGCTACAGAGTCACAAGCCAGTGCTCAGTGTTTTACTCATGATAACTACAGTGTAGTTTTTACATTGTGTGCCCACTGTGATAAATGATAAATAACAATAATGAAGTTTTGATTTGACCTTGCAAAACGTGACTGGTCTGTCTGGAGTAGAAACAAATGTGGCGAGCAGAGAGAAAGACCCATGGTTCAACACAGAATACAGCTTAACCGACATACACCCATTCATTATGTGTTATTATCAATAACAATTAGTTAATTATTAGTTAAAGTCACCTCTTGCCAGAAGAAGTAAGGGCTGTTAAATTCACTGTCCAGAGTGGCTGGTCAAATATCTCTATTCAAATCAGGGCTAGATATAGTGAGGTCAAAGGTCACTGATGCATGATGACATAGAGGCAGCTCAGTGACAACAAACAGCACTGTCCCAAACAATTCCTGTGAACACCTCAGCTTATTTCCCTTCTGGAAAACACAAAACAGAGAGGGGGAACTGTGTGTGTGTGTGTGTGTGTGTGTGTGTGTGTGTGTGTGTGTGTGTGTGTGTGTGTGTGTGTGTGTGTGTGTGTGTGTGTGTGTGTGTGTGTGTGCCAACTGTTGGCCTAGTGATGAGCTGAGAGAACCAAAGTCGATCCTCCTCACTCACTGTCTTGCCTGCCTGTTGTCTGTCTTACGTAGAGAAACGTGCAAAGGCTGGAGTGAATGAAAAGAGACACACACCCCTGCCCACTTCCCTTCTCTGTCTCTCTCTCTTTTGCTTCCTCCCATTACTTGTAGATGGCGCTAGAGAGGATCTCCATTATGTAAGCCTCCCTATACTCTGCCTGCCCCCTTTTTCTCCCTGCCTCGCAATACCATCACAGAATGGCGCCTCCTATTGAGTCAGCAGCAGCCTCTACAATATGTCTGCAGTGGAGGGGGAGGGGAGGGGAGGGGAAGGGAGGGGAGGAGAGGAGGGAGGGATGTTGGGAGGGAGGAAGGGGAGGGACAGAAGGAGCGAGAGAGATCAGGGAAGGGGGAGGGTGAGTGTGAGAGAGGATGAGGTGGGGGGGTGGAGGGCGGGTGAGGGAGCTAGGAGGAAGAGAAGGGGGAGAGAGAGAGAGAGAGAGAGAGAGGGGAGGGGGAGCGAGTGAGCAAGTGAGGGTAGAAGGAGTGCGAGGGGAGAGATGAGAGGAAAGGAGAGAGGACAGAGAGTGAGCGACGGAAGTGGATGGGAGGGGAGGAGGGGGGGCAGGGAGGTCGGACAGACAGGCTCAGAGGAGAGGAGAGGGGAAGGAGGGAGGGTGAGGGAAGGAGGGGAAGAGGCTGAGAGAGGGAGAGAGAAAATGGAAGAGGGTGAGAGAAAGAGGGGGCGATACGTAGGGGAGGGGGGTGGGAGGAAGAAAAGGAGAGAGAAAAAAGCCAAGGAGAGGCTGAGCAGGGAGGGAAGGGAGGGAGAGAAGGAAGAGGAGAGGGAGGAAAGGCGATAGGAGGCTGCTCTGCTCTGCTCTGCTGAGGGCTGCTGGCAGAAAACAGGTTTCCCCCTTCTACTGTGGTGTGAGAAAGAAACAACAAGAGGCCTACAAACCTTCAACCACAGATTTACTAACGCTCACTCAGTCCTCCACTGGGACATGGTAACCTATGTTCTGGCTGCTGTTTACACTCCTCAGTCAAGGTGTAGGTGTTTACCAAGGGGAGAGGGGCAGCGTCTGGTGACATCTACATTCACAAAGATACCAGAAAAGTTTAGGATGCTCAAAATGCACTGGGGTTAGTTGTGTCAATAGGCTAAACACCTGTCTGCAGTCCTGAGCAATAAAAGGCAGAAGGCTGTCCGTGTCTGTGTGAGTGTATATGTGTGTGTGATTGATTGATGGTAGTGACCATGTTCATCATCTGACACTTGTCCTGACCGAGTGACAGCCCCCCCCACCCAACCCCTCCCCTCCCCTCCCTCCACCGGCTCAAACACGAGGTACGAGTGCATCACAACCCCTGTGTCACCTGGTCGGATCCTGGTCATATTCTTATCACCTCCGAGGGGGGTTTGATTATTAAAAAGGAAAAACATTGATAAGACAACTCACAGTTAAATGGATTCCATACCACGATCTCACTGTGGTTGTGAATATGTATCGTGTGTTGCCCAAGACAAAACTCTCTGTACAGTGATGAAGCTACACTTTCACCACTCGCAGCATTTCTCGCATTGAAAACGTTAACTCGCAAAATGTGTCGCGGTGCGTTGTGGTAACGTTAGTGTCAGTCAATGTGGTCTCTGATCAACATCTGGCAGTATCCAGATCGATAGCTTTGGCAGGGAGCTGCTGCCACTGACAAAGAATGGGGACACACCGCGCTAAGTTAGCATGCTAAGCTAGCAACTCGCACCAACAACATGGACTATTCACAAACTAATGCTGCCATTTTTTCCTCCTTATTTTTCCGCAAAGCACATTCGCCTACATTTTTATCTTGCCCGATGTAAACAAACCTACTGGAGAAGTCATTCAACTTGACATAACGCTAAACCCCGTACCCCTGACTTATACAAACATAACGTTAGCTACATCTACAGCCAAGTTACCTTAGCTGTAGTTCACCGCCACCCATCGCATCTCCGCAGGTAGCCACAGCTAACAGCAAACTATCTCGCTTTGAGGGATATGTCCAACATTATCACAGACAAGTTTACCTGCTTTCACATCCAGTGCTCCCGTCCGAGTGAATTGTGTCACCTCAGGTTGACTGAGACGATGTACAGACACTTTCACTATTTTCAGATATCTCCGTTAATATCCTTTCAGGTGACAACTAGCTTCGCGGGGGGAGCCCGGCCGTTGGTGCACCTTCCAAACCCGACTGTCCCTCGCCGACAAGGGCTATCCTCTTCCCTCTGGTCGGCAAACGGGAACTGAGAGCCTCCGAGCCTCATTAGACAATTAAAACCTCCATTCCCTGGAGCGGTGAGGGCGGACACATGTCCTGTTGTCGGGAACAACAACCAGCGTACCTACTCTTTCAAATAAATTGCCTTAAGTCTGCCTGTGATCGCCTGGCAGCCGATAACGTTTGGACCATTCTCCTCTGTGACAGACAATACACATCCAGCCTAGAAACTGCCCTATCCAAAATGGCGCAAATAAAAGGGGCGGAAGTGACATCTACTTGATTAGCATAAATAATCTCATTGTGAGATCCTCGCGAGCCCGGCTCATTAAAACTCTTGATTGGTTCGTCAATCAATTTGGCCAATTGAGAAAATGCCTGTTGAAAAAAAAAATTGCCTCGTCCCTCAAAGCTTGGGGTTGGCCTTTGGTTTCTGTGACCGAGGGCTGTGGGGTAAACAACCCGACGTAGTAATTGCGGGATCTGGCCGACAGCGGGCGTCCTCCTGGAGTGGGTCTCTCCGATTTAGGCGCATGCGCGGTCTGGCTACATCTGGCGTCCAACCCCCCCACCTTCTCCCCCCCAGTGGAGGGTCAGCTGTACAAAGTGCCACAGCACTCAGCTCAGAGGAGACATCAACGTTTGAGTCAACGGTAGGTGGCGCTGTACTATTCTGTGTTATTAAACATTGATATAGAATTATATAGAAACCGACCGGAACTACTTTCCTGTTCAAGAGGCAGCTCCAAGCAAAGCACTGTCTATCAGCACCTCACTCTAGAATGGTTTCAGTGATGGTAAAAGTTCTCCATCAGCAGGGGTTCATTCTTGCCCTCATACCCCCCTTCCTGTAATCATCATCATCATCATCATCATCTTCATCAGTGACCAACCCACAACCACCATTCCTACCTTCCTATCACTTTCTGTGCAATTTATTTCTTTTAATGCTAGAATAGGACCTGACTAACTCAAGATGTGCAGTGTTCTCATTTAATCAAATATCTCAGTTTATGAAAACCTGGCCTCAAGCTCGTGTAATGCTGCTGCTTTCAAAGCGCCAATTCTCACAAACACACAAATAAAAAGACACACCCCAGAACAAAACACACACTCTGGAGCTTTCAGGGCCCCTGGACTTTTCCAGCCCTGGGGCTGCTGCCTTGCACCTGACACTTTCATTGGTGCAAGGGGGAAAGTGGGATGTTAACTGTCTTTACCCTCTGGCCTTTAAAAAACAAATCGTTTACATATGTTCATCCTGTTGTGACCCCTGGGTGATTTTTTCCATTAGTTTGTGTCAGAGAGGTACAAGCTGGTGTCTGTTGACTACTATGGCCTCAGCATAAAGTAACACTATGTGCCAGGGAAGATCATGAGATGTGGTTGAAAGTCCCAAAAGAAGTTAGAAGGTGTCAAACTGTTTCCAAGGTCAAGAATGAACTTTTGTACTCACATTTTCTCTTGCAGTATTAAAGTCTTCAACTTTTCTTTGGATTGTGTTATCTGACCTGCCTGCGTTTAGAAAAACCAGCAGCCCACCCATGTTTCACATTTGACCTTGATCAATCAATGACTCACTGTACAACAAGAGCACAATCAGAAGACAACAGAGCCAACAATACAAACTGTTTAATTTCATACAAACAGTCACAGATTATCATAAACCCCTCTCACAACTGTGTAAATGCAGAGTACAGTCAGCTGTCTGGACTGGGAATGATGAAACACTATCTGCTCTGTTCAAAATTCATGAAAGAGGGTGATGGGAATGTAAAGCACTACGTTCCTTCAGTATTCTGGACGGCTACTGACAGGGAATTATTTTATTTATTTACTGCTAACAGGGGAGAGAGATGTCTCCTTTGTCATTTGCCGTCATGTCGCTGTCTGACTGTGGGCAAGTGGAGCTTTTTTCCCTCATTACAATCCAAACTACAGTAGAGTATGTAAGACAGCGACTTTAAAAGCCATCCAACCGTGGGATATCCACAGTGACTACATCACTGATCATGTTGTGGCAAAGAGTGTGAGCAGTCCTTTCACGAACGACACAATCTCATTTCCTCCCAGTTTGGACTCTCCGTAAACTCGATCCACAAAGGAAATGGGTACCTGTTGTTTGGAAGAAGAGGACAGAATGGTTTTAGTTAGGTTGGAAGTTTGGATACAGAAAAAGAAAAAGCTCCTTTCTCCCTTATTTTTACACACAGAATAAAGGTTTCACTAATCTGACAAGAGGCTTTAAACAGTCTGGAATTAAGATATTAATCTAGTCCACATTTAACAAGTCTAAATAAAGTGGTTTTTAAGATAGACCCAGGCTAATGTGGTGTGGATGCAGAGAAAGCTGTAAAATCGTTGTTTTTTAGCAAGCAAGAGTTGAATCGAGGGCGACCCGACTTGGATATTGATCATTGAAGATGTGTCAGCTCTTATCCAAAAAGCTTCTTCAGTTGTTATTCAACTTTTCTTTGATAACTGTGACCTGGATGACTGAGAATCTTTACAAACATTGTCCTTTTTTGTTGCACAAATCACAAAGTGGGTTTAAGTTGTGTTAAGGCCTTGATTTCTAATTCTTTTTAACTTCTATAAATGGTGTAAATAAAGGTGAATCTAGTGAAAGTCAGTGTCATTGCAAAAGGATTTATGTGAAAATCATATGTGCACTTAGTAAATAATCACCTCGCAAAGAAAACATAAATACGTGAATGAGCCAATGAGCCAATGAATGAATCAGGACTTCACCTCTCCAACTGTGTAGTTGAGCTGTCTGGCACGGACGATCATCTCCATCTGAAAGACGTACCCTTTGGACACGCAACGCTCAACCAGACTCTCCAACACCTTCTTCTTGTACAGCCTGACAGGAGAGAGACAAAGCAGCAGGAGTGTGAGAAAACATGGTTCGATGCTCGTACAATGCAACAGTCCGTGGCACTTATTTCGTAGCACTTGCACCACTTGCCTGAAGCTGCCTGTGAGGTCTGAAGCACCGGGTCTCAACAACACTTGAGTCAGAAAGTTTGCTCCCCGACTGTTAACGAGAGAGGGAGACACCAGGAAAGAAAATGAAACCTCTGTCTCTCGCCTGTTGTGATCAGGGTCAGTGCAAGACGAATGACTGGAAACTGAAGACTGAATTGTTGCTGACTTGCAGTTACCTGATGAGTTTCCTGCGCAAGTCCCAGCCGTATACGCCTCCGTTGCCTTGGTAACGAGTACCAGACACCAGGTCGTAATTACCCTCCTTCTGCTTTCTGGCAAACAAGACAAAACAATCTTGTAACTAAAGGATGCGTACACAATTTCACTATCAACTGTCATTTGTGGCATAGTGATTAAATATCATTATGAAATACAGAGATTTTGTGTATGTGAACTGAAAAACACATCAAAATATAAAATAGGAAAGAAAGGAAATGGAAATTTAGAAACACTTACTCAATAAATTCTGGGATAAATTTGGGCTGGAAAAAAAACATACAAAGAAAGATAAAATATCACTCATTGAAATTAGAGAATAATCAGATAAACTCACACCTCAGAACCAAATACTACGTCAGGCGCAATTCAGGAGTCTTTAATAGAATCAGCTAGAGGTGAAATAATTAGTTGATTAATCAATTAGTTGTCAGAAAGAATGAATCCACATCCATTGTGACAATAATTCATTTTAAACACTAGTTCCAGCTTCTCAAATGTGAGGATTTGCTTCTTTGTATCATGAATATCTTTGGGTTTTAGACGAAACAAGCAAATTTCAGACATGGAATTTAGGAAAAGATGATTCTGAGACATTGTAGAGTAATCACCATTTTCTGACATTATATTGACCAAACGATGAATCAGGTAATTGAAAAAGTAACTGGCAGACTAACAAAATTAACTGTTGGACACAGCCCTAGCTTCACCTTCATGTGTGGCGTCACCATCTTCTGTTATCATGCCAGAACAAGGCAAACACACCCAGTGGGAGTGAATCTACTGTTCGCACACAATGAAACAAGCTGCACTCACATGATGTGAAAGATCTGCATCCATTATGATGACGAAGTTCCCAGTTGCGTGCTTCATGCCATGGATGTAGGCAGTGCCTTTGAGAGGAAACAAGAGTTCATCAATAGTTGGCAAAGGTAATTTATTTACATGAACACACTATTTTTAACACAGTTTTGAACTTACCTAGGCCTAATTTTTTCGCTCTTGGCCGTAGAAGCTGAAGCAAAGAACATAGAAAATAAGAGAGTGCATAAAAATCCTATGCACTATTTATTTATTAGAGCAACTTGCTACTAGAACATGGTAGACTGCTGTCAAAACCTTACCCAACCAGTCAGTTATTGTCTCTGCTGCATTTTAATTACCTCTAATACAGACTTTTCACAGTTTAACAAAATGCATTATCAAGGTCTGCTCAAAGAAGAGCTGGGATTAACACTGATTCTTTACTTACTATCTTGTCCTCTCCATAAATTTTCTGCAACTGCTGTGCCACCTCCAGTGTGCCATCTGGGCTTCCGTCGTCAATGACGATTACCTCGTAGTTATATCCACTGTGAATAAAGCAAATTATTCTTCAGGTTGTGATTTGGTTAGGTCTGACATACACAAGCGCGCACACGCACACGCTTTGGCTTTACTATAGTTGAGAGGACACTAGTTGACATAATGATCCTCTAGCAGCCCCTTACCCTACCGTAACCTGAACAAGCTTAACTAAACGTTGTTGGGCCTAGACCCTAACCTAGCTCTGACGTTAAATCCTAAACCCAGTCTTAACCCTCAGACAACCCCTTCACGTCGTGAGGACCAGCCACTGTGGGTTAGTGACAGCTCATCACTGACTTGGCAGCAGTAATGGTAGCTAACATTAGCACTAGCCGAGCAGCTCTGCCGGCTCCCCGGAACTCACCTTTCACCGAAATATTTCACCAAAAGCCAAACTATGAGAGGGAGGTTTTCCCTTTCGTTGTAGGTAGGTAATAATACAGAGTACTTGTCCCCACTGTCCCGGTTTGGGGGAGAAGTTTTTCGGCTTGCCATGGCGACTTGAATCCACTTTAGCCTCACTTCGTGAAGTCAAAAGAGAGCCACACAATATCCGGTTTATGATTTTCAAAGTAAATTGAGTAACTCTACTGTAAAGTCACTGATAAATAAATGTAGTGGAGTGAAAAGTACATTTGCTCCCAAAATGTCGTGGAGTATAAATACAAAGTACCAAATAATGGAAGTACTTAAGCAAAGTACAAGTACCTTAAAATTGTTCAGCAGTAAGAGTAGTTGAGCTTAGTAAAATTCCACTACTGCATTTTAAAATATTTCCATAATCAGTCTGTTTACATCAGCTATACTGAAAAATCACGGAAAGATCATGGGAACATTGTAACTGTTCACATAGTTATTCCCTATGTGTTCCTCTCTTGTATCAGTGATAGATTTAAGTGTAATTCTAATACATGAAAGTGTATAACATTAACATAATACGACACTATCAGGGCAATAGAAAACATGATAGAAAATGTTGCTCAGTGATGTCCTCACAGGTTCATTACAAAGATGATATATTGTTTTCTATATTAAGTAACTAAACTTCAGCTTCAGTTCCCCATGGTAACAGGTACCGTTCGCCTTTATTTTGAAAATAATCTAACATTGCTGACAAAACCGGAAATCGAGCGTGCCACTGAAACTAACTTGACGAAGCTTGTTGCTTACAGGTTGGAACTTCCACGGTGCTCTTCAAAATAGACGCCACTGGAAACTTTCTCTTCTACATGGTTCCGACAAAGGACTGTGACATTATTTTCATTATTGATTCTTGATTAGTTATCACATTTAGCCAAGTTTTCTAGATTGAGTGTCTTGCCCAAGAGCACTGCACAGCAGAAAACAGCATGAAAAGAGTTTCATAGAAAGTTATTTTGAAAATAAACATAATTAATTAGATACATATTAATGGATTTTTTTATTAACAAAATCAAAAACATACATACTAAAGAGCCAAGGAAACAAACAAACGATAACATCTCTGACACTGTCTCTCTCTCTCTCTCTCTCTCTCACACACACACACACAAACACACACACACACACACACACACAAACACACACACACACACACACACACACACACACACACAAACACACACACACACACACACACACACATTACCCAAACCCCAGGAAATCAGAAAATGTAAACATGAATTTTCAATATGAATACATACAGTATAAAATATCATAACATGAATAACTGTATACAGTAAATATAATAAACAATATACAAATGATCATACACACGACAAAGGACATTCTCACAGTATCATTTCTACCATGGAACAAAAAGAGGCTTTTACACCATGGATTATGCATTTTCATTATCATTGAGGCAGTTAAGGTTAGAACGGCAGATGAAATAGGTAGAAATGTAACACAGATGGCTAAACTACTTGATACAGTGCATGAATACATAAACATAGTAACAAAAGGTTTCAGTGCGAATAATGGTGTATAAGACAGCACTTTACTGATCCCAGTGGGATAATATTTTCCTTTATGATGCCATCTGTTCATCAGAACACTATTCTACATTAGAAAGCTTCCTACTTATTCTCAGTTCCTTTCTCAGCTGTTTTGTTTATGCCAAAGAATGCAGTAACAATAGGACAGAGAGAGATCCTTCCTGTGTTATCTCCTTTTCTCACATATGATGAAGCTTCTGCATCAGTCAGTGGCAAGTCCAACACACCAAACCTGCTCAGCGGTGCTTTTTTAAGCTCCATTCCTCGTCTGTAATTCAGCTCCAAAGGAACCATAGTCATCTCAAACAGATGTCAGTCACTCAGTCACCTTACCATCGCCGCCTGCTTCTTCATATCCACTCAGGGCTGGTAGCCATAATAAGGGTCTTCTGGGTGGAGAAGGCACACACACAAAGAAGAGTCAAGAGGGGGCTGTTGGACTTAGATTGATCAGGTGGACACAAAGACAAGTCCAGTGAATGCTAATGTTGCTCTCTGTCTGCTGGATTTGTAATGAAGCAACTGTTTGTTACCACATCCTCCAAGAAAACACTTTCTAAGGTGATTAAATCTCTATGTTGCATTTACAGCTTATTGTACTCCCCCAACATGCCCGTAGACATCAGCTGACTGCCTGTAAGGTAGAAAAAAGGAGCTATCTAAGATGCCTGGGGTCGATGTGAGATGAGTAATCTACCCTTATGGAGAATAATGCTTTTACAACCAAATCATCTTTTCTTGCTACTGTATAAGAATTCCAGTTGCCTCATGGAAAACGACATTAATCTTGAACTTAAATCCATATCATGATTGTAAACCCGTCACCTCAGTGTGAGCTGCCACCGGCACACCTGGATAATCATACTTCAATACTGCCAGGCTGTGTGTTAGTTGAGTTAATAGCTCACCTGTTTGCTCGGGAACTCTCTGGCAGCCTCCACTACTGTCGCACACACCCGGGGGTCCGATCTCGCCTGGCTGTCCAGGAGCTCCAGGGATCCCAAGAGGTCCTGACTTACCATCATCTCCTTTGGGACCTGGGGCTCCCAGCTTGGTCTCACCTGGAGGACCTGCAGATACAAGTGATACACAACACACATGCATCAGAACCAGACATCAGGATAGGGTTATTTACTGATAATTTGTTGGACAGGTTATGTATGACAACTCTCTGAGCCTCAGTTAACATTAATACTCTAGCAATGATATGAAACAAATGACGCATAAAGAGGAACCTGCAAATCCTTTGACCCCTGTGGGCCCCTGGACTTTGGTCCCTGCCTCGCCTTTATTCCCTGGCATCCCTCTCTGCCCTGAAAAAAACAGAATGATACAAATCAGCAAAATGAAAAGCTCATAATATTATCATAATAAATGACATAATCATAATTTATAGATGTCAGATCTGTGTGCAATAGCTGCTTGACAAACATGAGAATTTGATTTCAAACAAACCATCTCCTAGATGGAGTCTTACCCTGCTCTCCTGGATATCCAGCCCTGCCAGGTCTCCCCCTTGGGCCAACATTTCCCATGGCACCCCTGCCACCTGGTGGGCCCTTGGGTCCTGGTATACCAGGTTCCCCCGGGGGCCCCACTGGCTCCTCAATAGGAGCTGGCTTACGACTGACCTCGTTAATGAACATGTCAAGCTTCAACACCTCCTCTGAAAAAGCAAGAGAATGTTGTTTATTTTAAGTTTTAGTCACTGATACAAATACACAGGGATCATCAGTGTAGAAGTTGTTTACATGCCTGCTAACAGAGAACTTACTGTGCACTAGTTGCTCACAGGCTTGTGTGACCAGTTGGTAGATCATGGCCATAGACTGAGGTTCCCCCTGTGAAACATCAGCAGACATCAGCAACTGCGGCTCCAATAAGACCCAACGTCTTTAAATTAGACTTTAATTAATAAAAAACAATTAAATTATCTCTGTGAATTAAGAGCTGCAATAAGAAAAAGATTGTAAACATATAACTACCTTCTCTCCTCGTTCCCCTTTATTACCTGGCAGACCCTGTGAAGTGAGAGACATATGAGCATAGATATAAAATATCAAGTGTGAAGAGAGATGTGACTAATGCTGTCATTTGTCCCTCTGGTCGTACCGAAGGTCCCACAGGTCCTGAGTGGCCCCTTTCCCCTAAAGGCCCTGGGTGTCCCGGCATTCCTTGGAAACCCTGTACAACACAGCAGGTAAATGACAGAACAGGGAGTCAACCAAGGCAACTGTGAGCGACCACAGGGAAATCAGGGAAATCGTACCATGAGGCAAAGCACCGTGTTTTACACTGTGAGTTAAACCTGTGTCCTTCCCTATATCAAACTGTCCTGAGAGTCATTATGTTCTTTGCCGTGTGTTTGGGATCATTGCCATGTTGGAAAAAAAGCATCTAGAGACTGGGAGTCATCTTTTCATTCAGTATCCAGGTTTACAAACCTCATACTGTAGTGCCATCTGTAAATATCATTCCCCCTTTCACAGTCGGCAGTGTGCAGTCAGTTTGTAGTAGTCCTGGCCAGATCCACACCAAACATGCTGGACCCCATCTGATTCAAACTCATTTATTTTTGGTTTTATCTGGACCAAAGAATGTGCTGCCAACATTCATCATGTTCTCTGGCAAAGTTGAGTCAGTTTTGTGAGCAGTGGTTTTCTGCTTGGATCACGTCCATAGAGGTCGACCTCCTTCACACTGAAAAACCGGTTTCCACAGATCATCCTTGTGCCAAGTCAGAAGGGATGTTTTTCATTGCAAGTGTGTCTAAATAGCAAATTGTCAGGGCATGTTGCAATTATCCCCACAGGGCAAACTGGTGATCTTAAAGACTCTTACAGTCTTACTTTTTTATCCTCACACTTGCTTTCTTATTTATCATGATCGTGAACTGGGACCTAAGGCCTTCATTTCGTTTTCCTAACCCTAACCCATCTTTAAAAGATGGCCACGTGAAAAGTTTGCTGTTGTGTGGGAAAAACCGTAACCGTACTTAAAAAAAAGTTTATCTGTATTTTACTCGCTGGTGAAAAACTGTGAACGTAGTAAAAACACTCTTGGCCTGAAGGTGGCGCCAGAGGAAAACTTAAAACAAAATTCATTCATTTTTGGTACATGTGTACATGAATATCAGTCCGTTACAATTGAACAGTTACGGGTGTAAGTTTAAATTGTGCTCTGATGGTGTCACTAGACAAAAGGTCAGGGGTCACAAAAAATATTAAGATTCATCGTCTTAAGACAGAAAATATCCACAGTAGATTTCATAAGAATTTTTGTTTTGAAATTTAAAAAATTGTGTCATGGAACAAAATGTTGTCAAAGGTGAAATTTTGATCTGATGGTAAAAACACAACATTTTGTAAAATAAAATAATATTCAGTCTTACCCTGGGTCCAGTGATACCAGGTGCACCAATGTTTCCCTCGACCCCTCTGATGCCCTGTGAGACATATTGCAGAGATGAGAACAGATGAAGAGCTGCTAACGTTTACTGTTCTCTATCGGCTGGGGTCAAACAGCTCACCTGGGGCCCTGCGATCCCCACTTCCCCTTTCGGACCTGGAGGTCCTGGTAAACCCTGCAGGGACAGGCAACAGGGAGGTTGGAGACGGAGCAGTGAGAGACAGATTTATCTGAATTTTGGTGATGCCACTATTTCATTTTAAACTCACCTGGAGTCCAGGTCGACCAGGATCGCCTTTTGACCCCGCTGCACCCGGTGGACCCTGGCAGGAAAATTTGGCAACAGAAAACATGTAGTCTATTAGATTTATAAGTCCTTATACAACTGTTCAGCACGATGTGAACCATGGTTACAACCACTGTACAGAGGTACGTATTTAAGGATGAGAATCTTCCCCACCGCTTTGCCCTGGACAGTCATTCC
Source organism: Seriola aureovittata (assembly GCF_021018895.1). Taxonomy (NCBI): domain Eukaryota; kingdom Metazoa; phylum Chordata; class Actinopteri; order Carangiformes; family Carangidae; genus Seriola; species Seriola aureovittata. Next base: position 16,415,519 of record NC_079372.1, read on the forward strand.
TCGGGGCCCTGCGCTGCCGAGGAGTCCAAGGCCTCCCTCAAATCCAGATTTTCCTGGAGGACCCACTTCCCCCTGAAACATGGAGCAAACTAACATGAACACATCAATTTGGACTCCAATGTATCTTGAATAAAAGTGTAATGTGTGAATGCTAATGTCCATATAATATATACATAAATATCACCTTTTGGCCTTGCTCTCCCTTATCGCCTTTCCCACCACGAGGACCTGGTTTTCCCTGGTCAAAAGAAAAAAAATAATGTCAACATGTTCTCAACTGGATCGCACAGAATAAGAGATTCAACTAAAACTCTAATGGTGACATACAATTGGTCCGGGGGAACCAGGAGCTCCAGGGATGTCAGAGGAACAGCTACAGGTGTACGCCGGGGCAGGACAGCTCTCCTCATCTCTCTGATGCACACAACAGACACACACACACACACACACACAACAAACATTAACAAAAAAACACACTAAATCAGCCCTTGAAGCCACAAGTATATTTATTTGAAGTATCCTTCATTATTGCAAAACCATTAGAGAAAAGTGATGACAGCAACATGAAGAAGTGCACAGGTATGAGTCATTCTCAAACATCTTACTGTATAAACAACAGATTAAAATATCAGCTGCTGAATTTCAGTCTTTTTATTCCACAGGGAACTGTCAAGAGCTGGAAACCTTCAGTGTAAGCACTCAGCTCACCGTTTGCATGTATTTGTTCAAACAATGTATAAACTCACAATAGAGGAGAATGAGTGTAAATGTAAATAGTGACACACTGACCAGTCCAGGCAGGTCACAGCAGGTGTCCTCTGAGGCCCACGTGGTGTTACAGACGATCTCAAAGGACTGCAGCTGGAACTGGACACAATGAAGAACACAGGAGGTAAATATGATTGACAGACTGGACCTGGATTCAGATTAAAATCAATAGAATTGAACAGAGCAAAAGTACCGGGGCAGATCCGCTACTGGGTCCTCGGGTCTTCACCAGTTTTCCCAGCATCTCAAAGCCGTCAGTGGGGAGGTTTCCCAGAGGGCGGGCTGGTCTCTCACCCACACGCTGGCAGTCCACAGACAGGGACACACTCACCTGGCTGACTGACAGGTGAATCTACCAAACGGAAGAGAGAGAGGACTGATCCAATGGAAACACAAGTGATAAAATCACAGATTCTTTTTATCCTATTAGGCCATTTCACCTGCCCTGCCACTGTCGCTCTTCACAATAAATTCAGTTCAAATTCTTCTATTGGCTCCTTGGTTATAAGACTTTATTGTTGGTCTTTATTATGTGTGCTCTCCTTGTCTTCTGGGATGCTGCTGTACTGTGTGTGGAGTCTATTTCTAACCACCTCTTTCACCTTTCCATCTCGCTCGTTCCTTTTCTTTGCATGTCTTGACATTTCTCTTTTATTAGAGAGAACACAAAGGTGAGTGAGGAGGCTAAAGCGTTTTCTGCTCAGCGACGGTGGAGCTTGTGTTGTCCTCGAAGACGAGCTCTGTGTATATTATCTCACCTTGTGAAAACTGCCATAGAAGAGTCTGTGGACCTGCGGCTGGTCAAAGGTCAGTTCCTGCACCTCTCCCCTGTAGTCTAGACTGAAGTACACCAGATGCTTCGTAGCAGCTGTGGAAGTACAGGTCATGACTTTTATTTTTCACATTAAGATGGCAATGTTTGATCTGGCTGGGTGTAAGGAACCGCCTCTACTGGGGTTTTTACTCTGGTGGCTTTTTATTTTCATTAGTTCTTGAAAACTACAGCCACTGATGGCATCTTGTCATTCCCAAAAACATTCAGCTAAAGGGAAAAGGTAGAGAAGTCTGAACATAATAAGAAGTGGACAAACATATTGTTGGTTTTGGTCAATAAGAAAAACATAGAAAAACACTAACCTCATCCTTTCACTGTGAAGCAGCAGGTAAATTAATTCATAGACTAATTAATTAATTAATTTGTAGCTAAGTGGCTATAATTTTGACTGTTTACACAGCACATTTTTTTCATGTATCACGTGTCATGATCTAAAGTTTGTTTCAAGATACTGAGAAATCCTGAAGCAATAAAAACATGGAGTCATTATATCTCACCCCAAAGCTACAAACACTTTTCTATTAAATCTGAGTTGAAAGTGTCTGAGTGTAACTGGATTGGAAATTAAATAAAAGTAGCTGCAACTAATAATTACAGCTTCAAGTGTCTTGTTTTGTCTGACAGTCTGAAACCCAAAGATATTCAGTTTATTGTCACATAAGACAAAAAGGAAACTCTCTGTGATGTTACTTGGAAAAAAGACTTTGACGTTTAATATCAAATAGTTGACAATAATTCTCTCTGTTTATTAACTTATCAATTGATCCACTAATCGTTTCAGCTCTAAATAAAACCATGAACCACAATCAGATAATAGAAAAGTGAAAGCAAGTTAAAGCCAATTAAAGAGGCAGCTCTCTGAGAAGATGTTAAGATGTTAAGTCTTCTCTCTTCATCTCAAGGCCTCACCACAGACCACAGGGATAATGAGGATTCCTTGCTGTGTGGGAGACTGACAGATGCATTAATGTTACTCACCGTCGAGCACCACTCCCATCTTGGGCTGGAAGTCATCGTCAGTGAGCTGCCAGAGGGCGAAGGGCTCCCTGGGTGTATCCTGCAACACGCGGAAGGCGATGCTGATGGTGTGCTCTGGAGAGAAGCCTGCAGGGTGGATAAACCTGGAGGGAGAGAGGGGAAGATTCGTCAGATTTGCCATTCTTCCTCAGAGGAAGTTTTAGTATGTGACACCGACTCTTTAACCGTTTGCGATTGGATTGCTGCAGCCACATTTGGAGGTCGCCGTGTATCCAAAAAGAATTGTTTATTTAACTTTATGCATGTAGCTTGACAAACATTCCTATTCTATACATTTGTTTTACTTGCTCTTATTTATTCTAGTGGAGGATGAATTGATCTCACTTGGTGCTCTGTGTCAGCTGGACGTCTCTGTACAGGGTGAAGGTGGGGACGGTGTTGAAGACGAAAGGCTCGGCTGCCACGCCTTCAACGGACGAGTGAGCTCTCTGAGTCAGACCGAACGCTTCCATCATGTCAAACCCTGAGACCACAAACACGTGTCCGGAATAAATTGAGGCAACATGGTCACATTTTCTTCTTTTTTTTTTTAATCTGATGTTTAAATTCTTCAGAACAAGCCTTTTAATGAAGGAGCTCGAAGTGATGTGTGACGACAGCTTGTCTCACCTTTAACGATGCTGTTTCTGATGGTGACTTCAGGGCACACTGCAAACACAAGAGGGCAGTGTTGAAGCAATGAAATCCAGGCTGCACACAACGGAGGCTTTTTCAGTCCAGACAAAAAACACCAGTCTCACGGGCTCAAGGTTCATTACGAGGAATTTGCTACTTGATCAAGGACCATTTGATAAAATCACCTCTAAATGAAGATGCTATCAGATGTGATGATGAAAGGACTTTGTATTTTGATGATCTCATTCACATGTGTGTGGTTTGATTTGGTGGTTACACACACATTTAATTTATACTGACAAATAAAGTCCCAAGTAGTCCTCAGGATTACTATGAAATGGATTTCAGTCACATCACCGACACCACCTGTCAAACATTTCCTCGTTGTGTTAGTGTCTGATGGATTCCTTCATTTTCCCGAGGACCTGCTGCAGGCTTCTCAGGAGCCACTGGACTCCAGATTAAATTCTCTGCTCAATTTGGACTGAAATGATGTCCCCAAAAAGAATTCATGTTCTAATCAGACTCCTTACGACATAAGAGGATGATGTGTTGATTATTCACCTTCGTTGTGGATGGGATACATCCAGGGATGGATGGGAATCCTGGCTGGAGCTTTGGCTGTAAGAGGAACAAGAAAAACCAATAAAGACGCATTTAACTATTAACAAAATGTCAAGACTTCTACTGTATGAATCTGTCAACAGAAACCGTCACAGCTGATGAGTGATTTGGATCATTATCTGCAGGTAAATTATTTATTTAATAAGAAAGTCATAAAAACAGATATCCAGCCTTTCTGGTAAGCAAAGTAACTACAACATCTAACACACTGTCTGTTACCAAGTTTAAATCAAACCTGTTGGATGCAGGATGGACACAGCGGCGCCTTCTGCTGAGCCGAGGAGCGAGTGCACACTTATGCGATACAGAGTCTCTGGTTCCAGGTCAGTGAAGCAGTGACTGCTGCTGGACTCATCGACCGTTTCCTCCTTTGTGTCCTTGTCTATACACACAAACGGACAGGATACACACGTATTCACACCGGCGGGTAAATTAACATCGGTCTCTGAAACGGCGTTAAGTACATGGAGTCGCCAGTTACTATGGATTTTACTATAGATTACCTTTAACAGACTGGATGACAATACGATACCCATCCACGGCAGACACCGGTCTCCAAGACACACAAATGCTGGAGTGGTCTGACCTGACCACACTCACACTGCTCACCCGCAGACTGGCTGGAGAGAGAGAGAGAGGGAGAGAGACACACACAAAGAGATACATACAAGAAATCATATTTACATACAGAGACGCCGGTGATGAAGAGAAAAGTCAGCAAACAGAACAAGGACCTTCAATAAGTAATAACACAGAGGACTGGATGTTTGAGATTACAACCTCATTTTACATTCTGTGTTTAAGATATTCAGCACGGCTGGTGCTTGTGAAAATGGTCCTAAACTTTGATTTAACAGTTCTGAGGAGATTTGTTTAAATCAAAATTAAAATGAATTATTTGCCTGTTTGTGAGCTTTACCAATAACTGATGAGAAGATAAAAATCAACATCTTTCTTTTGTCGTCCTGTGCTGCAAGATAACATGGTGACAGGTTTTTAGTTGACCAATTAAATCTACATATTGACATATTATGGCATTGTAGATGGACTGTACCAAGGGTTTCCCTCTGAAGCGATGTCATTTTTATTTTTATATTTCTAACGTGTCTTCCACATAAACCTGTCGGCGTGTTAGCATTTAGCATGAGACAAGCTACAAGTTCAAATCTAGTCTCTTTTTATCAGCAGGCGAGTATTTCAAAGTGTCTGACTCACTGGTTTTGCCCTGAGCTGAACCGCTGCCTCCTTCTCTGTTGCGGTACTCAGCGGTGACCAGGATGCTGTAACGTGTGTCTGGCTGTAAAGACTCTAGCACCACCCGCTTTTCAACACCTGGGACCAACACCTGTAGACAACAAACCCACCCTTCAAAATCAAGCGTTTAAAGCAAAACATCTGTTGACACGGATGATTTTCTGTCCAGCAGGATGAAGGACAGAGCAGCTGGAGAGGTGATGATTACAGCTCACTTACAGTGTCGTCCTGGGTTTCAGCTCCAGTCAGCGCAGTGTAAGACACGCGGTACCGGAGGACGTGAGCGTTGGGAGGCACCCAGCTGACCACGAAGCTGACTGCAGTCTCCTCGGAGACCGACACACTGGCTGGGCCTCCACCAGACACTGCAGGGATGAAACACAGAGATATTTAGACTTAATACAAGATATATTCAGGAAGGCTTTTGGCACCTTTCTGTGTGAAAATCTCAGGTGATCAGCAGGTTGAGAAATACTCAAGCACTGGAGGATTTTCTGTCATGATCTGCCCCCTCCATGAACTTTGTTTGGACTTTTATGTCCTGTTTTATTTTGAAAATCACTTACCCTGTTTGCCCATTGTTGTTTTGTCTTTGTGATTTGTTTTCCACCCTAATGTGTTTCACCAGCACTCAGTCTGTTTGTTCCTGTTCAGCCCTCCTGATGTTTCCTGATGTTTCCTGATGTTTCCTGATGTTTCCAGATGTTTCCTCAGTTTTGAGTTTTTGTTTTTCCTTCCTTTTTTCCCTTCTGCAGCACTTTTCTCTACATTTTTGGGCTTTTTGTGTTGATTAAACTCTTTTAGCACCTACCGGCTTTTGTTTGTGCTTGTTTGCATTTGGGTCCAGAAATCTTTGACATCATAACATTTTTCTTTCCAGATAAAGACCTACTAAATATAATAAGTTGATATTTAGTGAGAGAAATGACTCTCCAGTGCTGCTGATGATTAGTAGATTAGTGTGTGGGTGTGACTCACAGGTACTATAGCGTATGGCCACAGCTTCACTCTGAGCTCCATCTCCATAAAGTGCAGACAGAGAGATCTGGTATTCCTTATCGTCCTCCACCCCCTCCAGGATCGCCCCTTCGCTCTCACCGCTCACCCTCAACTAAAATGCACAAACAGGGATAAAAACAGCAACACGTTATTAACATTTTATATTAATCATTAGAAAACATTACACCCTCCCACCCTACGTTAATCCGTCCTCACCTGTCTCAGGTCTCCTCCACTGAGGGAGATCCACTTGATGAGGTAGGACACAACATCATCAGCTGCAGCCTCCCAGCGCACAGTGATGTCACTGCCTGAGAAATTAGACACCCTGAGGTCTGATGGCGAGGGCACCTTCACTAGGAGACGAGGAAATGTGTAAGGAAAAAAAAAAGAGTTTCATTTAATGTTGCTATCACACAAGATAGTTCCCTTGACACATTAAATTGAATGTGAGATGATGTGTTCAAGCACATGTACGTGTGTCTTACGTGTGGTGACGTTACTGGTGAGCGCTGCAGAAAGGCCTTGTGGGTAGTGAGACTGGACTGAAACCCGGTATCTTGACAAAGAGGACAGGTTCTGCACCAGCACCGAGATCAGCCCTGTTACCTCCACCTGGAAAGATATCTATCATGAATGACCGACAGACTGCGGCTGCGGCAACAGTATTGAAACAGTACAGACAACATTTTTAAAAAACAACAGACCTACTGGCTCAAATTAAGGTTAATAAGATTTTAAACTTCTAAAGTGAAGTTAAAAAATAATTCCAACATGTGTAGCAGCAAATCAACCTTTGTAAACCTGTCAAATAAATAAAATAAATAAAAAGTTTGTGCCTGTGTAGAAAAAGATTTGACGCATAAGCAGATTAATGTCTCAGTTCTGGAGCTGGTTAACATCAGTGTGTATTTTTAATTCACCTGCTTGACGTCGCTGCCGTGGTTGGTGCTGTAGGTGATTCTGTGGCCGGGGACGTCCACGGCTCCGGGAACCCAGGTCACCCTCAGCCCGCTGTGGGTGACCATCGGGAACTGAACGCTCAGCGGCGGCGGGAGAGGGACTGCAGGGAGGTCAAAGGTGAGGCGCGAAGAAGACGAAAGACAAGCGATTAGTCAGCGCACTGGAGCGACTTATTTTATGCATCGGGGAGTTTCTTTGATGGATACAGCGGGGTGATAATAGAAAGATGAGAAAGGCGGGAAAAATAAAGTGTGAAAATATAAATTAAATTTAAACAAATAAGGGATGAGAACATTCGTGAATCTCTTACATGTGGCAGCGACGGCAGTGACAGGGTCGCTGGGATCCTCATCGTAGAGAGCGTACAGCGTGACAGAGTAGTCTGTCTCCGGCAGTAACCCCGCCAGCTCCACCACCGTCTGCTCTGCGCTGAATTTCTCCTGCAGCGATGGAGTTACACATACAGATGTGCAGTTAGGGGCTTGTTAATATAGTAGTAATGTGGTAATAAGTCTTTAGTGTAAGACTCCATCACATGACATTTAATCGTCATTTACAAGCTGTTTAATATTGTTTCTAGGAAGAAACAAAAATACTGCTGTGACATAATGTCAATTTGATGTTGGCTCTTGTGGGAGGAACTAAGACGGGAGGATGGAAGGAAGTGATGTGAGGAAGTAGAGGAATCAAATTAAAGACAATCACTGCTATGCTTGATGGACAGTTTTGACAACACAACGGCAGCTGTTTTGACAGAATAAACAGCGGCACTTTCTGTCGCCACTTGCCTCGTCTTCTCTCCGTGGCCGTGACTGACATGCTGACAATATGCAAGTAGAGGAAATCTCACATTAGGAAAAGTCTATGTGAACAGGACCTCAGCTGCTGTTCTTCTTGCCTTGTACATGATATTTCCACCTGCCTGCTGAGCTGCTGCAGATCACCCTTCTCTGTCAGATGATTATTATTAATATCAATTATAAATCATGTGTGCAATAAACCGTCGTCTACAGTATGTGCCTTTCATTTCCAGTTCCCACCTCCTTGGCGTCGTCAGGCTCTCCGTGGCTCAGAGCTGAGTACAGGATCATGTACTGCGTCGCTCCGGGCGCTGCACCCCAGCTCACTCGCAGCGCGCTGAAGGAGACAGGCGTCACCTCCAGGTTGGCGGGCATGGCGAGGGCCACTGACGGAGGGAGGCGGGAAGAGACAGAGGAAAGAAGAAGAAAGATATTGTCTGATATTGATATATGGTGATTTTTTTTAGTGCAACATTGGGTGAGCAGGGCTTCTGTGTTGTGCTTATATATATATATACAAGGATATTAACAGACACAACAGAGACAAACTATTCAAGCCTCACATGTGGTGACAGTTCCTCTGAGAGCCAGGCCAACATTGTCCTCATACACAGGGAAGATGGAGACGTGGTACAGGGTCTGAGAGGAGAGGCCTTCCAGCAGCACAGTGGACTCTGAGCCGGCCAGCACCACCTGGACACCGAGCATCGCTCACAGTCAGACAAACACACACACAAAACTACAACACACACAAAAATGTACCTATATATGAAAATACACACAGGACCACAACATTTTCCAATGAAAACACATAAACCCTGATTAATGGAAACTTCTGGAAGAGTCAGTAACTAATTAACTCAATGTTTCATGGTAAAATTACAATCTGTTGAGCAGGGAATTGTTTTAAATGTCATTTTCAAAAAAAGCTCCAAATAGATTATATAGACTACATGATTATTTGTTCATATATTTTTGGAATATTTAATATTTTTTCATTAAAACTGATCTGTGTTTGAAGTCCGCAAAGGTGCGGGTGAAAACAGCACCAGCCTCGCTTTTGCGGCTGGTGATTACATTTATTGTCGCATCCTGAGACAGAGGTGATGCTTTACTGAGGAGGATACACAAGAAGATAAAGATGTTTTGCTCTTTGTTTCCTTTCTGACGGCTTCAGCTTTGTCTGTGCCGAACAACACAGTGGGAAAAATGCTGGATTATAACCAGAAAAACCACAGTCCCGAGAACAGTGTACAATACAACGTGGAAGCTGCTTGGAATTCTTCATAACTCTGCTTATGTCTAATCAGCGGTAACGTCTCTGACCTCCTGTGGTCTCTGACCCTCGGCACTGTGGTAAACCACTCTGAACTGTTGGACTGGCTTAGCAGGATTGGTCCAGTGGAGCTTCACTTCTCTGGAGCCCAGGTCAGAGAAGCGCAGATCAGTCGGACTGGGGTAGGAGAGGGCAGGGTCTGCTGTGGGCGCAGGCTCCATTCCTGCGGACACATTAACAAAGCATTCACACATTAAACCTCCATGAGACGTCATTTGAAAAACCAATTACCTGCAGTGAAAAAATATGGTCTGCATTTCAAGAACTGCAGATAGAAAGACGGACAGATGCAGTAGATAGATGGCTTACGTTTTTTAATGCCACGGTCTTCTATCCTCCTACACAGGATGTGGACGAGCCGTGCCACCAGTTTAGTGAGCAGAGGGAAGTCATTGACATTGTAGACGTTCAGATCCACCGGCTCCGACGCCACTTGTCTCAGCTCGGCTTCATCAGCGTTCTTCACACCTGAACAACAAAAAGTTATAGAATCGTTTAAAACAACTTAACACAAAAAGCATTTAGAACCAAATGCCTCCAAACACGTAACGATGAGAACGTTACATAACAATATGGCGCTCATAAATGCAGGGGATGAACGCGACCACCTCATCCTCATCCTCAGTCTCACCTACAGCGATGATCTCCACGCCGGCATTCTTCAGACGGTTTGCCGCAGCAATGGCATCATCCTGAGATTTCCCATCGGTCAGCAAGACCAGGAAAAACGGCGTGTCCGACCTCGCTCCTGCCTCGGCCCTCATGTTCTCCTCCATGACGTGGAGCAGCGCCTGGCCTGGGAGGTGGATGCAAGGTTACACACCGACACACATACGTGTACAAAACAGTATCCAAGGTGAGCTGTGTGTGATGTGTGTTTACCTGTAAATGTGTTTCCTCCCTTATATCTAAAATTCCTCACTGCCTCCAGCAGCTGGTCTTTGGTGGTGAAGTTGCTGAGGTGCCACTCGGTACGAGGGTCCCCACTGTACTGGGTCAGACCTGGGACAAAAACACATCGTTACACAAGATTTTTTATTTTTATTTTTGTAAGACATTGGGAAAGGCAAATCCATTATACTTTAAGTGGTTCATTTTAATAATCCTTTTTTTAATTTTGGTTTATGTTGTTACTACAAAGCAATTTAACAAAAAGCAAAAAGCAACTAAAAACTGTCAATAAATTGTGCAGGAACTGAGGCATATAAATGTCATACTGATTGACGTTGCAATGCATCTAAAACTAAAAACAAAAAATAATACACATCACACACATCATCAACCCCGTAAACAGAAGGTGTGACACGGGACAGCCACTGTGTGGCACTGTGTGCACATGAACACCGCCCGCAGAGGGGAAGAGAGAAGGCTTCATCACCTCTCCCCCCTCCCCCCGTCCGGATCCTCACCGATCTGAATGTGGTTGGGCCCGATGTGGAAGGGTGTCACCAGGCCCTCCAGGAAGTCTCTGACACGTCTGAAGTTAGTGCGTCCAATGCTCCAGGAGCCGTCCACCAACAGCATGATGTCCGCCGCTGCATCACTGTTGCACTCAAACGGTTTTCTTGGAGACGCACCTTGATAAAAGGAAGCATGAAGAGAAAGATATCGAACTGATTCCACCGACTTGTTGAATTTATGCCAAAGACGATTGAAGCTGTTCTTGAGGGACATGGTGACACCTCACTCAGACTCTTTATATCGGTTTTTCCCTTTCATTTGTCACCCGTCTGTATATTAGTGAGTGCATGGGTAAATGCATGGTTTTAGATCAGGAAACAGATGGCTCTGTGCAAAATCTGTGTGTACATGTGTCGACATAGCACACACATGAACATGAGTGAGTTTCCGTGCATGTGAACGTGTGCGCTCCCTTGGATTACGAGGGAGAGGACAGCGCCCTGCAGCTGAACAGGACGGCCTGTCATTATCCTTTCCTTTACCTGTCCCTCCCTTGTGTAAACACTGTCATCACATTTCAGACTAACACTTACTTGCTCTCAAGCCGTTTGTTCCTTAATTCATAAGAAGAGCCGAAGTTGACGGTGGCCAGACGTTCCTTAAGATAACCTGCTTAACTTCCTGCTCAGAGGCAGCTGTCCTAATCATTACCATCATGTTTTGGCTCATTAAAAAAACAAATGTAATCAAAAGTAGTAGTTAGCATAGGTCCGAGTTTGTCGCGGTATGTCTTTGCAACACTGGAGCGCAGGGGTTACCTGTGACCGGCTGGGTGGGGAAGGGAGCCTTCCGGGGTTTGTCCTCGGCCCGTTTACCCTGTGTGGTTCCCTGCTCCTCCTTGTTCTCCACCTTAGACCGATCCCGCTCTTTTTCTTTCTTCCTCTTCCTCTTCTCTTTGGTGGTTTTCTCTGGGGCCTCATCGGGGAGCTGAGAGGGGGTTTCTGTGGCTGGGGGCTCTGCGGGAGAGAGGTAATGGAAAGCACATGGGTGGGGACACAGTAAGATAAGCAGAGATTGTTTTGGGTACCGGTCCAGGCCGTACATGACAGGAAATCTCCTGTTGACATGAGATCAATCTGACTTCCTGAGTATCAAAGGGAAAAGTGAGAGAAAACATTATTTCCTTGTCAATACATAAACATAGTGTTTTTCATGATTAATAGGTTAATTTTTTTTTTTGCCTTTGCCTGATACATACAGCCTCAACAATAACAATCTCTCACCGTCCTTCATCCTCCATCGCTCTTGTCCCTGCCTTTCTTTCCCGTGTTCCCTCGTGTTTTCTAAAGACGGTAACTCCAGCTGCTGCTGCTGGGACTGTCATTACTGTGTTTGTATTTGTGCCAAAGCTCTTTGGTGAACCTCTTATTAAATACAGTGTGCTGTTCGTGCGGGACACATGTGTTTGCTTGGGTGTAGGTGCGTGTTGGCGTCCCCGCACTCTGTCAGTGTCATAATGACAGCGGCCATAGAAGATCAGAGCGGTCGGGTTTCTGACCAAGACAAAAAATAATCTTCTCACACCACCCAGGGCTTTCGGTTCTGTGCACTGGTCTCTTTTGGAAATCATTTTAAAACCTTATTCAGCTGAAAGACGGCTTTACAAACCCACGCGTCAGAGTATCAGTGAACCCTCAGACCTGAGGTTAGGCCTGTTAGCTTTTCCAGAGTCCAGGTTAAAGGGAAGGGATGATCAAGTTCGTATTCACTCTGCTGGCAGCGTCACAGCTTTTAAATCATGCCCTAAAATACGTCTTTATAGACTTGCCTTTATTTACCACAGGACTTATTTATTTACATAATACAACTTTGACATGTTACCACCAGCTTTTTTCTCATGTTGCCAGATTTGTATAACTGTATTTTACCTTATAGATTTGTATGCTGTTGTTTTTATGTGTGTTTTTATGCTTTCTTCTCGCACTGGAAATCCCTTTGTGCTCTCACAAAATGTGTAAATAATTATTTGCAAATAAAATGATCATCTTTAATTATTATCAATATCAATACAGACAATGTAATAAGGTTTTAAAACAAGCAAAAACTAAAGATTTTATGATTGATATAGTTCAGTGCGCCATTATCCCATGTTGCTTTATGTATTTCCTCTTATTGTACTAGGATCCAAGTGTGTGTGGATGTAGTGTTATTATCTACTAGCACACACTACCTGTAGTAGCAGCAGTGGTGATGGTGGTGGTGCTGGTGATGGTGGTGGTGGGGTCTGGATACAGAATAGTCGGCACGCCCAGCAGAGCCTCTGTTGCATCGTCCAGGTCTCCTGACCCCGACCCACCTGGCAACAACTTCTTCCTCTGCTCTCGGCTACCGCTGCGGATCATTTCTTCTTCCCGCAGACCTTCCACTGGGAGAGAGAAAGAGAAGCTAAGGGAATCACATATGAATAATCTATATGTTTTCATATTAATGTACAGTCTTGGTGCAGAACTCTGGTTCCTTATAGTCACAAAACATCCATCCATCCATTCTGAAGTCGGGTCACAAAACATTTTTACACAATTTCAAACTCAGTTGTAGATGTAGCAGGACACAGCAAATATGAAGCTAATTTGAATCCCACTACAAATGGAATAACTTAACATTACCACTAAGAGTCCACAGTCATGCTTGAGTCATTATGTCAGGGTTTCTCTGGTCAGGCACCTGCTGGGATAATGGATCAATTAATTACTTACCTCCTATTAGATAATTATCTCTACATGGGAAATGATGATGAGTAACTACAGGCGGTGCATTAAGAGGACTAGACATGTTTGTTTTAGACAGAAAATGCTATGCCCCTGGTTTCTGAGTAAAATGACTGCAGGGCTGTCTGAACGCTGACAGTGCAGCAGCATGACTGGACAACATATCTATATAAAGCTGGATTTCAGGACTCTGTAGGTTTGAAATCAGAGAGAGAAAACTGAACATGCCAGAGATAATGATAGAGCTGTCTAGTGCGTTGTATTACTTCACCGTCTTAACTGCTTCATTGGGTCTCGTTGGCAAATCCTTGCCTGGAGTAAAGAGACAAGGTCAACGGCAGCAAATTGAGGGTGAAATTTGCACGGATGTAAAAACTGCTTTAACACAGTCACCTACTGTCACTAGCACGGCTCAAAATAAGTACTGGGCCCAGAGGGGCTTAAAGCAAATGGGAAAGGCGAAGACACATCAGGAAGGAATTCCCAGACTGCCATCATTCCAGCAAGACAGCCAGTGTTACGATTTTCCAATTTCCACATGTTTTTCTGGCCTGTCTGGACACGCTCGCCTCGACACAGTAACCTACTATCACTCGCACGGTTCGCAAGCAACCCACAGGCTGCATCCACATATTGTACAATCTCATACAAGGCCCGAGGAAGGTAGTAAACACAGTCTGACGGGAAAATGTGGAGAATAAAAAAGGCTCACGAATCAGTGAGGAATCGATAGACAGAGAGCTGTGCTGTGATTCACCGTCACTGCTGTAGGAGATAACAGTGATGGAGCCAGACACAGAGAGGGACAATAAGTAAATCTATTCCTCCAAATCCACAATCCCCAACCTTCCTTTGTTTTCCTCAGAAATCAACTGTAAACTTCAGACAAACCGCTCTCCTCTCTGCGAGCCGCCCGTCCTTCGACACAGTCACACGGCGTGGGCAGAGAGCCATCACTGAACCATCACTGAACCATCAATGAACCATTACTGTCATTTTACCGGTAATGTTGCCTTTGTGAGCCACAGAGGAACAAGTGTTGGTGGGCAGATTTACAACTCAGGAACACACGTAACTCATGTAAGTACACAGAGTAAGTTCAAACACAAGCACTGTCAGCCTGTAATCCAACTGTGTGTGTGTGTGTGTGTGTGTGTGTGTGTGTGTGTGTGTGTGTGTGTGTGTGTGTGCGTGTGTGTGTGTGTGTGTGTGTGTGTAAGAATGTGAAAAATGCACCACTTCCTATCGTAGGACTTTGCTGTCTTGCCAATGTCATCACCATGTACATCACCATCATGCCTGTGGATTTTATGTCCCTTGTTCAAACAGCAAGTAGCATGTTTTGTGATCTTTAGTTAATCAGAAAAACATTTTATGGATCTCAGATGAAAAACTAAATCCTGCAGTAAATTATAAAAGATGTAAATATGATACATTTTTGTCCTCAAACTCTTCCCTGCACCATGATTGTCTGACACAGCTGAGTCTGCTATTTTCCTTTCTTACTTGATCTAAATAAAGTCTTTGTTCCCTTTGTGCTCATCTGCCTCCCTCCGTCCTCTACTCCCTTCTCTTTTCTCAACCTTTCTCATTCCCCCCGTCCACCCCCCTGTGTGCTTCTTACTCGTGAATCGTCTCTTGGCGAGAAGTTTCTCTGTCGTCCCGTTGAGCACGAGGACTTGGAGGGCGTATTCCTGACCGGAGTCCAGTCCCGCCACGGTGGCCCGGCCACGCGTGGTGGTCAGCATCAGCTCCGGCTGCGGATCCTCTGGAAAAACAAGACAATAGATGAATTACTGCCTTGGTACTGATATGAGATTGAGTCTGAAGGGAAAGTCGCAGCTCCTGGCTTCTCCAAAAATAAAAAATACGCCTGTATTTTAGATTTGAGCTCCACTGAGCTTTATTGCTATTACAACAAACACGGGTAAGAACTTGCCTTGATGAGCTCGTAATGCAGCACAGACAATAGAACAATCAACACCGCATGGTACTTAAATAACCACATCCATAAAACATAATAATGTACACAGAATACCATGAATTTAAAAGATACACAAGAAAATCCAAACGTTAACTGAAGAGTCAAATAATCTCAAGACATTAATGTCACACAAAATACCAAAAATAGTTACAAAGAAAAATATAAACTAAAAACAAAGTGTAAACTAAAGTGCCAAAGAGTCAAATAGCCTCAGGGAATGTACTTCGTCTCTAAAATCTCTAATGATGTTCTAAGCCTTTTAGCCTGAGCCTCCCTTTTTAGGGAGTGGTGAGTAATTTTAGAAGAAGCCTTGACGACTTTCTTGACTGTGTTTCTTTCAGCATTAGTCAGACTACAAAAGCAAAACTGTGACAAAGAAGGTCAGCAACACTTTCCACAAAATACATACTCTCTGATGAGCCAACTAAAACAAACTTTTCAAAGTGATCTCATATTTTAGTGCCAGGGAAATTTTTTGTCTTATTTTCCTACTGGTTTCCTGGTGATTTCAAAAAGCAGCTTCCCAGAGTTCCCTCTCTTAAAGTTGTGTTAATATTAAGTTGAAGGCCAGCTCACATGATCCCTGCTTTATGCTGATTAATCTGATCTTCTTAATAACCCTCCACAGCCAATCTAAATATTTGAATCCAACAATCTGTATGGAAAGAATAAAGAAGTTAAGAAGAGCAACTCTGGTGGCTTAAAGAGGATGTTAAACCACTTTTCTAGATGTTGTTATAATATAATAATTACCAATTACAGAACAGCCTCGGGTGTGTTCTTGATCTCGTATCATTTGTCACAATTTGTATTCGATTGTAGGCTTAACTTCATTTTTTGTATTGTAAAAGTTAATAAGATATCTGGGTCCGATCCGCTTCTGCAAATGTGTTTTTCCAAGAGTTTAGGCTGCAAGCGTTAAGCTGCATTAATACTTCTGAATACCTAGCGTTGTACTTATCTGAAAAGTCTCTGCTACAGTATTTATTTTTACAGTGGTATAAACAATATACCAGGATGTACAGCCACTGAAGTACCCATCTAGATTATGCACACTACTCCAAGTACTTGTCTGATTAGATTGAACGATTGAAAGAAATCTTAAGAAATGTGGAGTGTGTCTGTTCTATCTGTGTAAGTAAACCCAAGGTAAAACTCATTTTAAATACAAACTGTATTTACATTTAACCCAAAGATAAATGTTAGATACAACGCACAGATCTATGTTGCAACCGTCTGTAATTCTTCTTCCCAGGATTGTACTGTCACCTTTTCAACCTCTTTACTCGCCCTCCCTCCCAGACCTCACACCTCTGGGCACGACAAGTCTTGTGTTGGACTCGAATCTTCCTCTAAAGCCCCCACCCCCTCTCTGTCTCTGTTTGAGACCTGCCTGGGCTTAGCTGCACAGTGTGGAATGGGAGATAAGAGGGTGACAGAGAGGAAAAAAGTTAAGGAAAAATCACACAGATGTGAAGGAGAAGGGGAGGATAAAGCGACTGCATTCTTATCCAAACCATCACGTGTGAAGCAAGAGACACTAACATGTTCACAGCAGTCGGGACTGCACTGAGATAAAAGGCACTTTCACACTAGATGGATTTGCTGTTTCAAACTGGAGAAGGAGGAATCCAGGTTCACGCTGAAGATGTATGCTGATGTAAAACGTTTATGATCAGACTGGGACTGGATCTTGGTCAATCCCTTTATGATATACCTCTATAAATTCAAGGAAAACGCAGGACTTATCTAGAGACCATTCTTTCAACTAGTTTTATCAAAGCAGCTCACAGGTTTCTTACATGTCAGCCCAGGTTTCTTCAGCACATGAAATGTTATCATGCCCTCTATTCTAGAGAGTGAGAGTCTCACTGGCTGAGGAATCATTTCTGTTCTGATTACATGATCTCTATCTCTTTTTAAATTCCTAACCACAGTCCTGTTGTTATATCAACATTATTACCTCTGTGTGTGTGTGTGTGTGTGTGTTGTGTGTGTGTGTGTGTGTGTGTGTGTGTGTGTGTGTGTGTGCACGTTCTTCTACATGTGAAGTGAAGTCGTGTTTTTTTTACCTTGTGAACTGTGCAGAGAGTCCTTGGGTCATGTGCACTTTAAATAAGCTGAAGTTGAACTTGAAGTCGCTGTAGCATTACAGGCCAAATAGAAAATAACAGCCTGAGACTAAAAATACACAAAGGTATGTAGACGTGGGTGAACGCACTAGAGAGGCATTGCAGCAGGACATGGGAGTGGAAATCCCAAATGATCCGTGGTGATGGAGCAGGGCGGTTTATTATTCAGGCATAACAACAGACATGAGCTATGACAATTCAGAGTAAAGCACAGATATTACTTGCCTCCTCATATAATGTTTTCCTTGCACAACTTTACAGTGTAAAGTGTAAACGCTGCATGTTTGACACTTCAACACAGCCAGGAGAGTCTCACCTGAGATGGGCCTCACTCGGACCTTGTAGCCCTGAACGGGTCCATCGGCCTCCTTCCATTTCATCTGCAGTCTGTCCTCAGATAGGACCGTGAGCTTCAGACGACCTTGACATTCACGGAGACAAAGGGAAGAAAGAAAAAAAAGAAGAAGAAAAAAAAAAAGATTCAGGTTTTGAAATGCATGAGTGTCTCCGTGTTGCCCTAGTCGAAGATTTGGGTCAAGAAAAAGGGGAGAGCACGACAGTTGTAGGCTTTTCAGAGATCAAAGAAATAAGCCCTCTCACTTCCTTCTCCCTAAATCAAATCCATCTCTTGTTTCGACTTCATCTACATAATTTCCAGCAAGGGTTTTCTAACAAGCAGCGTCTTTCATGTTTCTATCCTCTCGCCCTCCGTCCATCCCTCTCTCCAGCTGCCCCTTCATCCATCAAAGCACGCCCTGTCCTCGAGTCTGGTATAGAAACAGGAACAAGACGCTGGTTGGGAACTGGAAGGTCATAGGTCATGTCAGAGGAACGTCACAGACATACACTGTGTCAGGATTTTGTATGTAATATGTGGCAGGGTAATAGATGGAGAGGAGGGGGGGGGCAGCGGGGAAACGGAAGCAAAGAAGACAAAGGAGTGTAGACATGAACATGAATCACAGAACTTTGTCTTCATCGCCTCTGTGGATGTATGACCCTCAGCACTCTGACTGACATGTATGTATGCATGTGTGTATGTGTATGTCCGTGTGTGTGTGTGTGTGTGTGTGTGTGTGTGTGTGTGTGTGTGTGGGAGACTGTATATTTGGGTCAGGGGCCTCTGGAGGGTCATCCTTTTCTTGGGTGCCTGGCAGAGGATCTTATAGAGTGTAATGGGGATTTAGAGAGACTGGGGTCAAGGTTTAACAGACCCACTAGCAAAAACAACTTTTCCAGGCAGGCGGGGATATATGTAGACCAGCACAGTAGCTGCGTTGTACTTCCTGATTCGTGGGGAAAGAGATTTGTGTGGTTGTGCCTGACATATTTAAGTTCAGCACTGAAATAGTAAGGCCGTTGAGTCTTGCTGATAGTTTTTTTTTCAATGATATGTGCAATAAAGTGACCACAAAATAAATATAGAAATTACAAAATTCTGAAAAGGAGGTCAACATCATTGAAAATCACTGCACCGTGATGTATTGCACCAGGTGTTCATAGAGCTGCATGCAGTGCTCACTGATTGTACACGGTAATAGGTAATACTAGTGTGGCGGCGTGTCGACACAGAAAGAGTTTTAGCCATGTTTTTCAGTTATTCATTTCACGTGCGCCTAACAGATTAATCACTTCAGCTGTCTAAGCGAGTCGCACGTTAGCGTTTGGCTCTGAAAGTGACACTTTAATTTAAAATTGAGAAAAAGGAACAATCTGCTTCATGGCAAACTAGTACAAGCACTGCTAATGTGATGAGCAACGGCAAACAACATAATATACGAAACAGTGTAGGTCTTGTATAAAATATCAAAGTGAAAATCAGACCATAGTAAATGTGGATGATTGTATTAAAATACATAAAATGATTGACTTGTGTGAAATGTTGTGTATACTTACATTATTGGTTTTCCCTTTAGATATAGATAGCTAATAAGCTAGCATTTCTTACAGTATATTCCCTTACAAAAAAGAATAAAGCAATGGCAATTCTGT
Source organism: Seriola aureovittata (assembly GCF_021018895.1). Lineage (NCBI taxonomy): Eukaryota > Metazoa > Chordata > Actinopteri > Carangiformes > Carangidae > Seriola > Seriola aureovittata. The sequence goes on from NC_079372.1 coordinate 16,435,028, forward strand.
ATTACAATTAATTTTCATAACATTTCACAACTATTTTTTTTTTCTAATTTTAACACAATAACACTTGCTAATGTTATTGGTTATGGTAAAATATTTTATATCTTTTGAAATATAAAATGCTAGCTAACTAGCTAGCTAGCTGTGTCTCCTCTCAAAGAAAAGTACAAGGCTATGGCACTTCTACTTTTTATCAGTTTTTTTCTGGGCATTTTCTTGTGTCAGTACTACAATTTCATCCATAACAACGTAAGCGAAAGTGATATTTAGCACCAAAGGCTGACTACAATACAACACAGATGTTTTTCTAGACCCTATGAGGACCCTGCTAGCATGATGCACTACCTCAGACTCATCTTCTCCAGCTGTGGATGTGACATATTGGTGACATGTTTTCCTTTAAGTGGAAATCAAGGGGCATATATTGGCTATGAAAGGCACGCTACCTTGGCCATGGACCCCCGGGGACAGTAGCAGGAGGACACTGAGCAGGAAAAACAGCATTAGCCAGAATGAAGATGATGATGATGAGGATGATGATGATGATGATGATGAAGAAGATGAAGATGATGAAGATGACGCGGGGAGGTGAGGAGACATGAGACAGGTGGAGCCTGGAAATCATGAAAAACAAAGGTATTCATATCTTCTTATTATATATACTGTAATATTATTGCTATAATTTGTATTCATTTATATTCATTGAAATAATTTCTTAAAGGAGCAGTGTGCAGAATTTAGTGTCATCTCGAGGTGAGGTTGCAGATTGCAACCAACTGAGTACCCCTCCCCTCACCCCTCAAATAAAAACACAACAATTCCTAGTTTCAGGTAATTATATCCTATTCCAACAGATTCTCCTAAATCCTACACACTGGTCCTTTAATCAAACATTTTAAATATTGGTCCAACTTGATTTGATCAAGATTTGCTGTTTTTTTTTTTCTTTTCCATGACAGCAAACTTACTCTGCTGGTCACACCAAGAAAGAAATCTGAATTAGTCAACTTGCAGCATTGTCCACTATAATCAAGAAGATACCCTGAGAATCAATCAGCCATGAAAATAATAAATAATATTGGCTGATATTGTTCTTTTCTGGACAGATTCACTGGCTTTTCAACAGGTTTAATGCCAAAGTAACAAGTGGCAGATAAAATACTTTTCATTTTGGAAAAACAAAAGCACCAATTTTCATGTCTTTGCCTGGGCCCTAGCAAATCCTGTCACATTTTCCCATGGGAACTCTTTTATGGCCGACTCAGACTACAGGTGCTTCTGTGCTTGTGCCCATTACAGACCCTCAAACTTCACACAGCTAATGACATGCACAGGGCTGTAATATTAACAAACACGCAGCACTTTAGGAGGCCATAAAACTAACACGCCTCTGTCTGAAACGGCCAGCATTTACAAGATGTACACACGAACACAAATACCCTCAACTTATTCTAATACTAACCACACTACTTTATTAGAATGTTTCGATGCTTTTTGTCTCATCAAGAAAGATTATTTGCAAACATGGGATTTTTTCTAAGAGCTTTGAGAGCCACTGTTTTCACTCTGCTACAATACATATGTATACAATCATCACAACTAGGCGTCGTGTATTTCAGGGGTCATAAAGTAAAAGTTAACTGACCACAGCTGATTTTTACATTTAAAAGGCCTGATTCTGATCAAATAAAGCTAAATGTACTCTATCATTTTGGAGTATGCTGGGAAACTGTAGGAAAAAGTCAATAAGTTGTGTAGGCAGGTGCTCTTTAGAAAACAAAGGCAAAAACCTCTGACATTTGTTCTTTGTGAATAAGAAGACTGTTCAACAGAATGAAGGCTGAACAAAGCTGCAATTAACGGACTGGTAGCTCAGCTATCACACTGGCAGTCACAGACCAGAGGCCGTGCATGAGAGAAGTGTTCAGAACAAATAAAATTCATCCGTTAAATTATGTTTGGTGGAGTGAAGGTTCAGTTGGTTCAATGTGAAACAGGGAATGGAAAAAGCGAAGACGGGTGAGGAGATGAAAATACTTGACAGCTTTACTGACAATATAATTAGCACCTGCAGAAGCTGCATATTAAACACACATACTATATGATAGATATATGATTGATATATATATATATATATATATATATATATATACAGTATAGAATCTTTTCTATCTCTGATGGTAGTCAAGTTTGAAAAAAACATTAAATTATCCTATCAATCAAAAGATAAATGTCATTTTTTTTTAAATGTAGAATCTCTTTCATTCGTCGTTGACATTTATTTCCTGTCAGAACCTTCTACTTGTATTTTAGACTTATGTCATGATTACAAAGGCCACCACTGGAGAGGGTTTGACAGAAACTTCAAGTCTGCCTAAAGGCTTTTCAGACCACTTGATATACAGCCATCATGTGCCGTATGTGACGTGACTATATTGCTCTTTTTGTATGTTTTCTCGTGTTTCACATGTACCTGCTTGCCTGAATGTTGCCAAGTCTGAGTTTGTACTTGAGTCGCATGTCATGCATACCTGTCTGCCTGCCCGTCAGACACAGAGGAAAAGATGGGTATTGTTATGCAATGCCGGTGGATCTACCTGCCAAGAGGATTAGACCGTTTCCTCTTTCACTGACCCTCTTTTCAATTTTCTCTGTTCATGCAATTAAGTTGTCAGGGCAAGAAAAATCCAGACAACAGTATTTAACTTTGGACATAACTGCAAATGACCTCTTAAGTCATCTGATATTTTTAGTGTATACAGTACACTTACACTAGATTATGTTGGTGTCTATTTTTAAAGAGTCGGTTTTTCTCTCTGAATAAGAAAAGAAAATCACACTGTACTTTTAATTCTAATGTCTGCGGATGTGTCTATGGAATTAGAATATTAATTACTTCTATTAGTTATCTAATGCTGATATTGATCTGGTTTCTCTTTCTGTGCATCTGTAGATGACTACACTACATTGAGACTAAAGTGGCCTCAAGTCAATATCATCATTCATTTATTGATGCCTTTACTGCCTTTGGAGTGATCTCACCAGGAAGAAATGACCACTACACAATAGCTTGAACTCCAGTTCACCCAGCAAGTATCCAGGTGGTTTGATGCAACATCAGACTTTGGAAGTCTGAATTTATTTTGAGCTCAATAATGTCATAAACTTACATTTAAATTTAAAAACCACCATATACTGTACACATGAACTGAGTAATATGAAAGTGAGGCAAGTAGACACTAACTGCTTAAGCAACAACACTTATTTAGAAATTATAAGCTTTATATATACATTACTAAATGGTTATAACACACTATGATGAAGTTGTAAGTACATATAATTATATATAAATGTTTATTAATGTATTTGTCAACAATTAAGTCCTCCTGAGGGAACCCATAGATAGCCCTGGTGTATAAACAGATGAATGAATGACAATAATAGCTGTAATAATATCAAACATGTCTTCACAGGTAAATTTGAAATTCCCCTGAAAATGTTTTTGTGCATATATATATATACATACATATATATATATATATATATATATATATATACATATGTAAACTTTAAAATGTTCAGTAGCTGCATTCAACTGCATTATGTGTGTTAAAATAGAGGGACTTTTGTAATAGGAAAGTGATGTTATGTAGACACGACTATGTAGCAGTTATAAGCGTTATATAAACATTACTGAATGGTTCTATAATGAAGTCGTAAGTATATATAATTACATATAAGTGTATATTCATTTATTTGCAAACAACTTTTGAACGCTGGTGTATTGACAGATGAATGAATAACACGGTTGTTATAATATCAATAACGCTGATAACAAATACTGTACATTAATCAATACTTTAGTGCTTTTGCTGCATGATAGTGTGCGCTGCTACAAGCTGTTTATTGACGCAAGGAACAACGCGACGCTGTTACTTGGTAACTGCGAACATTAGCTCGTTTATTTCAGTAACTGCAATGCAGAAAATGCAAGAAATGTGATATTTAGTTGTTTTAAATCAATAAGAATTATATACTGAGTTATTTTAATGCATGTAAGTTTCGTAAAGATGAAAGTTCGCTGCATTCATACCCATGTCGGCTCGCGTGAAAACTTTTTTGTTTCTTTAACAACAGTAAAACGAACAATAGACACAGCTTGATTTTGAACGTACACCCTCGTTTACTTGAGACCTCCGTACTTAACGAGAACAAAACTACGTGCAGGGACAATGATACAACAACTTCTTCCGCCTTGTTGCAGCAGCCAGGTGAGGTCTTACCTGGCCGTTCGGTGAGTCCAGGTTATTCCTCCAGACAGACTCCACACAGCATACCACAGGTGAGATGTCAGCACGCGCCAGTTTCGCTTAACTGTGGAGCCAGCTCCCTGCATCAGGTAGTATGTGAACTCCCCGGGGTGAAACTCGAGAAGCGAGGCCGTCCCGCTGCTCCAGCATGGGCGTGGTGCTCCGGAGAAGGCTATAAAACCTCCAAAGAGCAAACAAGTCCAGTTTAAATATTTCTGTAGGTGTGATAATTAATCACCATATTGCACCCTATCAGTGAATGAGCAGCAATGACATGCAGAGACCACGGCTTAATCTCAGGCGCCTATTTTCCATGAAGACTGCATTACTGAGTAATTAAATAATTTCCAAACAGCTGTGTTGGACCGTGACCATACTCGGAGGCTAAACTACATGAGTCTGGACTGGCAGGTCCACCAGGGGCAGGGTGGGTATTTGTATGAATGTTTAATTACAGCAAAGATACCACCTGTGAGTCATAGACAACAACCTTAAGGTCCCATATTGTATAAAGTGAGGTTTTCTTTGTCTTTTCTCGGGTATAAAGCAGGGCTAGGTTATAAATATCAGAGTGCTCAGTCCACAGAGAAACACACACAGCCTGTATTCAGAAACCGAGCCATAAAACAGGCCGTCAGGACTGCTGTAACTTTGTGATGTCACAACAAAGCAGTCACATCTCAACCCAGCTCACCTGGACCCACCATCTATCCTCCCAGGATTTGGTTTCTCCAAGGGTTTATCTGAAATCTGCTAAATTTTCACTCAGAAATCAGTCAGCCAATCAGGAGAGAGGCTCAGAGCTTCCTCTCCTCTGATTGGCTGACAGACCTGATGTTACTAGAGCCCCAGAGAGAAGCCAGAGGGAGATATAAAACTACATTGAGATGGTTTTTTACAATTATATCTTCTTGGATATCAAAACTAACTAATAAAACACTGGAAAAGTGTAAAATATGGGACCTTTAAATTTCAAAATGTTCACTGTACAATAACAGAAATGTTTCTAATGTAAGAATTTTGCTGGGGAAACCTTTCCAGCTATAGATGGAGTAGGGCTCGATTATTGGATAAGAACCAGACTTAAAGAGACCTGTGTTCCCTGCAGGAGCACAGTTAACTAAGCTGAATGTAAATAAACTCAGTTACCTCAATGACAGCTCAAGTTAGCATGGACAGGAATGCAATAAAATCTAAGCCGATAAGGGAGAAGGAGAAAAAGAGATTTTGAAGTGGGCTTGAATTAAAAAAGACGATATTTTTTTTATTATTTTAACTTTATTTCTCAATGTTTTAGCAACAATGCTGCATTTTCACAGAAACTCATGATGTAAAAAAAAAAAAAAAAGAAAACATTCAAAGACGTTTACCCTCTGAAATGGCTTAAAATTGAAGAACTTCAGCTGCATAATCACAGATTTAATTATATATATAATAAGCTCTTAAAAGTAGCCTTTTTCAATGCTGTAACATTAACAAGGCACAATAAGGTATAATCATATCACATCTCTCCATTAACCACTACAACTCTGCAGCTCAGTTAATCCTTTATGTTCAGTTAGAGACTATGAAGTAAACTTGATTAAAAATGGCCTTATTGTGACATGTTCCAGTATTAGGACACATACCATTAAAAAATAAAAAAATGATCACATTGAGAGGGTCTTCATGCCACCAAACCTGACATCAATCCGTCCTTTGCAAAGGTGCAGGACATCTGTTTTCTGAGACAGGGCTTGGCATCAGCCATTTTTGCTTCTACAACTCAAACACTTGATCAATAAAATTAGTCAGTCAACAGAAAATGAATCTGTAACTTTGATAATTAATTTACCATTCAAGTCATTTTTCAAATATAAATATAACATTTCCTACTATCTCAAAGGTTCTACAAAATATGAGGAATTGCTGCTGTTGTCTAATGTGAGTTTTAGACAGTTGGACAAAACAAGGAATTTCTAGAGGAACCTTAAGGCTTTAGGAAGTTGTGATGGCCGTTTTTCATTTTTTCCTCACATTTTTTAGACCAAACAATTATTTGATTAGTCAAAAAAATGTCCTGCAGATTTATTTATGATTATGATAATCACTGCAGCCCTACGGATCATGTTGATCTGGTTGTATTGAATTGTACAGCAGATAAATCAGCCGACAAACAAGATCAGCAAAGCCATCTGCAAAAATAGAAATCTCTGGACCCATATAACACATGTGCCATTGCTCTCGCTTCTACACAAAATAACTTAAGGATGTTCTTTTCAGAACCAGGCTACATATTTAAAAGGCAAATAAATAATGTAATCTGGTTACCACGGCTCCCACATTATCTTACCAGGATACAAGAACACTTCAAATTCTAGTTGATTTTCACTTAATCAAACACTTGTAACCGCGCTTCAGTCTCCTAACAGCTTATTCTGTGGGGGCAAGTGCCATTTTGCAGAATGCTATTAATATATACCTATATACACATATGTATAGGTATATGTACCAAAGTAAGATGTTTCCACAGTGACAAGTATCTAGCAAAGAAAAATGACCCACTACAATTCAAGGTGTGAAAGTATCATCTAAAGCTGTGGCACTCTCTTCCTCCATACATCATACTTTGTTGACACTTGCATGTATTAGCTACGTTTCTGGAGCGGCCCTAAGGCAAAGCATCATAACTTATGTCACGTTCAAAGTCCACAGTTACTGTACAGCTGATAATGAGGCCCTGGCCTCGCCTGAAGACAGGATCAGTGGAAGTAAAGAGCTGAAGATGCTGTTCCCTCTTTTTTTGTGGCAGTGTGTTCCAAACAGTTTTTGGAAGTGCTCCAGCATTTATTTGGCGTCACTGTTCAAACCCTCTGATGGAAGAGTTGTAAAGGACTGACATCCTGTGATGTCAGTGCAGAGTGATTTCTTGCTCCTCATCTTCGTCAGCAGCTGATTCCTCTGCTTCGTCTCTGGTCTGCTGCAGTAAAGGCAATTCGAGCTCCGGGCTCTTACTGTTCAGCTGCCTTAGAGACGGCACCTTATCTGATGGAAAATAAAACAAAATTGACACTGTCAGCATTATCATCACTTCTTAGAGGCCACCTCCACTCAGAAATGTGTGTGATTGTTGTTACCTAAGTTAGATGTTTGAACCTGACAGAGCGTAACACTAAACGCTACTGTCACATTTTCCGACTGAAGAGGGAAAGCTTCTCTGTGCTCAATTAAATCTTTGTGTAAGACGTGCATGTACGAGCATGATTTTGTGGCATCACAAAGAGTGTGGAAGCCAATCCTGGTTCAATAGGCAACTCACACAAGTGTGATGTTGAAACTTGAAGCCTGCTCAGTGAGGTAGGAAACATCTTGTGTACAGTAGTTAAACTTTTGAAATTAAAAACAGAAGGAACAGATGTAATTTTTTAAGTTTTTAAACAAGAAAAACCATATCAGACACAAATTCTTATTCAAAGCACATTTTATATATCATTAAACATATCTAAAAGGGATTTTTAAATATTTGATTGACTTTTTTTCAGACCATATAATGAACAAAAACAAAAAATAAAAATGAACTTACTTTTTGAATAATATGTCTTGAGTCCCACATGCAATGAAATGCCACACAGACACACAACACATCCCATCCAATTAAGCCCGCTCAATTTGTCTTCCGTCAGAGCTGCTGCCAAAAGCAGAGTACACACCTCCTACAGGAAAACAAGACAATAACAGGGACAAAAGAAAGGATGTATTTAGTGGGTCTGAACAAGACCAGAACACTGCAGCCTCATCAGGCTTTACAAAGCAAAAAACTAAAGTTGATCAAAGTTGACCCAGAAACTTTCAAAGATAGAATAACAGCATAGTTGTTTGTAGTGTTTTGGCTTAATAGACTCCTATAATAAGCCAATAAAAGCCAACACAGTGAGCTCACACACTGAACTGAAACAGTACCTTGAAGATCCCTGATATGGACAGAGTGAGGCTGGAGGTTCGAGAGACTAGCAGGAACTCTGAGAAGCCTAAACCAAAGGCCAGTGAGCCGCCGATGCCCAGCGTGAAGAGTGAGTAAAGGAGAGGTGAAAGCTCCGTCACCCGGAACAACTTTTCTGAGGTACTGAGGCTCAGCCCTGCAGAGAGAGAGGTGTGTAATGAAGGCATTACTTACAAGACACTAATCAGCTTCTATGAAGAGGTAATAAGGTGCTAAACGTCACCTGTAGCACTGCTTGAGCACGTTAAGGTTAAACCTGAGTGAAATACCTTATCAGTGTTGATTTGTTATCAGAAAATGCAGAGAAACTGAACGTAAATGAACATAATTGTATTTAGAGGTGTTCTTATATCATTTTTTCCTTCCTGATACCAATTCCCATACCCAGTACCAATCCAATACCACTGCATTAAAGAAAGTAACAGCTGCTGTTTTAAAACGGTATGAAAAATTTACAAACAAATTTCGTGGTATCAAATCAGTGAATCAGTGTTTACTAGGGTTCCATCTCCTAACTACCAAAAATCACACTGTGATCATTAAGACTGGATTACTGGAGTGCAAATAGTAAAGCTACTGAGGCTGGGTAATGTTTATATAACATTTTTCATTGAACACAACTGAAACACTATAACCAGGACTATAGAGTTGATCACTCTTTACTGCAGTGAGGAAGAAGAACTGCAGCTTCGGAGTGTTTCTCACCTTCGTTATAAAGGAAGAGGGGAAAGAGGCCAAGGAACATGAGAGGTTGTAGGTGGTACATGGCATCTATTGGGTTCTGAAGGCCTGGAAGAAGGAACAAGATGAAACAAAAAAAAAGGTTGAAAGAGGAAAACAATAAACTTGAGTGAGTTTCAGCTTTTAAAAATCATTGCTACAGTTATTGGCAAAGCATCCTTTAACTACAAATTCAGATGTACTGAATAGTTCTGTCAGACATCTGTTTAATTCTTCTCTTAGCTGCCCGTTGATTATACCGTTTTAATTTCATTATTCTTCACATTTGTATTGCTGCAGTGCTTCTCCCAAAGGTTTCACATGAACCTTCTTATTTATCTGTTCATTCAAGGTGAGAGGGTTGTGAAGCGCATCGCGAGATGACTGAAAGTAAGTAAAAGTTGGATGAAGGTGTTTGGTGAAAAGCTAAAATGCCATTCACAAGTTTTCATTTGTATTCTGCCTCTTTCAGATTCTTCACAGGTAGCAGTTTGTTCATCTGTTTACCTCAATATCTCATTTCATTCAGGGTGGGTTGTCACTGGAGTGAGGGAGCATATAGTCATAGTTGAGTTTAGGTGTCCATGTGGCTAAAATGCCCTAAAGCACAGCAGCTGCAACAGGTGTGCTCAACATATATTCAACACTGACCCAGCTCTGCTTTCTGCATGAGGACCTGAGTCAGGGTCCAGCGGATCCCGCCTATGAAGGACGCCAGCAGCGCCATGATGAATCCCTCCAGGTTAAACTGTTGCGCTTGAAATGTAATCATAAACATGCCACTGGAGATCAGCAGGACCACCAGGATCAGGAATGGGTTCTGGTTGAAAAGGACAGAAGAGAAAGATGGTGAGAAACAAACAAAAAAAACAAAACAGATACAGAAATAGAGAAGAGGAGCAGAAGTTCAGATCCACAAAAAACACAAATGGAGAAGATGGAATGGAAAATAAAAGTAAAACTGATTGATAGATAGAGGGACACGTTTGATGGTGGGCATGCTAACATGCTCGCAGTGACGATGCTAATAAGCAGGTATAATGTTTACCTTGCTTTATTCTCAAACTTCTACTAAACTATAGACAAAAATATTTCACTGTACAAACTTAAAGGGCTCATATTTTACACTTTTGCAGTTCATTCATGGTGTTGACCCAAATAGAGTTAAATGCTTTAATGTTCTAAAAAGACATTATTTTTCTTCTTCTGTACATTTTAAACTGTACTCTATTCAGTCAGACGCCCCTCCCCCCTCTGAAGTAAGCTGGACCGGAGCAGGAAACAAGCGTACCCACTGTCAGGACTGGACAGTCTGCAAAGACTTCGGATGACAATATTTGTAACTTGGAGTAGTTTTATAATTATTATAAGTAGTTATGTGCTGAGCCTTGTGTGGGGGTGTGCCAAGCTTGCAGGTGGGCAGCACCAACAGACGTATTGATGTCAATAGGATGAGGAAGTAATTTCTGGGCCTCCGAACTAGGCGTTTCATACAAAGGAGAATATATAATAGAACCTAAACCTGCTTTATAATTAAAAGAGATATGGAAAGCTCACATTATACGATATGGGACCTTTAATGTACACCATAGCACATAATTTAAAAATTAAAAAGAATTGTCACTTACCGGCTCCTCTAGTTTAAACACCAGAGAGAAAAAGAGGATAAAGACAACAGCTGACGACTTGGTCATAGTGTACCTTGAATGACAAAAGATAAGAGCCACGGTAGAATGGAACAATCCAATAACAGGTTAAATAGAAACACTAATAAGCTGAAGTTTATCATTTCATATTGAAGTCATATCTTCTGTTTAAAAAAAATCAAAGACACAAACTTACAAGCTGATGGTGATAAAGAGGAAACTCCAGTTGGAAAGTCCAATATCCAATGCTGTGGCCAAGGCTGGGTAAGACAGACAGAATTTAGAACACCTTTGTTTCTGGTGTACTATTTTCTAACTATCAATTATGAATAATAAGGCAGGACATCAAAGGTGAAAAGAGATACTGTAAGAGTTCATAATTATCTAAATAACACTGAAAACAGCTCATTTGAGGCTCTGAGCATGGATATTTTGCTGCATAGCTGGAATACTGTCTGCTGCCTGTTACTGATTCAAGACAAAACAGAAAAAGGGGCGAGACAATCATAACATTAACATTTATATATATCAAATAAATCTACTTTTTTAATGACGGTTAATTGCTGTGATTGCTGCTCTGTTGGGTTTTTTTAAAATCTTCAACTACCCCTTTAGTTGTGATGTCATGTTTCTATCAATGTGGACTTTAGCCAAAGTACTCGTCACTGAAAGATTATGTCAGTGAACATGATAAGAGCTGACTGTCAGTCCCTTTTCTAGCTCACTGTTCTCTGAACACTTTGAGCTGCCTTCTGAACACAGTTAGGTAAAACACTCAAGGCTCCCCTAAAATCTCACCAGTGGGAGCCACTTTACGGAGGTAATCTCTCCAGCTTAGAATAACACGGGGTTTCCCTGTCCGCCAGTGCATTGCCCGACGCGTCAGAGCCGACAGGCAGAAGATGATGGTGAGATGAACTAACGTCATGAAAAGGGGATAGTGGAATCCCTGAGGGAGAGAGAAAAAGACAGGGTCATCTCACACAGTTGAGGTGGGATATTTCCCACTGTCTCAAGGTCCTGGATCCTGAGACACTGGGAGACACCCCCAGAGAGAAACACCATACGGCTTAACCCATCAGACAGCAAAAGCAGCGATTCATCTTAGATTGTTTTCGTTAATATTCTTAAATAAAAAGGAGGAACCATGTTACTAATAGGAAGCCAGTGAACACCTTCACTTACCTTCATCAGCCATTTGTTATAGAAGGTGATGCCTATAGAGAAGACATAGTAGAGGAGAACCAGTCCAACGGTGCGAAGCCCCCGGCAGAGGAACTGGACGGGGCACGCCATCCAGGGCTGCTGGGATCAGCTGTCCAGTTCAGACAGCTGCTGTAGAGGTCATCATCTCCAAACTGACTCTGCACCCCTGTCCATCAGCCATGGCTGAGTGCTTTAGGAGGGAGAGCCCCCGTGTGGAAGCGGGGAAGAGGGAGGGAGTTAGGTTGCATTTGAGTACAGTGAGGAAGCACAGTTTTTTTGAGTTGTAAATAAGCCCTGGTGCACTGTTAGCTTAACGGTAACATTAGTTTTAGCTCAAGTTTGACAACCACCGTCAACTAACCGCTAAACCACGTCAGCTAGCCGTTAAGCCACTAATAACATAATGTTAAGTACAATTTACCGACAAATTATTAAAAAAGGAACTGAGTTAGTTCCTGGACAGCTTCGGCTAATATTAGCCAAAGGCAGCGGTAGCACTCACCAGATTGTTGTTTGGCAAAGTTTGACGGGACCTATTGTTTTCAGCGCTAACTAGCGTTTTACCCCTTTAGATGACACTAGCCTGCTGTGTAGACCGGCATTGTGTGGCGGCTATTAGTTAATAAGCTAACTCGGTACAAAAAGCAGTTATTTGCTTGATGTAGACAGTAAACTACGTTAAGCTTTCACCATCACCACTCGCTTAACGCAACTGGTGACAGAGTACACAGTGCGTTGCCCCCGTTACGTGTCATGTTGCTCTGACTACACCCGCATACTGAACTCCACCGATCAATCTCTCCATTTAACCGTTGCAGTATTGATTTGTCACCTACAAGCCACATGCAGTAAGACTTAAGGCCTTCGTTGAATTGTTATGAGCCACTCTTCAATTCGGCTTCCAAATACCTCACCGGAAATAAATGCAATTTAACAAAAATGTGACTTTTCTGCTTTAGTTCACACTGCTCGCGATTGTACCCGAGGAGTGTTTCATTTAAATAATACACACAAAACGCGAGAAACAGCTAAATATATGTTGCTAATTTACAATACAGCAAGCTGGTGATCCATTCAAACGCCATCAATGTTTAAAATACCATCTGTTTGAATTAAGTTTGGCCTTGTTTTGTCTAGAAACATTAAAGCATATTCCCGGAGCAAACAAAGAAAACAGTCAAAATGTGATATTAAAGAAACCTACCGTGAGTCATGTTGACAATATGGCAGATTAATATACGCAAACTTTGTAGTGTAACATCATGCGGATCATTCCTCGGGGGGGGACAACACAGTTCAGAGGAAGTTACCACACGGGGCAGTATTTTTAGTAGGTAACGTTTTTACCCTGAATTTCTTCCTCAGTCAAAGAATCTGAGGCGGAAGTCAACAGAGACCACAGACCGATCTGTGTTATTATCCCGGCTGAACTGAGAGGTAACGGGTTTCTTTCCCCCGGAGTTATGCATTGTGCATTAACTACGTACTATAACAGTGTAAGTGTAATGTAAAAGTTTATGTTAACGTAATGTATCCGTGTGTTTTCCAGCAGAAATGGCGGATGAGGAGGACGAGACTGGCTTCGACGAGGAGTTGGATGACGGGACCAGCGGGGTCGACGTCGGCCACGGGAAGAGGAAGAGGCTCTTCTCCAAGGAGCTCCGGTGTATGATGTACGGTTTCGGAGACGACCAGAACCCGTACACGGAGTCCGTGGATATCCTGGAGGACCTGGTGATCGAGTTCATCACGGAAATGACCCACAAAGCCATGTCTATCGGACGCCAGGGCCGCGTCCAGGTGGAGGACATCGTTTTTCTGATTCGCAAAGACCCAAGGAAGTTCGCCAGAGTCAAAGACCTGCTGACCATGAACGAGGAGCTGAAGAGAGCCCGGAAAGCTTTCGACGAAGCAAATTATGGCTCATGAACTCACCCTGGGACACTTCTTTACATACATCTAATTTTGCTGTTCATTTGGTTTATCTTTGTTCAGACTCCATTTTATTGTCCAAACTTTTTTGTTTTTGTGACGAGTGATTTGCATTATTTTACAGATGGTATGACAAGGATGAGTGATGTCAAAGTGTCATATCGCCTGCGACTGTCTAAATAAAGTAACTTGAATATTGATTAAATTCACAAAGTCATCAATATTAATTTTTACACCAGAATACCCAGGAGAGGCTGTTCTTTTAGTTCTGGACAGTGACCAATTATGGCTTAACATCTCATGCACAAATCAACCGAAGCATCAAAATGCAGCTGCGATCACACTGCACTCACTGTATATCATCTGCATCGTTAAAACCATAGCTCTGATAAAGATTTCCAGTGTGGAGAATCGGACAGGCTTGAACCCTTAACTAAATCCTATGACGACATTACCGCAGTCACTTGCCTAGCCACAAGTTCTGGACCTGAAAAATGTATGACCTCATAGTCAATTATCTATCTCTGTTAAGTAATTCTAATGGAGTTTTTGTGGGTCCCCTACAGATGTGAACAGCACTTACTTGGATGTTCAGCACAGATAAAATTAGCTGTGGTTCAAACGAAATTGACAAAAAGAAGAAACAAAGAGATTTTATTGATATTCCTCAAAACAAAATTTTTTACACAGACCATAAATATGACAGACCAACTACAAGTGAGTATGTGTTAGTTTCATTTATTCTGTTCAAGCAAATTACTTCTTTGTACAGTGAAGTGTTTGGATGAATTGGTCTAAGCAGCAGGTAACAGGCTGCCGATCTATCTAGACTACATCAAGATCAGAGCATTACCAGCAGAGGGGGAGGTGAGGGGGGTCGCGGATGACATGTTACGCCATGCATATACTGCAAAAGGTGTGTGCAGCGAATTTCCCCGTTGCAGCCTCGCCGTCCTGTCACGGTGAACAGTGTCAGCGCAGCATCCGTAGGCCGTCTGCATTCACAGACGAGCTGGGTTTGGGGAACAGTGTAGCCCAGCCAGCGACCCCCCCGCCGGGTGCCCTAGCTGTCTGTTGAGGATGACTATGAGGATGGAGAAGAGAGGCAGTGAACCAGGTGGACAGGAGAGAGGAGGAGGAGGAGGAAGAGTGCTGGGGGGGTAGTTTGAGGACATCAATGGGGAGTCAGATGTGTTCACAGGGGGTGGGAGGAGGAATGTCCATGAGTCTTTCTGGTTTTACTGCACATTCTCCATCATCTTGAGGAATTCTGGGAAAGACAGGCGATGGAGCAGAGTCATTATTACCCCAAACACAGTGTTCATCATCCTCACAAAGGATAAAGGTTGAAAAAATAATTCACAATTTACACAATATATAAATTCAACTGTAAGTAGCCAATATTAGGGTTATTAAAATCTCATCAAACATCAGAAATATAGGAATGCTCTGAGGCTGCTATCACCATCACCATCATCATCATCATCATGCACGTACCGTCAAAGTCCAGCATGCCGTCAGCGTTCTTGTCTCCATCCTTCATCAGCTCATCAATCTCATCCTCTGTGATGGGCTCGCCGGTGCTGCGGATGATGAGGGCGAACTCCTCTCTGTCGATGTAGCCGTCGGCGTTCCTGGACAAAACACAGAAATTGTAAACATAAACAAACACTAACATAAGGAAACAAAATACTGCCAGCCAAAAAAAAAAAAAAATCTGTGTATAATATTATATAACTGAACCACGGTGCAGCAACAGTGTGAACGTACTTGTCGAACACACGGAAGCACTCTGCCAACTCTTCCTCGCTCTTGCCAGCCTGGTCCTCCTTTAGCAGCCTCACCATCATGACCAAGAACTCCTCGAAGTCGATGGTGCCGCTGCCTGAGGGTCAGGAAGAAGCCACATAACTGATTAACGGTGGTCAGGTCAGCCAAGTGCCCTGCGCTTCCATGTTGGACACAACAGCGCGCTTGTCTTTGCGCACAATTTTTACGCATGAACCACAGTGAAAGGAGACACTGGATCTCTATGTCTTACTGATCTGTGTAATTTAAAGCAGAATCAAGCAGAAGTAGCTTTGGTTTCAAAGTGTTAGATACTGTTACTGTTACTACTACTACTACTACTACTACTACTACTACTACTACTGTTAATACTTGTGGTGTATTGTGTTGCTTGTGCGTAAAGACACATTTTACTATCAGAGTTATCCGTCGCTCACCGTCCTCATCGACCTCCTCGATGATCTCATCCAACTCCTCTCTTGTCGGGTTCTGGCCCAGCATCCTCATCACGGTACCCAACTCCTTGGTGCTGATATCACCGCCACCGTCGGTGTCGAACATGTCGAAGGCGGCTTTGAACTCTGGAAGAGACGAGGAAACGGTTCAAGTCCAGAAAACCTCTCCATGTCTCTACAGACTGAAAAACTGTGAAATCTGCCTGTGTGTGAATAACTGAAGCAACACATCTGTCGTCACTGCGGCTTTGTGCTGAGCATCTCTTTGCTCATTTAAATAGTACAAAGCACCACGGGGACTGAGCCCACGCAAAGCATCTCGTACTGTCTGCCTTTTCTAATGGAGCTCATTCTGAAAATGAGGAATAGTAAACCTGGATGGCTTATTTCATCTTGGTATTTAGAGGTGTGATAAATGAAAACAACTAGGCTTCTTATCATTAGTAATCTGTTACAGTACTGGTGCCAAAGTAACGCGTTACTGCGGCCTGTACTCACCAGCCAGCATTTCCTCGCTCAGGTAGGAGCGGGCCTCTTGTTGCGCGTCAGTCTGGAAGAAAACAGGGTCCACTCTGTCACTTCATCATTCACTACAGAATTCATGTAGGCTTCATTCATTATTCCATTACAAAACCTAGAGGCTACATTGAGCCTCGCAACGGTCAATTTCCAGGTCATAAACTGCTCCCATGATTCATTCAAAGAAAGACACTGGGAATGTTTAAAATAAAATCAACATCTGTAAGTGAAACGTGTAAAAAAATGCCATGACGCACAGATGACACATTTCAGAAATAGAGATATTGTAATGATTAAGGTTTGTGATAATAACAATTTCATCAATCATTTCAGTTATGTAGGATAAATAAGTGGCCGCGACTCAACAGGTTCCGCGCGCATGGTGAAAATTAGTGCGGCTATTTCAGGCTCAACACATTAGGCTCGCTGTATATGGCCTGCAGACATCCAATCCCCGGGAATTTGTCGCCCAAGCAGAATCCACAGCTGAGACCCACCCTGCTCCCAGCACCCATTCTTAACTTTCTACGTAGATTAAGAGCATTTTTGCATGCAAGATAAATGTCTCAGGTGTAGTTATTGGCCTGATTAGTAAGAATTCAATTAAAATTCAACTAAAATTCATCTGTCATATTTAGAATAAGGAATTGTTTTAAGGGAAGCCAACAGATAAACATTTATGCATTATTGACCAAAGAAGAACATGCTTCTCAACAACTCAGCGGATTGATTTTTATCCATTCAAATCCCCTTATTAGTCAATGATTAATTCACAGGCTCTCATCATTATTGGTTAACAACTGATGGCAGGTTGGCCTCAGCACGGATTAGCTGCAGCAGCTCATTTGCACAACTGGTCTTACCATGTTTGTGGATTAGCTTTTCCCCCCCAAATATCCAAGGATAAAAGAAAAGCCCAAAGGAGTGGTCAATCCGTGTGCACCCCGACAGAGAGACTAGACGTCAAGTGAAGGTTCAGACACACTTTAAACGGGACAGCCAGGTCCCGCCCCCTGCCTCTCACAGGCCTCCAGATTTAGTATCCTGAACTTTTAGGGTTCTGGGGCCAGGGCAAGCCAATCACACTTTGGAGGGGAAAGCTCTTGTTTCTTGAAGTTGCAAGGTTAAGAATGTAAAAGAAGTAAAGCAGGAGTTTTTTAGCACTGTGGGGATTCTGGGTCAAGGTGGAAAAATCTAAAGGAAAGAATAATGCTAAAGTTTTTGGGGGAGAATGCAAATACGCACAGGATATATCGTTCTTTGTGTCAGCTGGTTTGTTAAAACTGAGATCATCAGAAGTAGGACTCAAGACTGAGCTGTGATTTACTGTAAAATTATTCATACACTTTAAAAAAAAAAAAAAAAAAAAAAAAAAAAAAGTATGCAACACGTTACTCTCTAGAAATGGCGCAACTTTCAGTGTTGATCTCCTAAAATAATAAACTGAAATTTAATGAATTTTAAAAAGAAAGCTACAGATCTTGGAGCTCGTCAGTTCACACTGTTGATTTCCATTTAGGCCTTGTAAATATAAGACCGTGGTGAGTGAGGGGGGGGTGGCAAGAGTTTTTAAAGTAGGTTATGGGTTTTGTGATGATGGCGTTTCAATCTGGGCGTGCAACTCAAAACCAAGAGAAAAATGCTGTGAGGTGGACCCCCAATCTCACCCAACCCCTTAACCCACCCCACCTCCACCCCTTTAGCCGTGCCCTGAATAGAAGGCAAATTTTAGGCTGCAGAGAGCGAGGCGGGTACCCACGCACCTCGGTGCCACATTGCACTGAAAAACACAACCTGATGCTCCTTATATGGCGGGCAGTTCCTGAGGGGAGGGCCCGAGGTGAGAGACAGGATAGGGGGATAGGATGCTGAGGAGCAGCTGTGAAGAAAGGGGAGGGGATGATGCTTTGAGAGGTGGTGGGGGGCTTGCAGGCTATATACTCAGAGGGAGACCTGCATTTTCCAAAGGGAGAATTAACTCATCTGCTCTGTGACTGCCTGTCTCAAGCCTCCAGTGCTGGCTGGCTGGCTGCTCGGCTTTACCTCTCACAGTGGGGCTTAGTCAGATCTCTGTGCTGGGAGACCGTTGCGTGAAGATCAGTCCTGCAGAAATGACAGTTTTCTAGTATTGAATGAGACAGGGAAGTCGGTGTAAGGCACTATCTATGCAAACAGAGGTATTTTGCAAAGTCCAGCATGGAGGCCAGTTTGAGGTTGGGACAGGAATAGGGAGATAAGACCAGTTGTAGTTAAACAAATGTTGGTGTGCATGTAAAGGAACGATGATGCTGGTGATGTAGAAAGTGCATGTGATGGTGTGTCAGTGTGTGTGTGTGTGTGTCAGTGTGTGTGTGTGTGTGTATGTGTGTGTGTGTGTGTGTATTTTAGAATCATAAGGCCAGAAAGACAGTGGTCATCTAGCATTCCTAGAAAGGCCACAGAGAGATAAAGGAAACAGACAGGACTCAGACAAGATAAGGCATGTGAGGCATGCGTGGTAGAATAATTTTCAGATGAACAATGAGCGGAAGGAGAGAGCTGATTTATTTAGAAAGCACAGGACAGGGTGGAGGAGAGATTCAGTTTTGAGTATGGGGGGGTGGGGGTACGGCTAGGTGGTGTAGCATTTCTGGAGAAACAGCAGCTGCCAAATTGACAGCTGGGAGGTGGCCCACGCAAGGAGGAGGCCGGGAGAAAGTGCCTTCGTCTTAAAAGGTTTGAACGGATATTTATAGATCTCCTCACCAGGCACCAGGGTTTCATATGAGAAGGGGAAGGGGGTAGGGATGAAGGCGGTTCACTTGTATCCATTTGGACGTCTCAGAAACTGCATCATATTCATGATCGTACAGGGTTTTTACAGCAATTTGAGTCCGCTCTGAACACATTTCCATCAGACAGTGTGCTTCATATTCTCTCTGAGGAAGGGCACAAAGGAATGTAGAGCTGGTCTCATTACTGGACGTTTTCCATCATTTTCAGAAACTCTGGAGAAAGAGAAAGAGGGGGCAGCAGTCAATGAACCGACCCACCACCGAGCCACCGGACCGATCAGTGAATGAGTGAACAAATTAACAAATTAGTTGGCTCAGAGCCTGTACGTGAGGTCATCAGGTCCATGTGAAATCATGGAGAACATGTGATTATGATGTTTAATATAGGATAATATATGCAATTTATCAATTCTTTATTCCTGTCACTCTAAAGCTGGAATGATTTTAAAGTGAGGAATAATATTTCTTTGTCTGCTCCAGTCATGTTCACAGACTGCCACATTTTATTTTCATCTAAACGCCTCATGTGTCTTTACTTTATATACAAATGTACACATAGATATCCTATCCATGTGTGTAGGTTTGTGATGGTATAAACTGTCGTCCTCTTATTATCCATATTCATTGAATAAACCGATGTTGGTTTGATGTTAAACTTTATAAAGAATTGGGTCACTGTGGTTTGGATTTGATTTGATTTACCCTCCACTCCAACCCTGTTTACTATCACAGGCATGTTATGTGATCTTAGTGAACCAAAAAACATTTCATCTACAGGGACCTCTGTAAAGGAATAGCTGAACATTTTGGGAAATATGTTTATTTGCTTTCTAAGAGTCAGATGAGAACACAGCTGCAGTGGTAAATGTCTATGTTGTGGTGTTGCTTCACTTTGCCATGTGAATATATTCACCTCCCCTTGTTGTTTTCCCTTTCTTGTTGCATTATAACCGAGAATTAAAAATGGGTTTTTATCTGGCTTTAATTTAATGAACCTAACAAAATGCTTTACCCTTTGTGATGAAACCGCTAAATAAGATCTGGTTCAACCAATCACCTTCAGAAGTTACATAATTAGTAGATTAAGTCAAATCTGTGTGCGATCAAAGTGTCACATGATCCATCACATGATGTCAGTATAAATACACCTGTTCTGAAAGGCAACACCACTAATCAGCAACATGAAGACCAAGGAGCTCCCCAGGTCAGAGACAAAGTCGTGGAGAATTACGTATCAGGGTTGGGTTACAAAAAATTTCTGAGGACACTGTGAAAACCTGAAAATATCTGACCGTTAATAGATTACAAAGCTGGAGCCAAAAGCTGGTTAGCTTAGCTTAGCATAAACACTGGAAACAGGCAGAAACAGGTAGCCTGGCTCTGTTCAAAGCTCACAAAATCTGCCTACCAGCACCTCTAATGCTTGCTAATTAGCACCTTGTGATTGTTTGATCCAAACAACAGCTGAAGTGTAAAAATAGACTGTTTTATACTGGTCTGTTTTCTGTTTTTGCCAGGCAGAGTGATGTCCTGGTGACACAGTGAGGTTGGCAGCAGAGATCACAGGAAGTCATGCTGACCAGTCATTTTTTTCACTTCGCTTTTTGTACAGAAATAGCTTAGGCTAGCTGTTTCTCTGTTTTCATTCTTCATGCTAAGCTAAGCTAACAGGCTGCTGGTTCCAGCTTCATACTGAACGACAAATTTGAAAGCTGTGTTGATCCTCTCTCTCCGAAAGAAGGAAAACAAGTATATTACACAAAATGTCAAATTATTCTTTTAAACATTACATTATATTAGAGCTAACCCCTCTTCTGCTCAAGGTACAGCTGACAGTCTGTCTGCTGTAATCAAGCTAAACCACTGACACTTGGTGGATTCGTAAGTGTAGTCTGTTTTTTTATCTCCCTCTGTAAACATAACAGACATTATTGAACACACTAGATAATCAACTCTACGTGGCTTGATCTTACCATCAAAATCAAGCCTTCCATCTTTGTTTGCGTCTGATTCTCCGAACATCTCATCTATATCTTCCTCCGTGACTGGTTCACCGGTGAGACGCAGGATTTCTCCAAACTCCTCGCGGTCGACGAAGCCATCTCCGTTCCTGTTGAAGAAAAGCAAGTTCACGGTGAAAATGAATCTTTCTCCTCCCTGCTCTGTTACATTACCACACAAACTGCACCGTGGAGACTCATTAAAACTTTTAACTTTAAAAAGGGCAGGTCAGTTTTCATCAATACCAACAAGTTCTATATAGAGGCAAACCATAGTGGATGTTTGAGGCTGATACTGATGCGATATTCCAGGGTTGAAAAGTCAAAAGAGCAGAACCACATGTATCAATCTTCACCCATAATTTAGCTCTGTTTTTGTTTCTTGAGTTACATATGCAGCTTTTTAGCAGCTAAATGTTGCACTATGTTCACCAGCTACCTGCTAACCTCTGTCCGTCTGTCATGTTATCCTGGGCAGGTGGTGTACAGTGAGTTTATCAGAGGTTTTTTTTTTTTTTAAAAACTGCGCCAGGAAAAAAGGGAGCATGTGGGTCAGAAAACCGAAACAATGAGCTGAAAGATGCTAAATTGCTTTGATGATAATTCCCTTTGGCTTCTTCACTTAGAGCAACGCATCTGACATTATATATAAAGTCATTTAATCCAATGGTTTCTTTTTTTTTGTAAGGAACGTTTCTTGGTATTTTGTCTTTATTTGACAGCTGACAGTGAAGAGAAACAACCCACAGAGAAATATAATATATGACATATGTCCCTACGTCAAGAGTGATGTTGCCTTTTAAGGGGATATATTATCATCGCATATATAAATGCTCTGGATATATCAGCATATAAGTTTATAAGATATATGAAATACCTGCAGTAAAATTTTTAAATATACTTTATATTAAAAATATCTATATTCTTAATATCACTATTTATCTTAAGCATTGAGACACTTGATGCCCCAGATGTATTGATCCACACTTTTCAACACGTACAGTATATGACTCTTGAACGCACCAACACTATATTCTATAGTGTACATATTTGGATTCATGTTAGTATTGAGTGTCATACTTGTCAAAAATACGGAAGCATTCCGAGAGCTCTTCTTCGCTCTTTCCGGCCTGGTCCTCCTTTAGCTGTTGCACCATCATGACCAAGAACTCCTCGAAGTCGATGGTGCCGCTGCCTGAGGAGAGGGGGGAGGTGAATGAGTGAGGAGGGAGAGAGGGTGGGAGGAATTTGTTTTTATTTCGCAAACTTATTTATATAACATTGAAAATTCAACAGTAATTGTGGCATGTGTGCTTGTGATTCTTAAAGAAGTTCATGGTGGATTTTGAAGTCTGATTTGCTTCATTGTTCTGTTGTGGTAGCCAGCTTTCGTTTCAGTTTTAGTTTCTTGACTGACTGCAGGACATTTTAATCCAGAATATTTAGTGGAATCCATTTTTTCCTCCGTCCGTACAATGCTTCCTGTGCCACACAACCCCAGACAGAATATTTCCACCTCGGAGCTGCTGCTGTTTTCTCCAAACTCACCTTTTCTGATTGTAGTGAAATAGTTCATTTTAACTTCATCTCTCCACAGACTTTGTTTCCAAAATGTCTCTGGCTTATCCAGATGTTGCTTTGCAGACTTTTCAGATGCTGACTTTCGTGATGAGGTCTCAGGTATGGATAAGGTAAGCCTAATGACCTAATTTTTTTTTTTTGCCAATTTCTTTAGTTCATAAAATATAAATTAACAATTGAAGAAAGGCACGTCCATTTTCTATGAGGGTTGAGAGTTTCACTTCAGAAATAGCAAAATATGGAAATTTCCAAGGGGAGACCAAACATTTAGATACAACCGTATCATCGGTTTATGATGTTAATTGTGTTCTAGGAAGTTATTTGAGCTGCTGTTACACATAAATACTCAGGTTTCCATCCAAATATTTCCCAAATTTTAACCAAATTTTCAGAAGATGGGGAAAGCAAAATGTAAATTTATGCACGCTTCCTTCCACTATACCATCATGTGAATTTTAGGAGTTGGTTCATCAAAATAAACAATAGGTGGCACTAATTCTCCACGGCAGAGGAAGAGGGGGCAACACCGTTAATTAAAAGAGTAACTTGAGTGACATTTAAGTAACATTTATTTGCTGAATCTGTTTCTATTGAGGTTTTTTATGCACCTGTTACAAATACAAAAACAGCTGGATGGAAACTCGCCTAATGTCAGTTTACTCATCATATGGAATCCTACTGAGCCTGGGAAACAGCTGCATAACATCTGTAGCTCCCGACAGAGGTTTTTGAAGTCTAAAAATAACCCTGATGATGTTATCAGGTTGTGTTGTATAAAGCTTACTTCAAATATTTGACTGAAGATCTGTTATAAACAGGGGGCATGGAAATTGAAATAAGAGGGCAGGTAGGGTTTAATCAAAAGCACTTGAGTTGTATTATGCTAATTGTAGGATCTGGTGTTTTTGGAGCTTGTTTCTGAGTTTGTGCATCTTCAATTGTGATGATTCTCTTTAAAATCTGTCCGTCACAAATACCCCGACCTTATTCAAGAAATGTTGAACTGGACTCGGTTGTAAATACTTGAATACCTGGTTCTCCTCGTCAGTCAGTCACAACTGCAGAAGCCTCTCGGCTTCAAGTATCTACAACCAAGTTCAGTTGCCTTTGATTCAACTTTTCTCTGATAACCATGACCTCGTCACAGACTCCACGACATTATGGAAGTGCCATACTAAATATCTGGAGTCACACAAAACACGTTTCTCTGTTGTATTGAATTGAGGCCACAGTCCATTAAAAGTCTATGAATTCAGATGTTTCTTGTCACACGATGATCTCACCATCCTCATCCACCTCCTCAATGATGGCATCCAGCTCCTCCCTTGAGGGATTCTGGCCCAGCATCCTCATCACGGTACCCAACTCCTTGGTGCTGATGTCACCGCCACCGTCTGTGTCAAACATGTCGAAGGCGGCTTTGAACTCTGGAAGTGACGAGGAAACAGTTCAAATTCAGAAAGTTTCAGTCAATCTGAAACCTCACAAACACTAGGAAGTTTAGATGACAGTCAGCGGAGGACCCTCAAGTATGATCCACTAACCCATTCATGTAGTGGAGGAGATAAGAGGACTGACCTGCAATCATCTCCTCAGTCAGGAAGGAGCGGGCATCGCTCTGGGCGTCAGTGGGCTTGATAGAAGGAAATGAAAAAAGGCGGGAGGGGCAGTGTTGGAAGAATGAAAGGAGAGGTGGGAAGAGAGAGAGAGAAGTTAACTTTCCTGTCAGCTGTATACACCTGCAGCTGCAGTCATGTCAGTGACCTAATGACCTAATGCCAGAGCAGGATGTGAGGAGCGACTAGAATCAGAGAGGATACCAACATCTTCATCAGTTCACTACAAAACCACACACTCAAACACACATCTTACTGCTGCAGCTGCACTGATACAAAAGCATCAGTAAGCCGTGATCCCGTGGTCTGAGCAAGCTGATGGTTTCCAGCCAAAACACAACATTACTGCAGGTTCTAGCCCATTTACTACAGTTCACGTACTGTGGATTACAGGTAAACACTTGTCAAGACATACCAAAGTGTGTGTGATCTTGGAGTCAGCCATTCACTTAACCAGTGTTTGACTAATGGTCATAGATGGAAATCAATACTTGCATGGGAGGGCGGAAAAACACTTTAAAACAGTAAAATCCTACAGTATACTTTAGACAGTCATTAGTTGTGATATAAAGTTATGTCTGTGTTATAGTAAAGACACAATAAAACGTGTATTTTTCTGCACGTTCCAGTGGGCTATGATCCCTCCTCCTTATATTTAAGCTATGTTTTTCCATCAGGCCACAGAAAACCAAAGGAGAAACCTAAAGCCAGAGACTGAACTATTATGGACGAAGTGACAGCCAAAGACTGGAAATAGCATTAGGTCAGGTAAGAAGTCATGTTTAATCCCCCGCCAGCTGTCTGCACGCGTTAATGACGGCTCTTAAAGGGGAACGCCACTCAATATAAAACTCACTACTCACAAATTTAGGAATGAGTCTAGTCAATATTTCTGAGCAGGAAGAGAATAGTTGAGGTTTTATGTTGAGGTTTTTATACTGATTTTGATGTGTGCTGTTCCCAGTCTGAACCAAACATTTATCCTTTAACCTGCTAATGACACTGCAACTTTAAATCGTACAACTAATAGGAATCTTTCTTGACAGCGCTGGCTTCTTTTTCTTGTTGCTTACAATGCAAACATGTACAAAACAGTAAGAAACACCATGAGGTCTGGTCCCAAGTGCTGCTTCAGTTTTCTAAGAGGAAAGTTGAGGAGAAATATTAACTGGAGTATCTCAAAGCGCAGCACAGAAAATTGAGTGCTATTCCCCTTTAATTGTTATCCAGACCCCTCTTTCGCAGTAGCTGAGGAGGACACTGACAAATTTTCCCTCCTTCCCTGTTTGCTTGACAGAAAGTCATCAATATCACAACATATGGAAGGTCGTACAAACCCACTGCTTAGTTCTATTTAAAGCTGAATTTAAGGTGAGACTTGGGAGAGGATTTGAGAGGAATTTTCTCAAGGTGAATGTCCTAAGTTAGGACTCTCAGGAAAGTCAGCATGTCTTCTCACTTTCCTCAGCTGTGAGCTTTCTATCTTTAGTATCGTCCCCCTCCAAATCTAAATATCAAATCAGACTAAGTTTAAGTGATGGAGCACAAAACCAGAGAAAAATCTTTTTCTCTGCAAACATGTACAGTTTCCAACAGCAGGTTACCAAAAAGGAAAATTCATTTTTCTGTCTGCAGCAAAGCAAAGTGTGAGCCCCAAATTAAATTCCAAAGAAATTCATGATTTCCAGGAGATAAAGCAGCACTTAAATCCAGCTACGCTGCAGATGAAGACTTGTTGGATGACTGCTGGTGGGCAGAAGTAGTTCGTAGTGTAATAGTGTCCATCTTCTGCCACCTGGTTTTTAATCCTCGTCAGTGGAAAACAAACGCAAATCCTCAAAGAATCATTAAAACTAAATCTCCTTCTCCTAGTCGTTTCCCCCTTTACCTCCCTCTCAGCTGTCGGTTTCTTACCATGGTGGCCGGCTGTGCTGAATAACAGACACCAGAAAAAACAACAGACGTCTGGGAAATACAGTCTCCCTTCTACACAGTTCAGGTGGGACTGTGGCTTTACCCCCCTCCATAAGTACCCTCTTATCCCTCTACACTTTTACTGAAAATGATCAGGATTGGGCAAGAGCCCCCCTCCTCAGACAACAGCCAGCCAATCAAATCCGACTTTAATTTGTGCCCTCTTACAATCTCGTGATGGACATCCCCTTGTGTGGCACACTCTCCGATCCCCCATATTTAGATAACAGACAAGCTCAGTGACATTTATTTAAAAAAAAAAAGAAAACACATCGCAGGCATCTGGCAGCTGGAGGTTATTTTGGCAGAGGATCAACTGGGCATCTCAGTGTGGATGGACACTTGATTTCACATACTGTAGAAGAACCCCAGTGCATGCACGATTACACACATCACAAACGCGCACACTCAGATTAACACCTCCCTGCATGCACAGATTCTCTGCCCCTTTCTCAGTGTCTGTTAGCCCATCTATCTGCCTGACTCCCTGTCCTCGCTGCTGCTGACTTGCCCTTGGACTTATGACATCTGTAACCTAAGAGGCGTGCAAGTGGACTTGTGATCTCACACAGCTGTACTTCATCTTTAACCGTTTTAGCTGTTGGTTTGTCACTCCATCAACAAGTAAACAAACAAAACCGTCTCATATATCCACAAACAGGCAACCCAGGGCAGAGATTACAGCTGAGACAACATGGAAAGAGTAAGGGAGAGCGTGGTTACAATGACACAAGAACCTGTGTTGCACTACAAATTTTATATGGGATCTGTAGTTTTTTTTTTTTCAATCACAAAGGTTTCAGTTTCTAATACCAACTGTTGTGACTGATGGTGATTTGTCCGGGATGAGCAGTGGTGCAGGGGCTAGTCTGGATGTGACGTCATGAAATTCACCTCTTTTCTGAACTGCGCATGCTGAAGGTTTTAGTGGCAAATTTAAAATATAATTTTTAAAAATTTTCACTACTTATGTAATGAAACTAGAGAGTCTACAGTGGCTGGCGTGGCGCTATTGATTCTGTGAAATTGTATTTGGCTGAATGCTTACATGCCAACATGCTCACAATGGACACAAGATTTGGGACTCTGGCACATTAACATCAAGGAAATATCTAACATGCTGAATGTCATTCCCTTTCTTATTATCATGCGTAACTTTTTTTTTTTTTAAAAGAAGACATCTACAAGCATTGGAAACTAGCTCAAAGACTTGAGACTTAACTTGGACTGTAGCTAAAAGACTTCAGACTTGACTGGAACTTGAAATATTGGCTTGTGAGCGTCTCTGCCTCACAATGACGCGACAAACGCTAACATGCTGATATTTAACAGGCATTGTCTACTATGCTCCCCATCTTAGTTTAGTATGTTAGCATGCTTGCTAATTAGCACTAAACACAAAAGTACAGCTGAGGCTGGGAATGTCTTGCACCAAATTTTGATCTGATGATGCTGCTGGATGAAAAGTTAGAATTATTACAATTCCCCCTAATGGGAACATGAATGTCTGAAGTTCATGTTTATCCATCTGTTTGAACCAAATTGGTAGGCTGACAGGCCATCACCATCCCCTCAGCTACACTGCTAAAACACAGATACACTATGAATATGAACAAGGAGTGAGGACCTGTATATGTCTGATAGATGCGATCTACTATCAAATGCACAACCCCGAGGATTTCTTTTCCACTTCAGACCACCAAGTCAGCTGATGGAAACATGAGTTAATCTCGGAGTCTCTGCTGATCTTGATGCACACTCTGGAATTTTAAGCAGTAAGGCTCTGCTGCCTGTCAATTCTCTCACTGGAGATCTATTTATGCCCACAGTAGTGTCTCATTGGCATGGAAACAAGAGCAGCTGTGACTGCTAATAACTTATCAGGCCGCTTATCTTGAGATCAAAAAGTGCAGAATATGTTCAATTAGGGAAAAGAAAAATAATGGAGCACCTTTTAAAGGAAATGACAGATTCAGTGCATAAGTGGTCCGAGAGGCTCTCAGCAATCACCAGAATGAATACGACAAAGGCTTCAGCAGAATATAAAATAACCCACCAGACAGTGAGAGTCTGGGCATGACATTTCTGTGAAGTCTTATATCTATTGTGGACAAATAAGGCCATTCACTGCTTTATAGATCAGATGAAAAGTCCAGGTTGATTAAATAGCATCACTATCTCAGCATTGAAAATAACAATTTAAATATCAGTAGCTGTGTCAGTGAGTCTATGAAGATCAACAGCAGGCAGCTGTTTCTGAAGAAAACAAAGATGTCCTGAAACCGATTGTGTGCTACCTGCAGAGTAACTGGTGAATATAGTGAATCATTTAGCAGCTAAAGAACCTGAGTTTTTGCTTCAGAGGTTGGTGGAGACCAAAAACAGAGTTTAAAGCATTTACATTCATAAGGTCATTACACAAACAACTCCACGCCTGCTTGATGTGAAAAGAGGCAACTGTTTGTTATATTGTCTAAAAAGGTGATATTATTTTAATATTGTGTTCAATGCTTTGTTTCTGCTGGCCCCAAAGAAAGATTGTGATCACATGAAATACTGATGAATGGATATGAAAAATATAATTAACACTATGATTGATATGAATAATATAAAAGTAATCCAATTCAAATTAAGCTGTTTATGGCCGCTAAAGGCGAAGGTCAAAACAAGACGATAGAAACACAACAACCAACTCAGCGCTTTAGCAGATTGTTTTGGCTAATGTGTTAGCAAACAGTTATCAAATTACATACTTGGTAGACACAGATACACATTCATCTGGAGTTGCGTTTCTGGGCACCTGATAAATGTAAGTCCAATTTCACTCTCCTTTTGGCTTTGCTTTCACTCGCTACCAACTGAGAAAATGATCTCTGCATGAGGTTGCTAAATGCTCCACTATGTTCACTTTTACACACTTTACACTTCTTTACTTTATCTGTACAACTGATTGACTCAATTTTGGGGATATTGATAAATGCAGCTTTAAAGCAAGCCTAATGTAACTTTTGCTGAATAGTTTCTGTGGCCACTGGTGACAGCTACGCTTTAATGGTAATTGCTAAAACGTAGCGTAACAGTAGCATTTGTAGCTAGAAAAGAAACGTAATATAATCAGCAAACTACCTCGTAAATGTAGATCATAGAGCAACACTGGATCTTCAATAACTTGGTGCAACATAAAATTCTCCCTCATCACCAACATACAAGGTTGTGCTGCAACATGCACATTTTGTCACAGGTTTACTGATGGACACATGACCTTTGGCCTTATGTCTACATCCAGTCAACAGCCTGGCTGCTCAGAGTTTCATTCAAATGTTTGAAGCCGCTATAACAGATTTGTCAAACTTGAGATGTCTTGGCAGCGCTAAGACACATATCTACCACATAACAGCATCGTCCCTGGTTCAAGTCCAGCTGGGGACCGCTGCTGCATACCATGTCTTCACCCTCTCTCTCTCTATCTCTGCCTCTGTCTCCTCAAGTTTCCTGTCCCTCCACTGAGAACCGTCCAATGGCGGTGAAATGTTGACACAATAATCAAATGTACAGAAAAAGGGAACCAACCTTTGAACCAATTCGTACAGCAATTAGGACCAAAGTATGTCACGCTACACTCGAATGTGATATTAAAATCTTTGTGCTAATATGCCGTCAGTGTGTCCATTATTGTTACCAGCAACAGTGAAGGTCCAGTATGCAAGCCTCCGGTATGATTCAACAGGTCATATTATTGTTACCATGACGACAATAAGTCTGGCACTCCTTACAAATGACATATATGGTTGTTTAGGTTTAACATGCATTTACACTTTTGTATTTCTGTTGTATGGCAAAACATTGAAATTTTCCTGGCTGACAGAGCTACGCCAAACTGACAATCTTCACAATAAACCATCATCATCTTCAGACCAGTCATATAAACTCACATAACACAATCAAATTCAACAGTATCACAAACTATGAAAGTGAAGTTTTTAAGAGTTTTGAGAGATAATGAGCAGTATAACATTCATGACGGCACAGTATGTTGCAGGGATGTTGTATTAGACTGCATATATTTTAGCTAGGTTTACCTAATGCATTAGCAACACAATGTAGGTTATAGCATAGGAATCTCTGGGCATTTGTTTTTTTTTTTTTTTTTTTTAAAGCAATTTAAAAATCTGTCAGCAAAACAAACTGAATGTAGATTTTCTGACCACTAAACAGTATTATAAATCATTTGTCATCAAAACAAAGCAGAACATTGGTGTGTTTCAACTCCAGCATTAAGCATTTTAAAAAGAAATGGAAGCAGAGTTCATATTTCATATACACAGCAGACATTTCCTTTTCCAAGCTAGGATATTCATTTTCCAAATAGACACATTGTGCCACTAATGTTGGGGGTGAAATTAGTGGCACACTAGTGAAATATGTAGCCTATGCATGTGCATAAATGTAAAATATGTTGTGCATATCAACCAAGACATTAAATGCATTAGTTCAGGGATAAAATTAGTGGCAAAAAACCTACACCACTACACCAATATTCCTCTTCTCCTGTGGGGCAAACATTTGCCTGCACAGCAGCTTAAATAATGATCGCTTGTCTACTGTACAAGCCAACACGGATTCAAATATCTCAACCACTACTGTGTGGATTGATGTGAAACACAATAGAAGCTTTCTATATCTGTGCATTTGAAATGGATATGTGAAATGGATGGCTGCTACAGAGTTGGACAAACATGCCTGCTTGGAACAAATACTCAAAGTGTCTAGACCCATTTCTCGACCTGACTTTATTTCAGACACAGTGAAGTAGAAGACATAAATATGACATAAATAACTCCCTGGAGTGTGTGTGTTACTGTACGCTGATGGAAAATGTGTATATTTAGAACTCCCCATTTGTATTGTATTTCCTTCTATGCAACACAGTAACATTTGACCTGTAATAACCTTGGTTACATCTGGTGAAAATTTCTGTTTATCCACAACTTTATGGCCAAATACCTGGAACCTGAATGACTGTACTTTGTATTTATTGCTAATTTGCAAAATACTAGCATGCTAACATGGCAAAGACATGAAACATTATACCTGATAAACATCAACATGCTCGCATTGCCAATGTGAGCATGTTGTCATTAGCATTTAGCTCAAAGCTGAGCTGTGACAAACCTTTTTACTAATCAATATTATGTCTGTTTGCTCTTTATGCTGTATCACATATATTTGTAAAAATCAATTTAAGAGTACCTATCCGTCTATTTATTTATTTGTTATGAATTGATATTGTGTGTTACTGTTGTTTAAATAGAGACTGATTATTTAATAAGCGTTGTGCTTTTTGTTCAGCTGTTTTTTGTTTGTTTGTTTGTTTGTTTTATTGTGTTGCTCAAGATATCATATCCTTTATCTAACAAAACAACATCTGAGCAGGAAAGCTCTTCCTTCTTCCATCCCAGAAACCTTAAACCACTTTAGGTCTAACTCAAACTCTAATCAGTCGGTGGGAGAAAACAAATGGCTGACCTGCCCTCAGCATTTAGTTTTCTTTGCAGATTTGATCCATTCCTCTTCTAATGAGACCTTTTCTCCACTCTTTATCCTTGCCCTCACTCCTTGCCCAACACTCTGCCTCATCACCCTCCTCCTACTGTTCTCCATGTTCTGATCCTCAGCGTCTCCTCTTTCCTTCTTAACCTCCTCTCACCCCACTCAGTCATCACCCCTGCCATCCCCTGATGGCCGCAGTGCAAGTTCAGCTTCCATGCCGTCCGACTTATGTCACCTCCTTCATGCAGTGCCCGTGCCTGACTGACAGCACCAGCTGATGCTCTGCCCAACTCAAGACTTTCCAGAGCCGCTTCTCCTCTTGTTGGCTGAGACAAAAAGGTGTAGAAGGGTTAGAATATTTTGGTGTGAAGAGGAAGAACAAAACACCAAGAGGAAATTACTTGTCCTCATTTTATCATTTTCTTTTTTCTTTCTTTCTTTTTCTCCTTCTCTTTCCACCTTCATCTCTTCTACCTCCTTCTATTCCTGGACATTCCCCAGAGGAGCAGCTGAAGCCTCCAGACAAACACACCCTATATAAGGTTGGAGGTATGCCATCGCTCCTCCCCCACTGGCTCTCTATCCATCCATCCTGATCCCTCAATTTCTGCCCTTCTTCTGTTCCTTTTCTCACTGTCCTTTCTAGCTGCCCCCCTCTCGTCCACTTCACTCCTTAATACCCCACCCCCTTTCTATACTGTATTTACATTATTACTAGTTATTGGGATATAAAATGTAGCCCAAACAGGACCGGCAAATTTAAGACAATATAAAGACAGATATAGATTCTATGAATATTTTAAAAAGTACAGTAAAGTAAAATATCTCCTAAAATCCTGAAAATATTTTGGTTTACAGATGATCAGAAACTGAATGGTTGTTCATTTCTGATGCATTTACGTGTCTCAAACACCTGAATAAATAGTAAACAGAACGATTTAACTGACAATTTCATTTTGAAAATCATTTAAGTTAGCTTCCTTTTTGGACTTCTTTGTTTGAAAATGTATACACAGTGTTCTACCATCTACCATGTATGAATTTGTGGTGTCTTGTAAGACCATGGTGCCTGGATGACTCATAAGTTCATACATTCATTCATGCATAAATCTTTGGGCTTACGGTCAATAAATACAATAAATGAAGTCATATAATTGCATAATAGTGTGTCCTAGTTAATATATAGAAATTGCACCACGCAGCATAAATCCTGCCCCAGATGGTCACCTCTGCAGCGCACTTACCAGTCTTTAACACCGGGGGTCAGCCTGCTCCTTTTAGTCAGTTAGAAGATGATTTGTTTTCATGAGTCAAAAGCCATTTCCAGGGGCGTCGTGTGGCATGGTGGTCTGGGCGGGCGCCTCATGTGTGGAGGCTGCAGTCCTCGCTGCAGTTGGCCCCGGTTCAAATCCCGCATCGGACGGCCTTTCACTGCGTGTCGTTCCCCCTCTCTCTGCCTCCCCGTTTCCTGTCTCTCTCCACTGTACTGTCAAATAAAGGCATAAAAGCGAAATAAAGAGAATTCCACTTTATTCTGCAGATGGTTTAATAGGAAAATAAGACATAAGTCTTTCTTAATATGCTGTTTTTACTGTTAGTATACCAAAAAATTGTCTATGTTTTATACAAACGCTAAATACACAATAGATGTCCTGATGCATGTCAATCAAACTGTAACTTTTAATATGACTGCCCATTGAACTCAATTTTTTAAAAAGATTTAATTCACTATTTTTTGTTTTCTGCTGCATTATTGGATCTGTTTACCACCATAAAGTTTTCTTTATGGTGGTAAACAAATTGCCCCTGATGGCTGTTCCATCAGTGTAAACTGCTGATGTTACTTACACCTGATGATTGTCATGACTAATGTCTACAAGAGGCTTGAAATGAATGAAATGATCAAATTCTGAAGGAAAAAAAAAACTTTTGTGGAGTACATACCAGAAGGCAGTTGTTGCAAGTTGTTATTCAATCAATTGGTTGTCACACAAAGTACTGAAGTTTTAAAAGTTTGACTTTCGGTACTGCCATGTTGGCTGGCATTGAGGAAAAGCATGTGATGAAATAATGATGAAAGAGGAGAATCCAGACCTCTGGATCCAACTGTGCGGAAGAAATAACATCAATTACACTTTCAAATTATTTTTTAAGCTGGACATACAGGGAAATGCAGATAGATGCAGGTGCTATCTCTCATATACACACACAACATTTTCCTCTTGATATCTAATTGTAGGCTTTAATATTCCACAACAGAACATCATCCGGCATCAATTTAGCACAGATGCATTGAAGCTCATTGTGGAGTGTTCCATTTAAGATAAACACAAAGCTTGTGCTACAGAAAATGGACCAGACTCAGTGAATAGCTCCCTAAGCTTAACATGTCCTATGATAACTATTAATTTAGCTGTACAGACTAATCAGCAGTGATAACTAACATGTCTTTGGGGTCATCAGGTGGGAACCTCCTTTCACCAGTGTTTCGTCTAGTTGGTCCCACAACACCTCCAGGAGGCTAGACAGTGATCACTGGCGTCCCAGAGTCACTCCCCTAATGCCAGCCATCACTGCTCCTCACACCACCATTTTCTTTATCTTGCCTATGCTACCACAAACAACACCATCATCAACTCTGACAAAACACACTAGCAGATTCAGCAAACAAACTCCCCTAAACAGTTGGAGAAAGTGGCGGCCATTTTGAAGGAGGCAGAGTCAAGGAGAGAAGCCTTTTTGAGCTAAACTCTCCCCCGCCGGATTAGGCTGTGCTCTACACCCCCGATACTCTCCAACACCACACCATGCAACTCACCTAAAACAAACAAACTCACCTAAACAGCCACAGACACACTACAAACCAATTCAATACAAGCAAACAATACAGGCCACCTCACCTGGACTAACCGCATGGTCTCAAAGAGGCTCACACAGGCCACACCCCCACTTAAAAACACTTCCTCTTCCTGGATTTCTTCCTTGCTTCTCCTAAGAGTCTATCTATCCTAAGTGCTCCCCCTGCTGGGCCCCCAGCTACCATTACTCCTTCTCATCCAAATCCACTGACTGGATCTTGCTGCCTCATCTGACATGTCCTTTATAATTTTCCTCACACTCTGTCCACTTGCTCCTAACTCCCTTACCAAAGAGACAACAGACCTTGCTACAAATCCTCTACATCCTACTTCCACTGGACAAATCCTAACTTTCCATCCTCGCTGCTCTGCTTCTGCCCCTAACTCTGCATACCTGAGCTTTTTCCTTTCATATGCTTCCTCAACTAAGGCCTCCCACGGAACAGTCAGCTCTATGAAATATACTTTCATTCTACTCCTAGACCACAAGACTATACCAGGCCTTAGCTTTGTAATGGCTATTTCCTGGGGAACAAGAAGCTTTCCTCCTAAATCTACCTGCATTTCCCAATCACAAGCACCTTCTAAGCTGCCTTGCCTTCTTGTTGTCTTACCAACTTTCTCTCCCTCTTGAACAAACTTGATTGCACCTTTCTTTGTTTTAGGTCCTCCTAAATTTGCCTGCCTCCGTAACTCTTCAATTCCTGCAGCTAAGCTTTTTAGAACCTGGTTATGTGATGTGTTATTATATCTCCACATCTGCACTCAATGTACCACATAGCTGACAACTTAGACTAAGAACAAAGCAGAAATGATCATTAACTGAGTGGTGGGTGTGCACATGTGTGTGAGGGGTAGCTCTCAGGTCAGGTCATGAGTGGATGGAGATGTAGGAGGATGTGGACCAGTGAGGCTCACAACGCCGTTGCCAAGGGAGAGGTTGATTAGACACATCACTGGCTGTTCACGTCAAAATGCCATCAGTGCCTGTGATGACTGTCACGGAGACGCACAACCTCACCGAGCAGTGCGGCTGGTTAAGCGAGGAGAACCAAACTGAGCCGCGCGTAACGGGGCAGCTGGACGCTGCCAGCTGCCTCTTCCTGTCTATAATCCCCAATGGACATGCAGTTCCAGCGCTGATATGCATCTTTGTGTTGCTGACTCTGTTCTCGTTTCTGGTTAATGGTCTTACTCTGTTCGGGCTCGGACGGTCCGAGGACCTCTCCTGGGAGCCGCGTTTTGCTTTCCTGAAGAATCTGATTTTGAGCGACCTCATTCAGACCGCCACCTTAAGTCCGGCGGTCATCCACTCATTAGTCCATCGCCGGACGATGGAGTTCAACACCTGGTGTTACGTCCAGTACTTTGCCGGGACCGCCAGCATTTTCTCCAGCCTCGTCACCATCACTTGCATGGCGCTGGAGCGCTACCTGTACGTGTGCCACGCCATCCACTATTTGGGCATCCTCACTCAGGTGCGCCTGTGGGTAACCCTGAGCCTTATTTGGGTCTACTCCATCTCCGTCAGCACCGTCAACATGGTGTTGCTGCACATGGGCACTGAGCGAAAGAATGACCCGACCACCAGGGGGTTACTGTGCGAGCCGGACATGATGGAGCAGCACATGGGGTTCCCCCGTGTCTCAGCCGTTTTTCGCAAAGTCGTGGGCTCATTTACTCTGCTGCTGTGCCTGCTGGTCTACGCGTTCTCCTACTTGAGGATGTACCGGGACGCGCGTAACGCAGTGATACCGTTCAACGCTGTCAACAACACGGCTCGCAAGACTGTGTTGTTCTACTGCGGCATGCTGTTCCTGCAGCTGCTGCCGCTGCTGATTAAAGCCGCCTCTGACGCGCTGTGGGAGGTTGAGGGGACAGTGGCTATGACGGCACGGGCATCTGAGGGCAACAGCATGATGGAGACGACTCCCTCGGCCACTGCGGTCGTGCTCCACATGTCCCTGCTTATGATGCTTATTGTACCACCCTGCATTAACCCGCTGGTGTACGGGCTGAGGAGCGCGGAGATGAGGCAGGCCCGGCGGAGCCTGTTCCGGTGGTGGATGGATAAGAGGGTGCGAGAAGTGGAGGGGACACGAGTCCGAGAGGTTGTGCGTTCAAACTGAGCTCATTTCTATTGTGATGTTTTACAGTGATGCAACTAACCTGACTAGGAAGTAGGAAGTCGAGACAATATCTCCCGGTGATGGAAGAACATTTCCAAAGAAGGACAGAAAGTGTTGTTAATTAGGTATGCTGCAGAACAGGAAAAAGTTTGACTATTCGCA
Source organism: Seriola aureovittata (assembly GCF_021018895.1). Classification (NCBI taxonomy): domain Eukaryota; kingdom Metazoa; phylum Chordata; class Actinopteri; order Carangiformes; family Carangidae; genus Seriola; species Seriola aureovittata. The sequence continues at coordinate 16,472,224 of NC_079372.1, forward strand.
GTTAGTTCCGACCAAGTAATTTGATTGGACACGAGGCATTCAATGACTGCTTTTAATGGACTTTTAATGTATCACTTAACAGGTGTTCTATTAACCGTTAATCATCGTCACATTAACGGTTGTTATCTGTCTAAGATTGTAATAAACGTTGCAAAGATGAATATATTTCCAGAAATAACATTTGGATTCAATGATGTACGGTCGTTAAAGGAGCAAGAAGGGAAGAAGCCTTGATACTTAAGCGCACACCTGAGGAGTGCCTGCGGCCTCACACCTATGACCGAATCACAGCCGTGCTGACATCCAGTACATTACCCCCCCCGTGTTTTAATGACTCAAACACACGCAGCAAAATGAATATGCACAAACACTGCCATAAAATGGGCCATTTTTCTTGTCAGTCCTCTTGTTTTGATACATACAGGGTGGGACATTAAAGCATTGCCTTGTCTTCGTATTTGACTTAATGGAGCTAGTACATTTGTATCCTAAAATCTTGCCACATTACTCTACAGTCATTTCAACATGTGACATCATTACTGTGGACTTGGTTGGAAGTCAGAGACTTCAAATGAATATAAATGCTTTTCAGTAAATATACTGTTGTCTAGCTGTTACCAGTGATTGAAGTGGGGGAAAAAAGTGTTTGTACTCACCTGTGCTCCCCCCCCTTTTTTTTTTTTTTTTTTTTTTTTTTAATGTAACAGGTTTATTCAGAGACATTTAGGGTAACTGGCCTACTTTTATCTGAGAAAATCTTTATAGACAGTAGTTTTATTTTACTTCTATTGAAGTAAAATGTCTTTTCAGTAACAGTAGTTGGTGTTAGTGTCTTATCTCCACTCTCTGGAGTTTCTATTACTGGTAGAGTTTGTTACTGCTCTATCTAAACACAGTTAATATTGCTGTTTTATTCACCACAGTGTCTAACTACTTGCTGTATATTTAACCATACACTAGTTCTACTCCAGCACCCAGAGCTCTCTGCTCCTTTTGGTGACTTTCACTAATTCAGCAGTTGTTTATGTGCTGTTCAGATCAGCTAGTTACCTTAGCTTAGCAGTTAGCGCTGATTCTCTCCCTCTCTCTCTCTCTCGGTGTGTCTTGAATCAATAGACGAATTTGTTCAACAGTGTGTGGTGTTGTTCTTACTTCAGTGTATAGGATTGTGATGTTTATTACAACTTCAGCGATGTTGGCTGTCTTACCTTGGACCACGGATATAGGACACGCAGATCCGCTCGTAAACCGGAAGTGCTGTACTTTAATGTAATGTACTTTAATGAAGCCATGTTGTCTTTGATCATAGTGTCACATGCTGAAGGTTTTAGCAAATCTGGGACAGTATTTTCATTAAAGTGGAGCAATTTTCTGTGTGTCTATGTTGTCCATGTATGTATCATGGTTTCAGAAATGTTTCAGACCTCTTTACACTTTATTGTGTTTAATTTTAAATCAATAAAAGATCTTCTTTTGTCTATCAATCTGCATTCAATAAGCCTCATGACAAAGTGAAAACTTGTAAAATTGTTGCGAAAAGTTGCAAAACTTAAATCTCTCATTTACAAAAATGTTCACACCCTTAATGCAGTCATTTGAAGAAGCCCCATTGGCTGCAATTACAGCTTCCTGGGAAATTCTCTACAAGCTCTGCACACCTGGATTTCGGCGGTTCATCTCATTCGTCCTGGCAGATCCTCTCAAGATCCATCAGATTGATGGGAAGCATCTGTGAACTGCCATCTTCATTGTAAGAACCTAATGTCTGCTGACTGCAAGACAGACATTTAACACAGGAGGTACTTTTCTAAATCACCTAACCTTTAACCTAGGCCTTCTGAAGACACATTAGGTAACGCCTACTAAATAGTGATTCAGTTAACACCTTTTAAACTGGCATTAAAACCAACCTATATCTATCAAGTGGGCGTGTCTTTTAGTGGGCCTTTCTTGTAATGTTTACAAAAATGACAGTACATTCAATTTAGCCTTACATAATATTGCCTAATAAAATGATTAAATGTGCCTTAGAATATTACAGATCAAATATATCAAATGAAATATGTCACAATACTACTTACGCATGACATACCCATGGACAGACTATGCTCTAAGGACAGACGAATCATTTGAAAACATGGTTGATGAGAGCCATCATCATGAGGGGCCACATCCATTTCATGGCAGTGGTGTTGGCATGGCTTCACAAATTCCCTCTAGATTATATGCATTAAGTTTGTTTGGGTGTTGTTAGGCGAATGCTACACATCTGGCTCAGAGGTCCTCTAAATTTCAGAGATAAAATCCAGAGTTAAACCTGAAGTTACCTCGATAACCTCAAAGCCTGTGTCGTAGTATAGGCCTCAGGAGGCCACCCAGGAAGTATTTGTTTAGACATGCAGACTAATTAAAATTCACTGAAAGATTGGACATCAATGGTGCAGCAAGCTACCAAACAGGGAGAGATTGTCCTGTATTGTCTGATGTATTTACAACATATTTCTATACAGAATTCAAAGGAGAACTACAGAACTTCCTGTTTTAGCCTATTATACACTTCAATAGCTGTCAATAACAACATACTTCCTTTTAAGTTCCACTTATATAAAAAAGGAAAAAGGTAATTCTGAATATACTATCAGCCAATATAGTGATCAATGCAGACTCTGAGAGTGGACAAAGGTAGTGAGTGCCAAAGAGAGGGAATCTCATGCATGAATCATACATCACTAATTACCTAACTTTCCGTAGAGCCCATGGTGATGAAGAAAAATAAATATACATGACAAAAATATGTTTTGTCAGAGATTAGAGCACCCTCCCTGAAATTCAAAGGGTTAGGGTTTTCAGGGTAGCTCAGGGCTTAGTAATAGAAGCCAAGCTCCCCCTGGCTCCCCTGTCTATCTGAAATACTGCGACTAAAAATACATTGATCAAGAGCATGATCATGATCACATTTGTTATCTGCAAAGCACTTTTCAATCCCTGTCACAAGGAGTCAGAAGATAAGCGCTGTGTGAATACTGAACTTTTTTTTTAGAAGTATAGTGCAGTTAAGTCAGTCATAAGCACCACTCATACAATATGGTGAGTGAACTATCACCAGCTGCACCTTTTACTTGAGGATTGGTGAAATTAAGGTTAATCCATCTGACAGTGCCTTCATAGAACAGCAAACCAAACAAGCCAAACATGTTTAGTTCATTCCTGTAACACACAGAATACTGCACCCTTAAAATATATAGAAGTTCTCATTTTCCTCTTTGTTATAGCACCATATTTCTGAGTGTGTAACAACCAAGGGAAACACACTTCATTGTGTCTTTTATTTGTTTTAAAGCAGAACATTATTAAAGTATCTATTTACCCTGCACGCCTGTTGTGAAACATTGATTGTGAAAATGTCAGAAGAGGTTAAGCCTGCTGTAATTAATAACCTCTTATGTACAAAAAGGAACAAGGAAGTCAACAGCTTGGTTTGTTAAATATTTATTTCTGCGCCAGTGTATGAGAACAGGTACAAAAGAATGAGGAAGTCCTGAGCAATCACCAAAAGAGAAGTCAAGGTTGCACACAATCAGACAGGCACAGACTCCCACAGACTCCACCTGAAGATTTTCAGAGAGCAGCACCTGTTGTTCTAAGGGAAATGAAAGGTAAGGTAAATGTTTTGCTTTGCAAGCAACTTCATCTGCAATGCCATATTAATTGTGAATTGTACTGCGGAGACATTTCTAATAACCTGTTAGATGCATATGCACTGAGTTTTTAAAATACTTTTGCTCTCTTACAGTATGAATGGATCCTGAATTGTTCATGAATCGGCCTCACAGTCCTCGTGAAGTGGACTCTCTATCAGGGATGTTGACTCAGAGCTGCTCTGAGGTCAACCTGAAGTTTATCTGTGAGTTGAAGCCTGGACCTGGTCCACCACCAGGTTGTGATGAGGGTTTCAATGCCGAAATAAGTTGTGAGTCAGTGTCAGTCATCCTCCCTGCACAGTGCAGCATCTACCAGCTGCGACTACGCATCTGTATGCAGGTAGGCCCAACCATGTTGCATGGTCTGTTGTTCAAAAGTATGTGTAAAATTTGTTTTCTTTTGTGCACTTCTGAGGGTTTATATAAATATGTGTGTGTATAACTATTAATTATTAATTAATTATACTTGCTGGACCTTGCAACTGAGTATAATCTAGGTCAGTGGTTCCCCACTTGTTCCAACTAATGGCTCTCTTGAAAATGTTAACAGCCACATCCGGCCCAGTAACAATTTGGAGGCTAAATAATGTGTTCTCAGAACATTTTATTTTAATAATAATGATCAAACATTCAGGACTGAACTGAAAGCAGTGGGAAGCTCAACTCGTTTGTTTGACATGGAGCGATCACTTGTGGCTTCACCCGCTGTCTCTTAATTCTTCCTGTTGCTAACCATCTATCCATTTTGATACTCAGTTTTTGCCATGCATGTAATCTTTTACCGAGCGATTAGACTGAGATAGCAACCAAGTATATGATGTGGTCCGGCTGGCAACATCATAAAAGTTCCAGTCATTGGGTTATCACAGTGATAGGCCTTACTTTGATTTGTCTGCCTACTTGCAATATCTTTGTGGTCGGCCCACAGGTTGAGAACCACTGTTCTTGAGTACTTTATAGATACAGTAAATACTTTTTTACCTGAATATTTACTAAAATACCTGCAGTATATTGTCATTTTGTTCAGGAGGTGGTGGTAGTAGTAGTGGTTGGTTGAGTTAGGAACAGAGCATAGACATGGTCAAAAAAAGTTCTAGTAACGCTAGTGGAGGGACGGCAGTGTTGGCAGATCCACCACTTTGGGTCAAACTTAAATTGTCTCAACTACAATGGGATGTCTTGCATTGTCTTGAACTTGGTACAGATCTCATGGTGCCCTGAGGGTGAACCTCAATGACTTTGGCGATCCCTTTACTTTTTGTCTGGCACAACCATGAGGTTTATATTTGTGTTTTTACTGACATGTCTTGGCAACTATTGCATAGATTCCTACTTCTTATTTAACAGAATCATCAGGTCAAAATTTTGCCCAGTATTTTGGTCTAAATTAGGGTTAGGGTCTGTATGCTATCTACAGTTTATGTCAAGACCTCACAGAGCTGCTAACATGACTGTGAACTTCTGTGCTTGTTCAAACATATTATCAAGCTCCAACCATCAGATTTTGTTGAATATTTGTTCCTTCAGGCTCAGGAAAAACACTGCCATCCAGATCCACTTGGATTTCTTGACCCGGAGAAATACACTCTGCTATACGCAAGGGGGGATGACTGGTATGAGGCCTACGATGACTGTCAGGTTATCAGGACGTTAGACATCCCGTGGTCACGTGATGACACCGGGCGCCTGTTGGCACACGTGGTGGTACAACCTGTGGTGGCGTTTGATTCAGAGGAAGAGAAGAAACAGCAGCAGTGTCTGGCTTACCTGATCGGACACGACCTGGAGAAAGAAGCGTCCGACAGGCTGGGCGAGCTCACATTCACCCGCCGGAAACTGGCATCTCCGAGAAGACAAGCGCTAAAAAATCGGAATGACAAGTTGTATGCCACAGAGCCTTGGATCACATGTGCCCCCATTCCCGCTGACCTGCAGGACTGGCTGAACAGAAAGCTTCCTGTCGCCTTTCATTACATGAACAAGCTCAGCTTCAGTATACCGGTTGATATTAGCGTAACGCCAAAAATCCTTCTTCAAATTTTTAGAAAGGTGATGGCAGACCAGGGGCTTGATCATGATGTTACTGAAAATCTGGTGTTGAAGGTCTCAGGGAGGGAAGAGTTTTTATCCGGAGACTACCCCCTCAGTGATTTCCTCTGGGTTCGACAGTGCTTGAAAACCAATCGAGAGCTCCACCTCTCTATTGTACCTGTGTCGCAGCTTGCCGAGGAGACTGTGGAGTTTGTGGATTGGCCTCTCGTTGATGGCTTCAGCGGCCAGTTCAGCTCCCATGATGATCTCCGACTTGAAGGGAAGGATTTGGATGACATCTTCATGATATCCTTGTGGGACTGCAACAGGAAACTCAGAGTCAAACTACTTGGCTTTGACATCCCGAATCTTCCGAGCAAATACCCTCTGTCCGTTTATGTGGAAGCCTCCATACTTTATGGTAACAAGGTTCTCTGCTCAGTGTCCTCTTCTCCAAAGGCCTTCGCAGATGAAGTACTGTGGAATGAGTGGCTGGATTTTGACGTCCTGCTCAGGGATCTGCCTCGTGGAGCCAAGCTGGGTCTCACTATTAACACGAGTGGTGGTGACACTTTCCCAGCAACCAAAGACTCAGGGGAGGGGAAGGTGCTCTACTTTGTTAATCTTCTCCTCATAGATCACAGGTCAGTTTCTTTTGTATTCAGCAGTGTCAACAGTACTACAGCCGATGAGAGTAACTAATTCATTGATATTATGCTTTGAAAATATATGTTGTAACAATTATTACAATAACTAATTCATTACAAATGTTTTCAAATCGTGCATGTTCGTCATTACGGATCGCTCACCTCTTGTTCATCCCCGCAGGTCTGTCCTTAGCCAGGGCCCCCACACCCTGCACATGTGGTCTTACCCTGACCTGGAGGAAGAGGCTGTCACCTACCAGGCAGACAAGCTGTCTTCTGCTACTAACCCAGACATAGCTGACTCCATGGCTATCAGCTTCTTTCTAGACCGCTACAGCTTCCCTGTGGTTCTCCCAAATAGATTCAGTTCCTCTGAATGTTCCGGCAGTCCCACCTCCAGCCTCTCCCCAACCAAATCTACTGCTTCCTCTCATGCACCCTCCTCCTCCTCGTCCTCCACACCTTCTTCCACCTTACCCAGCACGGAATCTTCCTCTCTGCATGTGACAACTCCTCAGGGCCCATCAACTGACACTGTAACCCTCAGATGCCCCAGCGACGCTGGCCTTAAAAGGTTTCGGATGGAGAGCGTCTGCTACGCCTCCAACCTGCCCTACTACCTGCGCAATGTTGATTGGATGAACCGCAAGGTGGTTGAGGATGTCCACTGGCTACTGGGACACTGGGATCCTGGGGATCTGGATGTAACAGTGGCCCTGGAGCTGTTAAGCATGGACTTTGCAGATGAGACGGTCAGGAGACTTGCGGTGCAGAGACTGGAAAGCCTGTCCAATGATGATGTGTTGAGGTATTTGCTGCAGCTGGTGCAGGTATGTGTTTGTTTCAAAACAGACTCATCCAAAGTGTGTAGGAACTGTGCAAAGTATCAAAATATGTGAATGCACTTTTCTGTTGGAAGCTACTATCAATATTATGCAACCCAGTGAAACCCCCCCCCCCCCACTTCATAGCATTAGCAATGAGTATAGATTTATTTCCACACCTATAAATAAATCAATCAATTATTAACTAAATAAAAACAAAAAATCTAATAAGAATTTAGATTGAGGCCAAATGAACAGTGGCAGATTTAGCGTATTGCTTCTGTGTACACTTCAACTTCCACAGTCCACAGTCGGAGAGCAGGAAGTAAGTGGGGGTTTGTGTTACACTGTATTATATTTATAGTTTGGCTGTGATGTATTGAGAGTTTCAGACTGTAGATTGGTTCAATTAGTAATTACTAATTTTACTCTGCCCTCTTTATTCATATAGACCCTTAAAGTGGAACCTTACCATGATAGTTTCCTTGCTCGGTACCTGATCCAAAGAGCTCTGCAGGTAAGTCATGCTGCCGTGGTACATACATTATCATGCTATACCAAGATTAGTATACTAGGATTTGTTGCCATTCCCCCTTTTAAAGTATAGTTTTAATAATCTGTCCACTGCAGGTTTTTGAAATTTTTTAGAGGGGAGCTTAATCAGCATCTGTAACAATAATAATTTTTTAATTAATAATTTAATGCATTATGTCTCCTAAAAGCAGGTAATTTAAATATATTTCACGTTTACTGACAGATTAAAATGCTATAAGCTAAATTAATCACTTACTGTCACGAGTGTGACTGGTGATTTACATGTTTCAGGTTGCTTGATGATGTTGTCTTTACCTTTTTAACCTTAGATGGTAACAGTAGCTTTATAGACCGTGTAATTAAATTTGTAAGTGTTTACTACTTTCTCCTTTATTCTGTTTTCAAAATTGTACCAGCTGCAGAGAGAAACCAGGTCAAATTTGGTCCTCAAAGTGTTTGATGGTGTTTCCTGTTTCATTGCAGCTTGGTAGATTAAAGATGGAGTAGCACATAAGAAATGTGGGAAACACCTATTAATTAGTGTCATGTGAACTCACTGAACTCACTCTTTCAATGCAGAGCAAGAGAATTGGCCACTTCTTCTTCTGGTATGTCCGCAGCGAGGTGGCAGGGTGTCTGTACTTCCGTCAACGCATGGCTGTGATTCTGGAGGCCTACCTGCTGGGCTGCGGCCAAGCCATGCTCCACAGCTTCACCCAGCAGGTCCAGGCTGTGGAGGCCCTGCAGGAGGTCGCTATATTTATCAAGAGACTCTTCCCTGACAAGACCGACCTCCCTCCTACAGGTGGGACACAACTAAGAAAAACATTCTTATGGATTAATACACAAGTACTTTTAGGTCAAAATGAGTGTTGTTAGATATTCTTTAAAGTATTTTTGTATTGTTTTGTATTGTCTGCAACTTTTCATATTGCCACCATGTCTAGGTCTCCCTTGCAAAAGAGATTTCTGACCTCAGCCTCAGACTTTCCAGGTTACATTTTAAATTATTAAGTGATGACACATTTAAAAACTCACTCCATTTATTTTTTAGATTTCTATAATCTCTAAGAACATGTGAGGAAACAAATAGATGAAAAAAAAGTAGTCAAAATCAATGAAGCAGGGTTGATGTTTTACTTTAAGCTCCTGCGATGCCTAACCCCAGAGAAATCTATAGAAATGCTATACATGCTGTGAGGCAGATCTTCAACTGGACATTCAGCTCTGCCTTCAGCATTGAATCAACTCTAACAGCAAGGACGGCTGCTGTCAACCACAGGCGGGGAATAGTCACATCCTTTAGTGGCGTCACTCTGTCTTTACCAAACAGAAAGGCAAACTTCCTTTTATTCTCTTCTTGGGTTGTGACTTAAACCCGGCGAGAATCATGTACAGTACGTCACCAAACAGAGGGTTCTGACGCAGCTCTCAATGAATGTGACCAGATCAATGAAGTGAGCTTTGTGGGTGGATGTTTTCATTATGTCATGTGGTCCTCCATCACCCCTTCAGATGTTATTGTTTGACCTCACTTTGAACGCAATTACACACCTGTAAAGTTCCGTGACTGTATCTTACAAGGTTGTGATGCTATAGCACAATCAAAAATCCTTCCACAGAGACAGATATACTTAGTAGATATTAATAATAGTACTTAAAACCATCTCTGTGGCAGAACAGATATGTCCAGGACCACATGTTGCCATGATGACAAACAATGCCAGCAATACTCTGTCGTGGCTGCTAATGAACACTGGGAAGCTCTTATTTCACGTTTCATTTGACGTTGATGCGTTTCCTATAAATGAGCAGTTCTTGAATGGTATTGAAAATTCTGTCATGTTCCACATATACTATAATTTTCCTGCTGCTCATTAGGAATGCATTGAGGTTTTTCAGCTGTGTCAAACCCCAAATACTAACAGAGATTCATGCATGCAATTTACTTCATCACACACATCAATCAAAAGAGCATTTTGTCCCAGTGAGTTTGCATTTAACCTTGCATTGATTCTTTCACCCCATAGGCTTACTGGCAGCTCGCCAGTCCTAGTGATTATATCCATCTCAGTAATGAATATTGGCTGTTTTGTCTAATTCGCTTAATTGTTTCGTTTTGGTTTGCTGTCGTTTTAGCTCCGCTCAGGCTTCAAGAGCTCCTGAAAAACTCCAGTCTGCCAGAAGAATTCCTGTTGCCCTTTGACCCCCGCGTCAAAGTTGGAAGGATCCTGGTAAGCCGACACCCGCGAAAATGACGAGAGACGCAAGTCAAGCTAGCTTTCAGGGACAGTACACTGCTGCCACCACAAGTGGGCAGTAAATTACATAGAGGTTATTTAACTTTGAAAACTAACAGTTTGCACTTTCAAAGATACAAAGAAAAACCTCACAGCATCTGTTGCATCTGTAAAAATCCACTCACCGACAAGAGACATTTTACTTTCTCCTTTCTCCTGATTCAAGCTTTTATTACTTCATGAAAGCATATCAATTATCGGTACTGTCAGTCTTACTTCTGCCACTCCAAGATCCTCCACTGTTGAGGCTGGCCCTCCTTCTAGCAACCAGTAATGTATTTGTAACAATGCTGAGAGCACACGCAGGGAAAGGCTAAAAAATAAAAACCCTCTGAGGACTTTGATAAAAGTACAAAGCTATTAAAGTACTAGACAAATTACCTCTGTGGAAAGCAGTGCTCATAAAAGGACCAGCCTCAACAGTGGAGGATCTTGTGGAGCTTTAGACATTTCTGTTTTATGAAATATTCACTGCATATATGACTCTATAAGGAACAATCACAGTTAAAGTTCAGGAAAAGACATCTTTAGAGTAATCTGCTTCATCATGAAACTGTTCTGATGTTGGCAGAAAAAGTTTGTGGACCTAAGTTCAGGGCTTTTAAAATGAATCACACAATCAAATCAGTTGTTTTTGTGTCCCTCTTGTGCAGCTGGACAAATGCAAGGTGATGGCCTCTAAGAAGAAGCCTCTGTGGCTGGAGTTCTCTCCCATGCCGTCGCCCACCTCTGCTACACCTGTTGGAATAATCTTCAAAGAAGGAGACGACCTCAGACAGGACATGCTGGTCATTCAGGTCAGGGAGATTTTTTTTTTTCTTAATTACTAATCTTACCCATGAGTAATCTTGCTAATGTTGGTGTTTAGTGTTGGTGAATGTATTTATCTATAATGTATGTGTTCCTGTTTAGACACTGGTGGTGATGGACTCTATCTGGCAGGAGAAATCTCTGGACCTTAACCTTGTTCCATATGGCTGCATCTCCACAGGACACAACATAGGTATCAACATCAGTGCAGTTCAAACCAGTACAGTCGCCTGGAGCTCAAGTTTCCTCTGAACCCTACCTAACTGAGTCAGGACCTTGTCTCAGTTTTCCCCATAGTTAGCACCAGATTTTATATTTCTTTTCAGGAAACTTCCTAGGAAATTATGAACCTGTAAGTGAATGATTATCTGATTTATTAAGTTTGTCTTAAAGTACTAAAAAATCAAGTATAGTTAGTCTAAAAACCACTGGAATCAGCCTGCAGGGGGCATGATCTCACTGTCACTGTGGTAGCTATGGCACTGGTTCACTTTTGGGATGCAGTATTTCATAACCAGGCTCTGTGGACTATCAATTGGTTTTTATTTAACTTAGTTTACATTCTCATCATATATCATATGGTTGGCTACGCACTCAGTACCTCTACCTAGGAGGACAAGTGTCAGTCCTGGGAAGAAATCTCAAAAAGTTGTTGCCAGATTTCAATGACATTTGGTGTGAGGTTAAAGGGTAACTCCAGTTGTTTACTATTGGTACTTCCATAAAGGCTGGAGGCCTGTGTGTGGCAGATTACAAAAATAATGGTCAAAATTCAAGCAGCAAAGTCAGAGATATCCAGACTTTTAGATTCTTGTATGTGTCACACCCCAAAAACTCTGGATCCTACACTTCCCATGATGCAACTCAATAGTATTTGATAAGTAGCTCTCATCAATCTCAGTTATATAACTGAGATGAGCCTGATGACATCATTACGGTAACTTTCTCAAACTTTTGAAAGGTCCTCGAGAGCAACAGTTGTATTTTGCAATATAAACTGAGAGTTTAACCTAAGTAGACAAGAACAATTACACTTACACATTAATTCTAAAAAATGACATCCAGGATTGAACCACAATGTCTTATGTAAAGTTAAAAATGAAAAATAAACTCATAATGAATTTAATCAAGGTTTTCCTCAACAGGAATGATTGAGATTGTGAGGAATGCAGCGACTATCGCAGCGGTCCAGAAGAACCACAGAGGAACAGCTGGTTCCTTCAGAAACGATGCTCTGTTTGAGTGGCTCAAGTCGAAGTGTCCTCTCCAGGAAATCGTAAGTAATATGGAAAACAAAGAGGATCAAAATTGGGTCTAAATTAACTGGTAATATAATTTTATATTAAAATTTAAATGACATGCAGGGTCACAACGGTGTGTGCAGCTGTTTAAGTTCAACAATCCTATATTAATATATCATGTTAATGTTTGACAACTTGTCTGAAAAAGACCAGTTGGTATTTATTCCTTTTCTTAAAATGTTTTCATTATATAAAATATAAAATATCTACAAAACTGCACTGTAGGCATCAGCTGTCATTAGAGCAGTTTGCCATCTTCCGTGCTACCAAGTATGTTGTTAGACTGTAACCTGATTTGACGACAGCACTACAACACTGTGGAGAGGTTCGTGAAGTCCTGTGCTGGTTACTGCGTGGCCACTTATGTTCTGGGTATAGGAGATCGACACAATGACAACATCATGATCACAGACCAAGGTATACATCACACTGGCTATTCCTTTAACCTATCAGCTGACAGATGATGTCATTTTTCCAAGAGAAAGACTGAATTATGGGAAAGATGAATGAATAAGCAAAACACTGAAGTATGAAATGAAAATAAACTTGAATGCTGTCGTGTTTCCTCGCCCTCTCAGGGAACTTGTTTCACATCGACTTCGGCCACATCCTGGGTAACAGGAAACACTTTCTCGGTGTGAGCAGGGAGCGTGTGCCATTCGTCCTCACACCCGACTTCCTGTATGTCATGGGCAGGGTCAAAGGTCGCAACAGCCTCTATTTTCAATGCTTCATGGTAAGAGGACCTGATTATGTGTGTGTGTGTGTGTAGGTGTGACTGTGAAAAACAATAAATAAATACAGAATATTACCGTTAACTGTACGTAAGGCTTAAATGATGAAGTTTTGAACTTTGGTGAGGACTTGTGAGATGTTTGTCAGGAAGACCAAAACACATTTTCTTTTAACTTGTTGGACTTGAAGAAATCTCTCGCTCTCTCTCACTTGCCCCTTGCCCCTTGCCCCTTGCGCCATGCCCCCCCCCCGTTAGGACACTTGCACCCAGGCGTACCTCTCCCTGCGCTCCCACTCCCGCCTGCTGGTCACGCTCTTCTCCCTCATGCTGCTGACCGGCATCCCCGAGCTGAGCGCCGCAGAGGACATGCGTTACCTGCGGGAGGCTCTGCAGGAGGAGCAGGGGGAGGCGGAGGCCAAGGAGCATTTCCTCAAGCAGATCTCTGAGTGTGAGCGTCTGGGCTGGACTGTGCAGGCCAACTGGTGGATCCACATGGTAGCGGGCATCAAGTAGAGTGTTTTTGTTCTTCTGTGCTTCAGCCCCGGAGAAGGTGAAATGGTGCATGATCATGTATACATGTAACATTGATTCGTTTGTTTTTTTTTTGTTTTCATTGCTTATTTTTATATATTATTGTTATATTTATGTATTGTGTAGTGTCCTTCTGCACTCTTTTGTCATCAGGATCCCTCGACTTTGGAACCAGAATCTTTTAAATCATTTCTTAAAACCCATTTTTGTAACTTGCTTTTATGTGGTGTTGTCTTTTTATCATCTTTTTTTGATTGTTTTTACGGGTTCTACTCTTTCCAATTGTTTTATTTATAGCTACTGTATATAAGTGTATAAGTATATTGTTTGTCTTTCTCTCTAACTTTACCTCATTTACACTTTCCTTTTGTCTTGTTTTTAAAAGTGCTAGATAAATAAGGCATAAGAAACTAAACAATCATGGTTTACTTTAGTTATCTACTCATCGCTTTCAATTAAAAAGTTTTGTGTCACTTCACAATAATTAGATAGTTGTGAGGTCCAGTTATTGTAATATTTGAATGAACATTTCTTTGTTAACAGAATAAATCTCTGATGGCATTATTGTATTATATGTATTATTGGTCACAGATCCGAGTCGATCAGCTCTGCAGTCATACTCATCTCCAGCAAGCCTGCCACTCTATATGCCTGTATGTGTAGACTGAAACCTACCAAACTACCTGCTTGTTGTCATAGAAACATGGAGCCTTTCAGAGCATCCATCAGTCAGGCTGTGGTCGCAACAGGCCGACCTGTGCATATTTATAAGGCCCTTAACCCGGATCATCATATAGAATAAAAATGTTAGTTTAATAGGATTTTTCATGTTCAGAATCTGATTTTTAAAATATGATTGAAGTTTGATCAACGTAATCAAGTCTCACAGGCTCTGGCACACATGGACCCTTAACAAAAATTATGACATTTCAAATCAAACAGTCCTCTTGAGATGAACCAACCTGCACTTCCATAATTCCGTTATTAAGTGTGAGATATTGTAATTATAATAGACTGAACTTTAGTAGTCTTCATGGTAGATTACCTGGGAGGGGCATTATTTTTTCACATTACAATCTAACAATTTTTTTTTTGTAGAACTGACGTTAAATATACTGATAAAGAGTATCTAAAGAAAATATGCTATCGGGTTACAGTATGGGAAATGTAGGCTCCAGTGATTTTGGAGCTGGTCCCATATTATGGACTAAAAGTAATTAATAAATAATAAACTACCCTACTATGGAAGTACAATACTAAATCACTGGAGTTCCCCTTTGCAGATGTTCTTTGTAGACTGTGCAAGACACTAGTTAAAAGATAAACTTATAAGTCTTTTCTTATGCTACAACCACGTGGTCACAATCCAACTCTCATTGTGATGCAATTAAGGCCACAGGGAGGGAAGGGGAGGGGTGGTGTCAAAACACATACTACACATATTTGAACAGAAAGAGGACAGTGTGACGGGTTGAAATGTAGGGAGAGGAGAGGGCAGGGGTTTGAGGGTGAGTATGGGGGTGTGTAAAGGAGGGGTTGGGAAGGGCTTCAGAGCAAAGGAAGAGGGTAAAGGAGACGACACCCTATGCTGTTTCTGCCACTGCCAGACAGACAGTGTTGTCACCACATGGCCTGCTTTCCTGCTGTATTGGTTTTTTTCTTTATCATTTTCACCGTTGAATGAATTCTCTATTCCTGACTTTCCTCTACCTGTTTCCTTGTTCTGTCTTTTTTATTGCTATATGATCTTTTTCTACTTGATTTTGCTTCACCCTCTCTTTGTGCCTCCTCTTTACCTTCAATGCATTTCAGTGTAGCTCATAAGACCTAAAGATGTGGGATTAGATCAAGGTCATGTGCTTTGAGTGCATTAATTGCTGTTCTTTGAAATAAAAGCTTTTGAACAAGGCCAGATATACCAAGAGCAACCCCATCAGACATGTTTCTTGGTTACAGATGAACATGAGGACCATGTCTCAAAAATATTATCTTAATGGCAATAGACAACATTAGAACTGAAACTGACCAGAACTCAAGAAGTAGAGTTTGTTTAATTATGTATGTAAGTTATTAACATTTTGCATCTGGACACAGCCATTTGTAGTCAGGTAATTTATTTAAAATAAATACATTTCTCTATTGTAGCCCTAAATTAGGAGAAGCGGCCTAGGCCTGAACTGAATACCTCACTTGCCTAAAACAAACGTGTTGTGTTGAGCAGACCGGGTGACAGAATTTGAGAATTCCCTACTTGGAAGCTGCTGCCAATCATCGATTTTATATAAACAACAACACCTGTTTCCTTTGTCTGTTTCTACTCTCTGACCGGAGGTGCTGTAGAGGATAACGTGGTCGCAGCATTATACATCACAAACTCACAATCTTTAATCAAGGCCTCATTTCATAACACAGAAGAGTGAAAATGTTCCCAGCTGAGTTGCCATGCTTTTTTTTGTACAGTTTGATATGAGGACGACGCTGAAGACAGCTCCACAGAAGCAGACGAGGTGCTGAGGGAGAGGGGGATTGTTCTAACATCCACTGAAGCAAAGACCTATGAAAATGAGGCAACCCCACTGTGGGAAAGAGTACAAGTACTTTTATTTATTTATTTTACAATATTACCTTATATGTTTATTTTGTAAAATCTCTTATATGCTGAAGCAGCATTAGCTGCAGCCTCCACGAGGAGGCATCTAGGGGCTGAGCTGTTCTCTCACTAGAGGGCAGAGCTTGATCATTATGTGTCAATACAAAAAGCACATCTGAGGTAAGTGAAGAAAAGGGGATCAAGGCCTTTAATAGTTCACATCTGTTGTATAATAATACTTTCATAAAGTGAGCCTGTCAGTCATTCACTGGCAAACAACTTCAGCAAAGAAAGCCTTTACATAAGGAATCAAAAGTAAAGCTGAATTACAAACATTTCTGGGAGTATTTTAAAGTGTTTCCCTACTGTTTAAATCCGTCTGTTTTACTGTACTACTGCATTAACAGATTTAAATAACCTCCAAGCTGAATTTCTTTCTGCTTGACAGCTGTTTACAGTGTGCATGGTACGATGGTACGAATTAGTCACTGCTACTGATACTGACTCATAAACATTTGCTCAGGCACCAGATTTGAGCCAACTGGCAGTTTGTCAAACATAAATGAAATCAAATAAAACTATTAAAAAACATCATAAACCGCAACACAGCACCTAAAACAAGCTGTAACTTCCTACAACAGGTTCAAACTTTGCTGTATTCCCGATGCTTGAGTCTCCTCACATATTGACCGGGTGATGTGTACATTGAGCCACTAAAACTGTCTGGATCTTTACAGCAAAAAAATGCACACACGTGGACACGAACTACAAATTACACAAAAGCATGTGCAGAATGAAAAGAGGAGGGTGACCCCTGGTTTTCAAATGCTCATTTTTGCTTTTCTGAGTGTGTGTAGCAGCCAGGTAAATCACCTCCTCCAGATGTTTTACCAGTGCAAACGGTATAGCTCTGGACAAATTACAGCCTTCCTTTCCGACCGGCATTCTCACTTCTCTCTTGTCTTTACCATTTTGTCTCAATTTCTCAGCTCCCGCCAGTTTTTCAGTTATCTATCAGTTATTTATTATCTATCTTACAGTTCTGTATAAAAGGCCTGCTTTTGTTGTTGTTTTTGTACTTGCTGTTTACTTTCATGTTTGTATTACAGGAGAACACTGCTGCACAGAATTGTTGGTAATTATGGATTCAAGCCTTTTCCTGGGCTTTGCTTTGCACAACCTGTGCTCCACTGACTCCTCTTTCCTTCGTATTTCCACCTCGATTCAATTCACTAACGTCCTATTATACTGATCAAAGCTCACATCATGAGCAATGAACACAATCTGACCTCTTGCAAAGGAGACTGTTCTCTTATCAGGCGGCTGCTCGTTGTGGATACGTGATGTGTATCAGTTGACTTGGCTGGCACCACATAATGAGCTTGGCGATGGAGACTGTCATCTCTTGATAATTCCCTTGGTTCAAATCCTGTCAGTGATGAAGGCCACTGTCTTCTCCCCATGAAGCAAGACAGGGCTGCACACTATGTTATGAGCGGGAATTATTTTTTATCTCTTGCATACAATAGATCCTGTGCTGCCACTTTGACATGAAAAGGAATCACATGGGTTAAAATAAGTGTACCAAAAACCACAAACACTCACATCTCATTATGGACAGGAAAACTAAAAACCCACTAGTCCACATTAAGATAAATGTGCCACTGTTCATTTGCAATCAAATATATGTCCATAAAATCAAGGATCCACCCGTTTCAGGCTTCGTTGCACAGGAAAATAAAGCTGCATTTACATTCAAGGCCTTTGAATGGGAATAATCGGTCTTCAGCAGCCGCAGCCTCTGAAGGATGCGGCCCCTGAACTGGGACACAGCTAAAGTCTACCGGGGCAGTTTAAGGGTGGTGGAGTGTGTCTCTGTTTTCGCAGAACACATTTTTGTCATGTCACAGCTGGTGTAAATAAAACAATTGGACGGTGAATTCCATTTAGCTGCTTCAGTTACCAGGTCTTATCTGGTCTTGTGCACCGGCTCACTTGCCACACTGCCAGAACTTACTGGGACACTGGTCATATAAGATAATAAGATTCAATAAGGAAATTTAAATGCACAGGTCCATGTGCATGTACTATGTGGCATCAAACTGTATTTCCTCCTGTAAGAGAATAGGCTGATACATATATATATATATATATATATATATTTGTTCTTGTTTGGTTGCTTTGCTGCATGATTAAGTTAACAAGTGTTTTGATATTTAAAAAAACAAAAAAGGTCACGGAAAATTCAGCTGAGGAATTTGTGAGTAATCTTTAACCATAACAGTGAGCTTAGCTTGACAGGACTGGGTGGAGTCCAGCGCTGTGGATGGGGCTTTATACCTGCTCCTATTTTCCCGGGGCGGGGGTGTAAAGCTGCCGGTGACACTCGGGGCTCCACCTCCTCCCGGGCGGATGAGCCCTCTACTGTAGGCTGCACACCGGACACCCAGCTCATACGGGCGGTGCAGCCGGACGGTGTGCAAGCCGTAGAGTGTGTATATGTGTGTATATGTGTGTGTGTGTGTGTGTATATATGTGTGTGTGTATATGTGTGTGTGAGGGAGAGAAAGAAAGCGAAAGAGAGAGGAAGTTTGTGTGTCAGTGAGTGCGTGAGCGAGAGAGGGAGGGAGTCACAGAAAACTACCGAGCAGGTGAGCTCTTCATCTAATCTTCCGTCTCTGCTAACACTTAAAATCCAATAACGCAAAAACACCATTGTAAAGTGTGTTAACCACAATATTCCTACAGGGGTGGTGAATGTCTGCAATGTATGGCGAGTTTATATGAACTTTGTGCTGTTACTGTAGCCCGTTATCGCCCGTGGTGCGGCTGTAATATTCATTTAAATAATGAGGTTAAAAATGTGGTTTGTGTTTTTTTCTTCTTTTTTTTATTTATGCTAGGCTAATTCAACTTCTGGGCTTGTAGCTTTTCACGTTTAAAAAGAAGCGTTGCTCCTTTGCAAGACTTTTGTCCAAATAAATACAACCGCAAACTCTTGAAATGAGACGGTTATTTTTACATATAACTGCACGTAGTGCCACTTACATGAGGCACGAGGGATGCGTGTGTTTTTAATGGGAAATCTGAGGTCACCTAGGCAACATGACATGTAAAGCTGAAAGTCTCCCTGTACTCAAGAATGTGTTCTTCTTATTGTTGATGGGATGTTTGGCCTTCTCTGTGCAAAGTGCGGTGCTATGTGCAGTCACTTAATGTCTTGTACATGTAGTTTTCTCTGTGCTTACTTTAAGTGCAGTTATGACCCAGTATCCAGCCTATATCTTACAAAAGAGTGATGCAAGTGCACTGAGTATGGACTTCCCAGTAGGACAGGAAGTAGGAGACATCATGATCCAGTAGTTGAATATTTTAAATGAAAAATATTTGAATATCAAGAGTTTTTCATTTTTGAATGGGGGAGAAGGAGTTAAACTCCACACAAGTTGTTATTATTTATATAAGATAATTTTTAATGGAGGGAATCTTAAATGGCAAATTAGTTTTTAGACCAAATCAAAGCAAGATTGAAGAAACAAGAGAACGTTGAAGACTCTCTCTCTCTCTGTGTGTGTGTGTGTGTGTGTGTGTGTGTGTGTGTGTGTGTGTGTGTGTGTGTGTGTGTGTGTGTGTGTGTGGAGGTAGGTCACTACTGGCTCGGAGGCAGATTTGTGACACTGTTGCACACATTCCTACCAGATTAACCAGCGGTACAGATTAATGGAGAGCAGAGCTCAGATTCACCATTATTCACCATGATATGAATAATGTTTAGATGTTAGCTGCTTCATCGACAATGTGTTGTGTCGTTTCTACAACAGTTGGTTCCCTGAGATCACACTAGGTGACAGTAAATATCTCAGTGTAACCTTGAAAAGTATGTTCTCCTAACTGGAGGGGGCGGGTGGGTTCTTGAACAGTGAACAGTTTTATTTTTTACCTCACTATTCAACTTCTACTGCTTAACCTTCTCCTTTGAATTCAAGAATTCCACTTTGCTATTTCTTTCTTTTCACCAGCTTGTCAGGGTATTTAGACGTGTGTGTGTTCGGAGGTGCATGTTCTCATGGCCCCTGTAGGCTTAGTCCAGCTTTAATCAGCTCAAGGATCTGGCCTCTCGCCCCACCGCTGAGATCAACTCTAACTTGAAGGGTTAAGAGGATCCACGAGTCGCTGCGGTCTGAGCGGGTTGGGGGCTGCGTTGCCTCTCTATTAATTGATTATCAATAGACCAATATATGGTTTTGATTAGGGCTGTAAAATTTTGGAAAAAACTGATATTGCAATATCTTTTTTTATCCACTATATATATTACAACATAATATAAACCTTTCTACATCTTTCTTTTTGCAACCAAATTTTCCTTTTCTTTGTTTTTCTCCTGTTCCTCGCTCGTTCTGACGTTGTTGTCGGCGACCAACAGGGACGCCAGTTCTTCATCTACTAATGATTGTGATTGATAGCTCAGTATGCATGCAGAGCCTGCATGTCACTCATTAGCAACAAACTCAGCCTTAAATCAGAGTAGACTATTTTATATCAGACAGACTTTTCTAAATTCTCTTTTCTAAAAACTCTTGTAAATTAGTCACCGAAGCTGAGAACTGTTTAGTCTAATTGACGTTGCAAATATCAGTGATGGTGCTTAAACTATATATTGTGCAGCCCTAGTTTTGATGATATACTGTGATGACATATACTGTAGTAGTTGTGCATCTTCTTAAGTATCAGGTGTGAGGAGGGCTCAGTTCCTGACATGATACAGGTACGGATGTCTTTGTGATGGTGTTCTCAGATGCTCCTGCTGGTTTTCTTTACACTGTTTACAGTGTGTAAAAGGATAGTGGTTCTTTTGTTGGTCTTGCACAAATAGCCATAGTTATTGTTAAAAAAAGAAAACTATTTTTAAATCATGTTTTGTTTTGAGTTTATGTAGTGAGAAAAAAAACTAAATCATAAATCATCCATGAAATTTAAATAAAAATTGGATAATATATAGATCAGGAGACATCTCTCTGCCATCGGCCACCTTTCACTCTGTCACTGAGACTTTGATATCTGAGCCTGTGTCAGGGCCTCTGCAGGCTGAGACGCTCATAATCACGTCCCCTGACACAAAACAGCTCCTTCTTTGCAGCACACCGATTTCAAAGAGGGGCTGATTACTGCTACTCCTCCTGTCTGTCTCTTTTGCACTTGTCTTCCTGTCTTAAGGTCAGGAGTCAGGAGATCTACAGATTTTCTTTTATTTATATATAATTATTAAGTGTAGAAATGAATAAAATACCTAAACTAATGGCTCCATATTGTTAACTTAAACTAATCACCAGATAAATATTTTACAACGTCTTAGCTTTTGTGAAACTATTACCCTCAGATATTTTATATTTTTGTCTTAATTACTGATATCATTAAAACCAATTTTTTCTGATTGATTGATGTTATTGTTTGAATCATCTGATGTCGACCATCTTCTATCTTAAATCAGCTACATGCTTGCAGCAATATTACAGATCATCGACAAGTGGCCATGCAATTGCATCAGACACTGGGTAGCAACATTCATAAATCATTAATTTATCTTCATGAATCATCTGATAAGAAGAGGATTTGAAAAATTTTTCTAGGAATTTCTCTTTGTGCCAACTTCTGTATGTCTTTTTCCCTCCGTGGCTCTACACAAACACTTCAGGTTAAGAAAGAATGTGGCAGAGCTGTGGGTTTTTATGGCTGTCAACCTATCTGATGAGCTGTAATCATTACCATGTACTCTCAGGGAGTAACATACATTTCAGCCTCTCTCCTGCACACACTTACACACAGAGAGTGGAAATTTACTCTGGAAATGGCTTTCTCTCCAATAACAGGAAATGCAATTTCCTTATATGTTACTGAAAAAGAAGGCCAATTATCCTGCTTATCTTTTGTAAAGGCAGGAAGCACTGATTGCCCCTTTGCTTTTGTTGTTTAAAGTGCAGAATATAAGTGATATGTGAGTGTCAGTACGAGCGATGTCATGATAACAGAAACTTGACCATACACCTGCTAATGTTGTGGGCACCCACCTCACGTTATGAGTTGTCTCTATGTTAGCCTAAACAAGCTAATGTTAGCCCTTGTGAACATTGTGTGTGGAGCTTTGCTGCAACAGATGCCAGCTGTTATAATTCACAAACAACAACAGTAACATGTCAGGGCATGAACATGTTGACGACATGTTGTCCATATAAAATTAACAACTGAAACTCACTCACCCTGAGCTCTGCCTGTGGATGCCAATGTCTGTCTTTGAGCTGCTTACAGAAGTTTGAGGGCTTTCCTCCGATGGTGCAGTTTGCATACTGGCTTTTGGTCGTCTATAACTCGTCCTCATCCTATAGCGCGTACCATCAAGGCAGCGGCCATGGGTTCGAATCTGACCTGCGGCCCTTTGCTGCATGTCATCCCCTCTCCCTCTCTCCCCAGCTTTCCTGTCTCTCTTTCACTGTATCTAGAAGAAAAAAAAGAAAATGTTCAGTGTTCCAAGAGGGAAACCTCCGTGGTAGTTCAGAGTAAAGAAGTAGATGTAGTATTTATATAGCTGCCATTTCTCACGGAAAATCCTTGCATTATGTTTGCTGACAGATGCCTATCAACCTGTGGTGTGTAGAAAAAGGGAGTTTTTGAAATGAAAATGCCCATCATGTAAGCTGTGACCTTATTAAGCAGTGTACCAGTGATTTCCCTGGACTGTGGCCCCCACAGGACCTAGTGCTGAATCCAACCCAGAGTCGCCCTGTTCACCTCCACCTCTCACCTACTGATTCTCTGGCTTTCTAGTCCAAACATGAATGTGGTGATTGTGTTGGTTGGTGTGTGTCTGCACTGAATTTAATCACCTCAAAACCTCCTCATTGGCTACAGTCTGGTCATGTCCTTGCATGAGCTTTTGTCGGCCTTGCAGGTGTGTCTCGCTAGTTCATAGTTAATGATTAATTTTTATGATGAAAAAAGATCCTTGATGACAAAGCTGATTTCAAAGGAGATCTGAGTCTTGTTGCTTTGAAGAAGAGAGCATAATATAGGTATTAAACTGTACCGGTTGTATATGAGCAGGAATGCACCTACACACTTTCCATCATGTGTGTGTGTGTGTGTATGTGTGTATATGTGTATGTACGTGGTGTAGAACAAAGGCTAAGTGAGCCCAGTAGTTGTAGGTATTAGATGTGTTTTATTTCTTTTAGGTCTGGGTCAGTAGCAGTGAATGTGCATCTCACACAGGAAAATTTAACTCTTTATCTGAAATCCTGAAATGCTGAATTACCTTTGATGGTAATCTTCCTTTTAACGTAAGATGCCAGCAGAAATGAAGCAAATATCCACATAGTATTATGAGATTTCCTACGGCTCCACGCGCGATGATCTGATGATGTATGTAGTGGATTAGGAAGTTGTTTCAAGGGAAGACGTTTCCTTGTTTGCCACTATGGTTAAACTGAATCCCTCCAGTTGAAGATGTTTTGCTTGGGTGGTCTGTTTCTGTCAAATCAAGCAGATATTTAAATTGTTGAGTTACCAGTTACTGATATTAGTTCTTCAAGAGTTCACAGATGTTTCTGTAGGGTTGCTTTAATCTGATGTGTTTCTCTAAAAGGTTTGCAAGTGTTAGTTCTATATCTCTTTTTATATGTAATTATATGGAAAACTGGTTTAAATTTCAAGCGCACACTGTATATTTATGTTGAAAAGTGGAGCACTGTTTGCCTAGAAGGTGTTTTCCTCGAAATGATTTCATAAAGACTGTGCTATTTTCACTTAGTCTAATTTGGGAAGAAGCACTCATTGTGGCTTCAAGGTGTGTTATAGGAATTTATGATTTCTTTGACTGAGTTTTTACAAGGCGCCACAAAAGTTCCATCATGTATTTTTGTATGATTCAGAAGAACTGAGTCACTCTGGTGAATATGCACATCAAGGAATTATCACGTTCGACTTACAGTGTGATCAATATTTTTCAGATAGACAGCGTAAAAGAGAAGAATATTTGCAGCTTACACAAAATTATTTGACGTGACTTTGCAATGATTTCTTGTAATATAGCATATAGTTAATGTGGCACTGAATCTGACTCTTCAACATTTTTCCACTTTGATACACATTTTCTGTTCTGCATGGTTCTGGTTACCTGGCAACCTCATAGTGACAACAAGAATACAGGAAGTCACTGCTCCAGGCTAACTCAGTATGTTCACTCTCCTAAACACTGATCAATAGTATGAAGAAAATATTATGACAAGATCCACTCGTATGTAGTTAATGGTGTTAAAGAACATCCAGTTTGAAAATCAGTTTGGTTGAACATGGTGGGAGGTGTGGATGTGGTGGGGCTTGAATTCATCTGGCAGGGCTGTGGGGACAAATCTGGACTACATGACAGTGGTGTGCATGTAGCAGCTGCTCTGAATATTGAGTCACCTGCCTGTGCAAACTTCCTCCATGATCTCACCTGAATGATCTGATCCCATTTCCAGCCCGGCCTTGTTTTACAATACCTTAACAACAGTGTGTCAAGCTGCAGCGCATTGGCAGTGTGTTGAGTGTCTCAGTCTGAAGGCCTTCATCTGATGTGTACACAAACTCACAGACACACACACAGAGTCGGGCTTATCGTGTTATGGTGTTCAAGGATATGGGAGCCCGAGATTGTTTGGACTAGTGTCTCAAGATTTCTTGGCGTTGTCTCACTGCTGCACAGAAGTTATGGAGGTGGACCTACACTGTCTGCGGGTTTCCTCTTATCTTATTGTAGTGATAGTGTGTGTGTGAGAGAGTTTGAGTCAAAGTCTTTGTTCAAGGTCTCTGAGAGAAACATACCCCCCCGTCCATTGTCAATTTAATTTACTCTATATATATGATTTGACTGTACAACATTTATGCATTCAGAACCATATTATATATAAAAATATTGTTAACACATATTAATAACATATATACATAAAGCCACCACCTAAGTATGCAAAAAGACTTAACTAACAGTCTAATTAGACTGTATACAGTCTGACTTGTTTTATTAAATGCTTCCCTGTGAATTTGATTACAGATTATATGTAGATATAGGTGTAGACTGGACTGTTGGAGCACTACCTGAAAGGGTATTCAATTTTAATTTGATATTATATATTGCTCAGGCCTTTTTCTTAGGTTTGTGACAGCAGTCCTTTTGGAGAAGGTGTTGCATTTATACACCAGGGGAAATCTCAGTTTTCCCTGTGTTGGTTGCTGTGTGACATGTTAATTCAGCCTCTCCTGCTCCATCTAAAGCAGAGGTCAAAGGTCACATTGGAAGGGCACTACAAATGTGAAAGCTGCTTTGTTCTCTCCTGCAGTTCTTCAGTTGTCTAGCCTGAACCTCACATATGTAGGCACATAACCAGTGCGTGCAGATATCCTACTGGCTCAAACACACATCTTTCTCTTTATAGTTTTATTATCTAGTCATGGCTCCGGAGTTGAATCATGAATGGAGCTGACCCTAAATGCCCCGGTCTGATGTCTCATCTTATCACATCCCTGTTTTTTAGTCTGACTGGAGGTGACAGGGATGAATCAACATGAAATCCACATGCTTAACTTGAATCAATCTGTTAAAATTAAGTTCTGCTTTATTATAGCACATAGACTTCTGTAGCAGATTGCTCTGTGTTTTGTCATTTGCTGGTTGCCTGGCAACTGCTCTTAAAACATTTGTTTTAACACTTTGGTATGTGAGTGAGTTAAACATATAAAATGTTAATTAGTGCTGGTAGGTTGATTTTTGAGTCTGTCTTTGTGCTGAGCTAACCAGCTGCTAGCATTACCATCATATTTAACTGACAGACATGAGAGTAGAAAGCAAATAAAGTTCAAAGGTTGTGACTTTGGACTTTTGGAGAAGAATCTCAAATTAAATCTTAAAAAATGCGTAGAAGGTTTCTACATTTTCTTCTTCCAGCTCTTGAAGAGTTTGGGGGAGAGTGCAGACATTTAGCGCAGAGAAGGGATCAGGGCTGGTCAGAGTAGAGGTGAAGCTTTTATCTGTTGGTCGGCTCCTCGTGCTAAGTGCCCTGAGAGTGCTGTTGTGTGGGTTTGGTGCAGCACTGATGCCTAGTTTACCCCCATAATCTCTCTGTCAGTTTCCCTCCTCTCACTCTCTCTCTTTCCTCATACTTTTTCCCCATTAGTTTTCCATCCAACTCTTCTTCTGTCTCTTCCTCTTTTAACTATCTCTCTTTCTCTTTTTCCCTGACTTCCTCTGCCTCTCTCGCCCTTCACTCTCCCTTCGTGTCCAGAAGAAAGGGGTGGTGCATTCCAAAAGCCTGGAGACCATTCCCCTCTTTGAGCCAGTGGCCCACAGAGTGACAGAAGAATTAGAATAAGAATAGCTGCCCATTCACCCCAGTGCCCCAGTGACGAGCTGGAGGGAGCGAGGGAGGGCGAAGCAGAGGGAGGAGAGGAATGAAAGGGGTCCTGCACATGCCGTGTTCCTATTGGCCGGCGGCGTTCCCTCTGTTTTTACATCGCTGCCATCAGTTGTGCTTTCAAGTTTGTTTTACACATTCTGGCGCACATACTCACCACACATGTGCATGCATGCGTAAATATACACACTGGGGTCCAGGGGTTTGCACACGTGCACGCTGGAATACGGGAATCTACACACACATACACACTGTCAAGCGAAGTTGGCCTGCAGAGACACAGAGTGAGCAACTCTGACCACGCAGTGCAGAGGAGAGAGAGGTGACCTGTGGCTGTGTGAGTATGAAACTAAAACCAGTTATTGCTAACACTGGACTGATAGTGAATATTACTCTGTGAATGTTACATTTACATTGTTTTCTTTATAATAACGTCAGGTGAAACTCTTTCTATATTATAGTGTTTTCTTTGGATTCGTCTGCTGGTGAATATTTTAGATTAAACAGCGACCTTGTGCTGTCAGCACCACTGTCGCCTCCGGCTAAACTCTAAACTCTTTTAACTATTAAGCTGTTGCTGTTTAACATTGCAACAAATGGTTTTTCAAATCCATAGCAATCACTTGTGGAATAATTAATAGCTCATTTAAAAAATTATTATTATCTTCATGTCTCTCGGCAGCTGTTAAATTTTCATGAAGTGTAACGTAGGAAGGTCATATTGTAATATTCCTTAAATTATTTGCCAGTTGCTTCATCTCTGGAGCTCTTTAGTGACACAGTTCTTTGCAGATCTCTCCTCTCAGATTGGAGACCGTGCAGTAAGGGGGCCCCTCTGCACCAGGGCTGTTGTGGGTTTACCACCCTACCTTATCTCAGCCACTCTGTTGCGAGCCCACGAGGGCCATGATGGATGAGGAGATGGAGCTATATCCTCTGCCTTGATTCAAACACAATCTTCTAGACAAAACTAACGTAGCAATAATTTGGATGAGGAATATTGCTTAAAATAGATTAGACCTTATTAACAGTTCTACTTTCTTCTAACTTTGAGCATGTATTTCCATCAGCTGACTCCTCGGACACTTTTGAATCATTCTCTGACTGTCTTCTTCGAATCAGTTGCACTTTCTTTCCTTTCTTTTCCAACTTTTGCATCTTTAATTTTTTCCTCATTTGTGTCTCTTCTCTCTGCATCGCTTTTTAGAAATATAAAAAACCCCTGTTTTAAATCTCTGACAGTGTATTAAGCTGCACTGCATTGAAAAAGGCAGTTCAAAGTACAGAAATTAAGTTTCATCCTCATAATTAGTTAGTGAAGATCATATTTTGCATAATGTCATTGTTTGTGAACAGTCAAGTCAAATTTTAAATGTTTTATTTAGCATAAGAAGCAGAACCATTTTCTCTGTCTATAATATAGTGGGTCTTAACCTTTTTGCAGTGCGACCCCATTTTGAGGATAAAAATATTTTGAAGATAACATAATGAAATTAAATGTATAAAGTGTAGCTCACTCAGTGGTTGTGGTTACTTGGACGCAGTGAGGTATTCCACTTGTGGCTGAGACGGGCTCTGTTCTTGTTTTTCAGGCAGACCAGAGCTGGGAAGCCACTCTCACATAGATAGGTTAATGCGAATGGAGGAAGATTTGTTTGTGCCCTGTCACTCACTTCGCAGTATTCATCTCTTGCTGATATACAAATTTCAGCCAGTGGCTTCTCCGTGAACCTCTGCTTCAGAGCAAGATGAGCTGCAACATCAATCAGTGACCCCTCCAATTCACTTCCCACTCCCATCAACTTGCAGAAGGATTTCTAATCCCCTGAAATCTGATTTTCAGGCAAATGCATATCTACATTTGCATTCCACTGAATGACCCCTGACCCTTCATGGTCATTGTCCAGATGAGTGAACCACAACAACGATAGTTCGGTGATCCATGTTTCACTTTCAAGAATGATGCCTTTTTACCCTGAAGTCCTGCATTCAGATCATTAGGTCAGCTGAAACTGCCGCTAGTTTGTTTAGGAAGGCAAGGCATTTCTCATCAGAAAGTTTTGCAGCTACCAAAGAGTTTTTTTCCAAAA
Organism: Seriola aureovittata; assembly: GCF_021018895.1. Lineage (NCBI taxonomy): Eukaryota > Metazoa > Chordata > Actinopteri > Carangiformes > Carangidae > Seriola > Seriola aureovittata. Next base: position 16,500,758 of record NC_079372.1, read on the forward strand.
GGAAGAAAGTTCTCAGAGCTGAGAACTGAGAACTTTTCCTTCGCTATGGTTCAGCAGCAGGTTGTGGTCGAGGTCTTTGGCCTGAGTGAAACCATCAGTGTTGGGTGAGCTACTTGGAAAGTGCAGTGCACTAAGCTAACAGTTACTCTGCATTAAATGAAGCTTCACGACATTGAAGCTGGAAATGTAGCAAGCTAAGCTACACCTCCTCATGTGCTGTGTCCCTGTAGGGTGAGCATGTGTGACCACTGTAATGGTGAATGGTGGTGAAGCAAAAATATATTATTAACATAAGCATACAGCAGCTGCTTTACACATGCAGTTATATGCAGCTTAATACATGTGTAAACCTGTTGAACTGAGTGTTGAGGGGTTGTCGGGTCCCTCCTCCTTTGACAGTGGAGTCTGTGGGGCCGCGTGGACCCCTTATTACCAAGCTGAGTGTGAAAAATACTTTCCAACAGAGACCTGCTTTAGATCACTAACCTGGATTAGTGGGTAAGGTTAAGCTATTTGAGAAATTGTTTAAAAGTGAAGACATTTGATTTGTCATTTGTCAGGCAACAAAGCAGTTCTCCTTCTGACTTGAATGGCTTATTTTAGGCTGCAAAAGCTTTCTAAAGCAAGCCAGTCCTTTCTTTACTCTGTCTTGCCTTCCTTTAACCACAGGTTTAGTGTGTAACATGACTATACATGAGGTCGTCGTGCTCCTCTGTGTCACAACACAATCGAGACCCTTCTACCTCAGACAAAACCCTGAACTACACAACAGTGACAGCTGTAGTTCTTTTAGTACCAGTTATTGCTTTAACAAATTGAAGGTAATATAATAATACTATTTACTGTGGACAAACAAGACCATTGTTAAGACCTGTAAAGCTTTTACCAACTGGTTAATGGAAAGAAGGTTATTGGAAAGAATCTTTTCTGGTTCCTGGTGGACATTGTTTGAGAAATGTTTGCACAGTACCTCTGGTGTAAAATACAGACTGTCTGTTGTGATTATCCTGGCCTCTTTTTTTTTTTCTCCTGCCAGCTGCACTTGGATGTTTCACTAAATGAGGCCTCTTTATTTTTATTGATTTCTTTATTGTCACACTCTCAATTTATTTGTCTCTGTTTGTTACAGCCAGAGACAGCTTGGTGTCCATGCATCAAGTTCTGATGCCCATCATGACGCTGCCCCTGAGCCTCCTCCTGTTGGGTGAGTTCAAGTCATAGTTCAGTTTTGTCTTTGTCTAGTGCTGTTACATCTCATTTAGGCTGAGACCACCTGAAAAAAAGAGGCTTGATTTGTGGTGTAACAGCAAAGCAGACCAACCACAGGATTTTGTCATAGTAGATAAGCAATGAATTTGTGAAAAGCTAAACTGTTGTTAAAAACCATCAACCACCAATCTTGAGCTGTTAAGAAAGCCATCTGTTTAAGTGACTATATAATAAAAAAAAGGGTTAGGAGTAACCCTAACCTGTAAACTGATTATTAAATAATATAAATAATGTAATATAATAAATAATTGAATAATGTATTGACCTCAATTGCTTCACCTTGTATCAAATAACAATTACATATTTTGATTGGCCAGTGAGCCCGCTCCCAGCACACTCTGTGTGCACCCTGAATGACAGGCGCACAGAGACGGCCGGTAGACAAACAGACAGGGACGGTAAAAACTATGGATTTTTTGGCAGTCCTCTGATGCAACACACTGACACACACTGAGAGACAGGACTGTCTTCAATGTGTTTATGTGTGTGTGAGAGAGAGAGAGAGAGAGAGAGAGAGAGAGAGAGAGCGAGGCAAGGACCAGCTGAGCGATTCAATGTCACAGAACTCTACAGAGAAATACAATTATGCCAAACCAGCCACTGTCAGAAGGAGATAAACTGAGCTGCACTTTATCAGAACTGATAGTGGTAGCACATTTTTATAGGACAAAAAGAAGAAGCCAAAAGATAATTGGTTGTTATTTTGACGTCTCTGTTGCTCGTTGGGTATTGAAAACTGATGTGATACCTCAGTCACACATGTTCAGAATCTCAACATCCGAGCAGTGTCACTTCCTCCCACTCATCTTCATCTCCATGTGACATTGAGCTACTAGCGACTGGTGGAACAGTGTGAGAAGATTAATAGCAGCAGGACACATCTTTTCATTCAAATCAAATCCCTTGATGTGTCTGCAGCAGCATGACAGCATGTTAAGTGTGGTGTTGTTATTATTGCTTTAGGAGACTCCCATCTAAAGGATATCCTCACAGATTCGTCCTCTCCCTGTACATTGTCATTAGGTCTAATCCATCATTATTTCATGCACGCTAATCACAGGATTGAGTTGTAACCGCAGGTGTTTGTATTGGATTGTGTTCACTTTAGCAAACAGGAAGTGAAGGTTTAACTCTCCTTTGCTGAGTTGATGCTGCCTCTAAGTCCCGACTTACTGACGGGGTAGCAGGACCCTAAATGATGATGATAATAATTATGTCACTTGATTCGCCACCATATAGAGAACAGCACATTGCTCATTCAGTGACATTTCAACAATGGATGGATGGAAACGTATATGTTTTCCCTTCTTCGCTCTCACTTCAGGATAAAAAGAAAGCGGCATTTAAATACAAAGTGAGATGAATGTTCTGCTGGCTTTGACCGCTGCAGTTGGTTTGTGGTGTGTATGTTTTTGCCACGAACAGCGAATGACTGATACTGCATGAGTCAAACATCTGTCTGTCTGACGGTTCAGATGGACTCCTACTGCAGACATACTCCTGTCTGCTCCTGTCTCCTGTTCAATTCATGCAACTCAAACAAACATTTTCAAATCAAGTGGATTTGTCTTCTTCCTCATTTCACAGCGCTGGGACCAAATCCCCTCCTGTCAATATCTACGACTCTGTTGGTGCCACCTCTGAACGTTGCTTCCTGTATGATATAACTGAACAGTTACATTTAGAAATTGGGGTTTGTGGTGATGTGTTGGTGTTGGTCCAAACAAATGTTTTCTTTATCTTTATCTTCGGGGATAAGGCTGGCGATATTCTAGGTTTTGTTTTTATTATTGCCATCAAATCCCATGAAAATTCTAAAATGTGTTAGTCCATATCATAAGACCCTCTGACTTACCTCCCCTGTCTGTACCAAAGCCCACTTGTGTCACCTACTGAAGACTCATAAATATATTCTTTCATTGCTGACCCAGCAACATGGGTACTGGTTGTTGTGCAACTGACAAATACGCTTCGTTTTTTTGTGAATGGAGATATTCAGTGTAAAGGAACCATTTTTGTACGTTTCAGTGGGAAATCTAAGAGGTAACATAACCCAATACCTAAAATACCTCAGCAAGATGAGATGCTGAAAGTAGTGTTGGTTGCTAGGTAACAGACATCATTTGATGACGGATGTTGGATTGAGTTTTTAGGAATTCCTAACCTGAGATAAATCAGGATGAAAAAAGACAAGATAGAATTCCTGAAGTTAGTTACGATTTGCTTCTCGAATACTCCCTTTACATTTTTCCAATCTTAACTTAAGACTCAAGATATTAAGAACTCTACTCAAATAAAAAATGCTCTTGCTGCTCTCCTCCTCATGATACAGAAGCAGAGTTTCTCACCTGCTTCTAACGTCTAAAGTTTCTAAATTTCCCCCCATCAAAAACTTTAATCCAGTCTTAAAAAGAGCATGAAATAATGTCTCGGTTGATACACATGTCTGCATCCACACCTGATTTCCAGTGTGGACATTAGCTGCAGAGTGCAGCAGCTGAACAGCTCCATCCAACTCATGATGTTAAATCACCCGTGGTCATTTAAACCCAGGTTTATTGGGTCAGCATGTAGGATTTGGAATCTCTGTGAGAATCCGGGGTATTTGTGGAATGTGTAGTAAATGACAGGCTACTGACAGGAGAGCTGGATGTGAAGCAGGAAGGGCCCTCGCAGGGTTAATTGGTGACTGAGGGGCATTTTTGAAAAGGGCCACACACACATACACACACACACACACACACACACACACACATGTAGAAAGCACAGATGCTGTTAAATGTCTTTGTTTAACTGTAGGATTTGGCCCCTGGTCCCCCATGTATCAGTGTTTGTGTTTCTCAGGAGACTTAACAGTGATCTCATCAAAGTTAATGGAAAAAATTCATGTCTTTACTTTTAGCACACCAATCAAAATGGCCTGATGAAGTGTATTATACTTCCCTTTCCCTACTCGCCTATGCAAAGGTATCTGGGTCAGTCTCTACATTAATCATTAACTGAAATAAGACTGTACTCATGCGTGAGGGCGGAAACTGCCAACTTCAGTAATGGTGAGCTTGAGCTGGCTTTTGTCCTACAATACGTATTAGTGAACGGATGAAAGAGTGAGTGCCTCAATGAAAGAGTGAATATCTAGGGTCATTGGATCCCATGCTGTTAGAGCTGTGGAAATGACAGTGAGTCCCCAGTCACCTAATCTGATCCGATCCAGCGGGACACCTTTGGGATGCGGTATAACAGGACATTGGCAGCTTGAATGTGCAGCTGACGCATCTGCAGAAATGACGTGACGCGGTCATGTCGACATGGAGCAGAGTCTCAAAGGAACGTTTCCAGCATCTTGTGGAATCCATGTCACGAAGAACTGAGGCTGTTTTCAGAGCAAAGGAGGAGGAGGAGGAACTACCCAGTGTTAGTGTGGTGTTCCTAATAATGTGCTCGTGAGTTTATGTGTAGAAACAGAGGATGTGTTTGCGTCCACTTCACTGACACCTGGAGTGTTTTCTCTAATAAGTAACATTTTCCTCTCCGTCCCTGCATTCCTGCCATAGCACTGTTATCGGGGGGGGGGAAGATTCCCCAAGGTGTGTTTACCTGCTAGTCCTCCTTTTTGTGCATGTGTGTATGTTTCATTGCCACGTGCTTACGCTCTAATCACACACCTGTAAACCAGCTGGCGTTAAGCAACATCTGCACAACCGCCTGTAGTTCAAGGAACACTTGTATGCATCTAAGCCCTGATTTCTTAATGTCGGTCATTATTCTTATACAAATGACACAGTAACTCTTTGCGTCCATCAGGCACATGTTCTTGCCTCCCACCAGCTTAGGTTTGAATAGTATAGAATAAGTTTTGGAAAAATGCCATTAAATTATAGCTGTAAAAATGGTAGGTAATTTACCAATACTTAACAGGCGGCTGCTGTTACAATATGTTCCCTCTCTGGCTTTAACTCAGTACCTCAGTTGGTTTTGTATCTTTTTCTGCATTTCACTGCAAGAAAAACACATAATTTCAAATGTTCTTGCTTTCTGTGAACTTTAGTTGTGTTTCCTGCTTGTTCTTTTTATACTGTAAAATGTCTGGAAAATAACTCACAAATTACAAGGACACATTTGTATGTAATCCCATTTTATGGGACTGTTTTGGGTTGTTTGAAGTTGGTTTGTGTGAGGTAGTTATTTATAGTCAGTGTATCACCTGCTGTATATTCAGATCAGCACGCTCCCAGTTTAGAGGAGCAGCAGGAGCACCAGTACAGAAGCTTTTAGTCACTCCCCAGATCAGCTGTTTGAGGCAGAGCTAAGTGTAATTGCGCTTTTGCATAGGAATACAGTAGGTCATTAGTTTGCTGGTGGCCCCGTCCACAGCTGCACATCACTCAGCTCCTGTGCTGGTGCTCCTGCTGCTTCTCTAAACTGGGAGCACAATGATCAGAATCTACTGCAGGTACCACACTGACTGTAGATAACTACCTCACACAACCCCACGTCAAATAACCCTAAGCTATCACTTTAAGTGTCCTCTTCCCTGCGGTGCTACACGTATGTTACTGTTGTGCTGTATTGTCATTTCTGCAATACGATCCCTAAAATCCCATAAACACACTCTCGAGTCCAACTGACATAGTATATGAATGATCTATAGGTCCAAATGTTTAAAACAAGCACATATACAGTAAGAAACAAATCATCAGTGCACATTCTGATGTTCTCTTTGCTAGTCAGGGCAGGTGAAAACCAAGTAAAGGATATGTCTCCTACAGCCCACACAGAGAGGTGGGGTGAACACTACTGTCAAGGCTCAAATGTCAGGATCATCTTTTGAAAAATAAGGCTGTTTTACATGCGAGCGTGACCCTAGATGATGGCTGCGCCTTGTAATTATCAACACAAACACCATTCTTTTCTGTTTCAGCACAGTCTGACAGATTGGAGAAAGCCATTAGAGATAGCGAGAGAGAGAGACAGAGAGAGAGAGAGAGAGATAGAGAGCCTCTGTGAATGGCATACACTATAGAAGAGACATTCCATGCATGTGTGGTCTATTTCAAAACACAACCTCAGTCACTAATTAAACCTGTGGGTAAATTATGACTGCTGAGGGGGTACATGTCTAGACAACGTGTTGAATGTCTGGATGTTATTTCTGTCATTCACTATAGGTAACTCCAGTGCATACCTGTGTGAGGATACATTATCAGGGGAGCTAAAAAAAAAAGAAAAGAAGAGCCGAAATGGATTTGCCGCTTAACAAAAAAAACATATTTGGAGTCAAAAATCTAATTAAAATGAAATAATAGATGTCATAACCTGTTTGTTGTTGGTTTTTTAATGACATCATATTTGAAATGATTTCATGCTGTATGACTCCTTTGAAATAGTTTTCATCCAGGTAATTTCTTTTTTCTTTGAAGAAAATAATGTGAAATTAGAAAAAAACAGTTGGTTTTGTTCAGTATTCATTCATTCAATAACTATTTTACATATTTCCCTGTGTAGTTGCAAAAATAAAAGCACACAGCAAAAATGAGATGAAGAAACTATGGCGGAGGAGCAGGGACACAGAGGTTTCGAGAATAACAGTGAAAGTCGTAATTTTTCATAAATAAATGAATAAAAAGTATGAGAATAAAGACTAGGAGAAGCTGTTATAGCCCTTATACTACTTTGTCGGAAACACATTATTGTAGGGGATATTTATTTTTGCACAGCACCAGGAACTTGAAGCGCAATAATGTAAATGTGTAACTGAGATGAAAAAATAAGACCTTTCTAAACCTGTGAAATAGTAATGTTACAGTGGATTACAAATCAGGTTGAACCACAGCTACATTTCATCGTGTGTTGTTTTTCATAAGATTTCTGTGTATGTATTTAATGGCTGCCTGTTTGACCAGTGAGTGAACCCATTGTGCAATGTCATACCTGTAAAGTGAGTTCAGGTGAAACCCATTTACAGCTCTCAGTCAGTTCCTGTATATTTGAGGGGGCTGGTTGGGGGGTGGGGTGGGGTGTACACTGGTGTTATTTTCAGTTTTGGTAAAAGACAAATACAGACAGGTTTATACTTTTTCTACTTATCCTAAAACATGTTTTCTAAGAAATGCATTCTTTAATTTACCATATCATGATACACCATATTCCTTAATGCCATTCTCTTTCATGCACAGTCTTGTATCTGTATTACATCCTTGAGTTTCAGTTTTGCAGCACACTGCCCTGTGTTTAATGTTTGGTCAGGGTGTGTTTGATCTTTATCTACAGTCCATAGGTGTACCTACTCACCCATTTTTGTGCAGTTCTGCAAGTGCACACTATACATGTGCACAGCTGCCTGTAGCTTGTGTAAATGTGTGTCTGTTATCCCTCTTTACATTTGCTATACAGTTCAATAATGCAGTGGAATAACATCAGAGGCTGAATGTGTTGGATATACTGTATTTGGGATATCAGTACACTTGCCAGCCAGGCATTGTTAATGCTTCACAGGAATTCAGAAAATCTGCCTCTGTTAAATCTTTTACTTGAACTGGAGCCAAGACATTTGTACACACACACACACACACACATAGATGTGTGTGTGTGTGTGTGTGTGTGTGTGTGTGTGTGTGTGTGTCTGTGTGTCTGTGTGTGTGTGTGCGCCAGTGCGCGAAGAAGGACTGGAAGAGCTGTAGTCTTTTGTAGTCTCAGGTAACTGAGAAAATCTTTTCACCTCTATTACAGTGACAGTTACATAGTATAGTGTGCAGCAAAGTAGAGCATAATAGTATGTAAAAAAAAAAAAAAGATTGTAGTTTTGTATATGATGATAAAGATCCATTTGATTCCATTAAATGGTACAGATAATATATCTCTATATATAAATCCAAAGGAGAGTTAATTGGTCGTTTATTAAATAGCAGAGAACATTGACTCCCTGACATTTATCCAGATCTTTATTAAAAGGTTCAGAAGCATGTGACTCATTGGTAGGCGGGGAACCAGAGAACAGAGCGGGGGGCGCTGGAGGGGCAGGCCAGACCCCCGGAGGTGCCAAGAAAGAAGGGAGGTTAGAATGGGCACTTGACTGGGTAATTGAGTCATTTGATGTACCACAACCTTTGAGAGGTTCCTGATGACTGAGAAGTTTTCCTTTACTGATTAGGGCTTTTTGCAGGGAGGTGGGTTCTGGATCTGAGTCTGTTGAGTATATTGGTATATTTGGCAAAATCACTCTTTTAAGTTTTGAGACCTGGATTCAAACACAGGACTCAGACACGCTGGATTGAACAGCTCAGAAGCAGGTTTATTGAGACGAAGGTTTGGTGAGGGTTTGGCCTGGGGGTCAGGGGCTGGCGATGGAGCTAGACACGTGGTTCTGGGGATTGTACTCAGGGTTAGCATTGGAGCAGGGCAGGCTGAGCAGGGAATTTCTGCAGCGGACTGGAGGAACAACTGGGGAGCTTTGGCGAGGCGAGCACACTCTGAAACCACGGGGAGGCTCGACATAGGCATAGGCAAAAGATGAGGTTAACTTGGAGAGCGAGGAAACAAGTTTTCCGATCTTTATACCGCAGGTGGTGAGTAGTAGATTGGCCTCAGCTGTGCAGGTGAGTCGAAGGAACAGGATACAGCGCCCAGCAGATACACAGACAGGAACAAAGACAAACTGGGAACAAACGTGACACAAAAGAAACAGTGAAAACAATAGGAAAGAGGGAGGCAGACCTCAACGTAACAGCTATTAGACTCAGCCTTCGAGCAGGTCAATGACTGAAAACCTGTGTATCTAATTAGAGTGTGTAGATTCTCGTGTGTTTGTTGTTGTACGACATCAATATCCTTTGTAAAATTGCAAATGAAAAAATCCATGTGCCTTTTCAGAAGGGCTGTTAGATGCTAACGATTCAAGTGTGGCTACAGACTGAGCACCAGCGCATGATGAGCTCTCTCATCAACCGCTTGATAATTTCCTCCATGATGAAACAACAGCAGTTGTATTTTCCTGTTAAACCACTGTATAACAGGAACATAAATGAGTGTTTGAGAGCCACTCATCCCCTTCGCCGTTAGTGAGTCGTCTGTCCGATGCAGAGATGCACCTTTTTCTCAGAGGATGTTTTTGATTGTATCCCAAACCGTCCACTTCTTCTTTCCCATCTTGCCTCAACATGTTGCTGCTCTGTTTTGTGTAGATCAGTGGGATAAAAGGCCCACATGAAATCTCTCTCAACATCTCTCACCCCCATCACTCTTATGTGTACTGCTGATTAAGGAGCCTCATGTTTTTTTTTTTCGGGCAGACACATAAGTTGTTTTTTTGTCAGATTCTCACACGTTGCATTTCTCTCCGTGTGGCTTCATGTTCGTTCCGATGCTGTGTATCACAGGCGCTGGTGGTTGGTTTGAGATGCCAATAAATGTTTAAACCTTGATGTAAATATCCTGACTGATCTGTTTTCTGTCCATCTTTCAGTTTTTCCTTCACCATCATTTATTTCATTGTCTTTCTCTGCTCTGCTCACGGCTTGCTGTCTCTCTGTCCCATATCCCTTATGAGGCCTGTTATTCAGAGTCAGTGATGCGGAAAGAGTGTTTACGAGGGTGAGAGAGAGAGTTTGAGGGAACAGGACCAGAAAATTTTTAGAGAGTTATGGTTAGTGTGTTTCTTATACACTCCAGTCTATTAAGGCGATTACTTTCTGGGTTGTCAGACAGTTTCTAAAACAGTCTTTTCCCCTTTTCGCTTCATCTTATAATGTTGAGAGTTTGTCTGCTGTGCTGTGTAAAACCACTGGTTAACACCAAGTTACATGCACCAAAATTTATATCCTGCTATTTATATCCTACCTAATTAATATTCTCACCCTCCTATTAACATCCTACAGGCAATATATATTAGAAACTGTATATTTCCACATAAATGATGATTTGAAAGAGAATCATATAGCAAAACACACACCACACGTCCAGAACATGTGGATGAGAGAAGCCTTATCACATCAGGATTTCACATCTTGGTAAATACGCGAATCAAGTGATCCAAACTAAACAGCTTATTAGCATGATATGTTGGGATCATAATGATTAGAGTCATTTTTCTCTTCCAGCTCTCAGTGTGATTGGACAGGAGCTCCCATCAGGCCCCCACGGCTGTACAGACGGAAGCTGTTACCCTGCGACAGGAAACCTTCTGATTGGACGGGCTGTTAATTTAACTGCCACCTCCACATGCGGCCTGAGCGGACCAGAGCACTACTGCATCGTCAGCCATCTGCAGGTTAGCACTCACTTGAAAACATATTAACGGTGACATAAAGAGAAACATGTCCGTTTAAATGGGAACAACTGCTAACCATTTCCCTCTTGGACTCCACTCATCCACTCCTGTATTGTATAATGTGTAATAAATATTTTTTTGTACCCTCAGCTTCTCTCTCACTCCTGCCTGTTCCATCCCTCAGCATGCCGCCCCCCCCCCCCCCCCCCGCGCAACAATACGCTGCCCCCTGCAGTGAATGCAGAAGAAAAATAGGACATTTTGTTTGTTCTCTTTCATTACATCCATCAATCCTCGTCCTTCTGCCTCCACCTTTCCATCTTCATTTGCTCATATGTCTGTTTGTGTGTAGCCAGGTTTCCATGAGCAAACGCCCACCAACCTTACACAACCTTTCAATATCAGGCCCCAGGTGCAGACACACCTTCGTCACACACACACACACACTCTTCTTCCATCTCACTTGTTTCTCCCTCTAATTCTCTGTCACCGTCTTGACCTCGCTGTTTTATAGTAGTGTTGACTCCTCACTTTGTGACAAACGTAAAGGATGTTTGAAGATCACTGGCTTCCTTCCTTCACAGCTGGAGATGCACCACAGCACAAAAGTTTCAAAATTTAAATAGACACTTGACAATGATTTTCTGTGTGTGTTCCTCTTAGTAAGGCAAGTGTCAGAAAGAAAAGTTTTGAAGATTAAAAACACAGCTACAATCAGCTGCACCCCCTCACACAATCGTTAGTTGTGACCATTTAAAACCTTCCACTATTGACTTCCAACCTGACCTGAGGTTGGGGTTCGAATACAAATCTTGCTTTATTATTTGATTAATTTGAGAACATGTTTATGATATGTTATGTGTATGAACCAGTCTAGATGATTTCTAACAACGTTCAGTGTAGGCCCCTCCCACCTCCAGTGTTAATCTGACTTCAGATATTTTTATGAAAATAATATATTGAAAATATTGTATGAAATGAACAGACACAGATTAGTTTTATGTGATGCAGCACCAAATGATGTTACAGTCAGTCTGCAGCTCTTGTTCCTCTGCTCCTACCTGACATGACTCCTGACATGTTGCGTCCATACACTACATATATTTCCGTGCACCTACATGTATGTGCCTGCACTTCCATTGCCTCAGGGCAGGAATATGCAACACTGTCAACCTTCAGGTGAACATGATTGACACCCTCTGATTGGTGAGAGGCCCTCCACTACTGAAAGGGAGGGGCAGGGTATGGTGACGACCTGTCGTACCATAAACCCAGGCAAGGACCATTGCTGGTCTGTCAGAAGTTACTCTGGAGGCCCACACCAAACATTTGTCTCTCGGCTTTTAAATGTCAAGAAGTTCATCAATCATTTGTGTTAGACATAGGCTTTTCCTAGGTTGTGTTTTTGTTCCTCGTGAGATCGGATTGCATTGCTTTCATGCACAGTTTTTTACCTCTTTGTGTCTCAGAAGAAGCAGCGAGAACCCAGTGTTGAAGACCTTTAAAGTGGGGCCCTCGTTTGGTCCTTAGACCAACCTGGTAGTTTGGAGCTAAAACTTGAATGGCAGTTATATGTCAAAAGAAAGGTGAGAACGTGGAAAGTCAAAGACAAAAAGGATGAAAGCAAAAGGGAGAAATGAGATATGAACAGCGAGAAAACATCAGTATTTAGAGTTGGAACTGAGGTGGAAACTGAACGAGGAAGGTGGGTTGTACTGTTTTTTTTTTTTGTAAAGCCACCATCGTAGTGTGACAAAGAAGTCTTACTTACATCAGTTTATTGTTGGAGCAGAAAGCCGTGTAGCTGAGCTGACCAGCCTTGACTAATGGGAGATAAATAAGAGCTCAGAGGAGGGGAGGGAGGGTGCTAAAGCCACAAAAGTTTACACCAAGCATCAACTGAAGCTTTACGGTGTCCTGGAAAGAGACATGAATAGGAATCAAACTTATTTTATTCATATGGACAAAAACCAGGGAGTTAAACTATCTGAACAAAAGTGAAAAGTGTATAAGTTAAGTAATTTGATGTTTTTCCCTCTCTTAAATAATGCCTGAAATCAAGCTTGATTCCTGTAAACACAATGAAGCTGCTGTAGATACTCAGGGCTCTTACAGCAATTCTCTCTAATAACGTCACAGGGTGTTGGGATGGAGGGGCTACTGTGCAGAAAGAAATGCCCTTTCGAGCAGCGAGGGCTCCTAGAGGAGGGTGGAGAGATGTATGCTGGGATTGGGGAGGGGGGTGAGTGAAGAAGGCAAGCATGCATGTAAAAAAAACACACACCCACTTACATGTATAGATGTAAAAGTGGGCGTGTGTGCGCGCATGTGGTCACGCACATTCACATACATCCACCACGTCCAGCACGCTTTGGGCATTTCTTTTCAGTTCTCAGCCGAGTCTCTTTAACAGCCATGTTGTTGTTAGCGGCTTAATCACCCCTGACAACAACCTAATTAAGAAACGCTGCTCTGGAATCCACAGTTTTTCTGTGCCAGCTCACCCTCATCTCCCTCTTTCTCCCTCCCTGCTCCCCTCTTTGTGGCCCCCCTCTCAAATACACCCCCGTTTTTACACTCTCAGCATCTCCCTCGCTCCCTGTCGACCCCTGTCTTTGTCCTTGACCCCGGCTGGGCTGTTTGAGACCCCTCTCCACTGCATACAAACTTATCTCACCTGTGTCTTTCTGCTCCTCTCTCCAACCGCCTTCTCTAACTTTTCTAGTGCACGTCTTTCATCCAAGCTCTCGCTCTTGGCCTCGGTCCCCACATTGTTGTCTCTTTCCCATGCTCTTTGCCTTTACACTCCTCCACCTCTTCCTCTGCCCTCTGCCTGGTCAGTGTCAGCTTTTCTTTTGCAAGTTTCTTTTCTGGTTTACAAATTACTGTCGCTGTCTCAGATCCAGTTTAAGATTGTAGCAGCAAATATCAGATGGATTGACATGAAAGTTTGCTCAGACATTCATGGTCCCCAGAGGATAAATCCTACTGGCTCCCACTGACTTTGCTCTATCGCCACCATTTTTCCAATATTTGCTTTAAGACCAAATACCTGCAAAACGAATGACATAGCCGTCAATTTCAACCTTGTTTTAGTCCTAATTAGTAAATGTTAGCATTCTAGCACACTAAGATGGTGATCATAGTAAACATTGTACCTCCTAAACAGCATGTGACATTGTCACTGTGAGCATGTTAGCATGGTTGACATTAGCATTTAGCTCAAAGCAGTGCTGGTCGCAAGAATGAACGTATTTTGCACACTTCGCTGCGTGCATGCTCTTAGCAGGTCAACAGCTCTGTGCACATTTTTTCTATAATATTTTGGTCTTTATCTGGCGATGGCACGCTCATAAAAACATACATGAATCCCTATATTCATGTTCTGCTCCTCTTATCACTTTTGTTTTACGTTTTTCAATCAGCTGACGTGATCATGTAGACAGACCAGACAGATTAAAGATTTATGGGTGATACTTATCAGCTCTGTAATTCACAACAGGTAGTCTATACTGAAGGCCTTAGGCGGGAGGTGTCTGCTCCATTGTCTCAAACAGGAGTGATGTTGTGATAACACATGCCAGGACTGTTGCAAAATTGCCACAGAAACATCCGCACTTCATCAAACGTCATCAAATTAATTATTCTAGTTTCTACTGTAAATCCAGAGGCATGTTTGAGTGTAGCTCCACACTTTTAATTACAGTTCAGATTGACTCGTCGCTGCGTTTACCAACACGATCTGATACAGATGGTTCTGGTTAAATTTTGTAGTGCTGCTCCCAATCATATTTTATTTGTCAATCACTGCCAGGATGTTCATGTAGCAGTGTGAAGATCAATCAATGTAACTTAGTGAAACTGTAAAATAGTTTCAGAAATAAAGAAATACAACATTCAAAATGGTAAGATTGCATTTTAAATTCTACTTTCATTGCATATATGGCACTACAGTAGTTTTTAACAGCAGATCATTTTAACGGTTGAAATAACAATTAAAATGGCAACATGCAAACAATGAATTCAACTTGAAAAACAGTTATTAAGGTCAACGTCATCTTTATTATCCCCAAGGAGCAATTTGTTGCGCAGCCAACAGTAAATCAATACAATAAATACAGTAACAAAACACTCAATTTATACAAGAAACAAGGGGTTCTTGGCAGTGTATTTGAGCTGCTGTATTCATATCTGATATATATAACAAGAACTTCCCTCTGAGGAAAACTAGATTCACAAACTGTCAGTGCATCATGACGCTTTCTTTCCTCTTAGCTTCCTTTTTTTTTTTAATCTTTTGACCCAGCCGAGACACAATCCAGTCCCTATGGCTTGAGCCCCAATCACAGTGGTATTGGCACACAGCAGCACATAACCCACATTAATTCAGCTTGACGGATGAAAGCCCCGCTCTGAGGAAACGGCTCCGTCACAGCAGCTTTACTGACATGACAATATGTACAAGACACAACCTGTGGAGACACAACAAAATTGAGCAGGATCTTATTGATTGATCATCTTCACGACAAACACTGAATTTTAATTATTTCCTATGTTGTGCAACATCCACAGGTGGCGTGATACATGGTTTGATTCATTAGTCCTTTCTTGGTACAAATATGAAAGAAAATGCTGCTAATTATTTTAATATTTGAACTTGACCTCAATCGCAAGTCACTATTTTAAATGATTCCTTCATCGTCATGTCTAAAAACAAATGTGTTTTTCTTCCTCCACAGGAGTCAGACAAGTGTTTTGAATGTAACTCCCAGCATCGCTACGACCCGCACCGCCACAGAAACAGCCATCGCATTGAAAACGTCATCTACCTCATGGACAGGAACGAAGACAACACCTGGTGGCAGTCTGTCAACGGTATTTACCTGTTTCTATAACTGCACACAACAACATGATGATGGGTTCTGGGGCTGGACGGGGCTGGGAGGATGGGGGTGGTGTCCATCCATTATATTATTTTATACTATTATATTATCACAATAATATGATTATATTGTCATATTTTAGTTGTAAGTTATAATCACTAATACATTGACAGGATGTCACATAAATGATATAAAGCTTTATTCTTTATTATTATTAAATTGTTCTATTATTACATTCTTTCTACAATTAAGATTACAGAATTTATTATCACTATACAGTCCCATCCAAACACACACACAGACACACACACACACGCACACACACACACACGCACACACACACACACACGTTACAGACTCATCCCATACACATCATATTCTTGCCATTTTTACATAATACATCTCTATAACTGTTAGTTTTTTATCTTCTTGTTACATTATCTCACCAATAAAGGGAATAAAAAACATGTAAAATTAAAAAAGAGCTAAATCTATGACCCCACGGGACAAATACTGTAAGACTGACGTTTTCCTAAGGAGAGACTAAAATACAAAGAAAGGGGGGAAAAGTCTCCTAGAATCACTCAAGCAGACAGTGACTTCAGGACTTGAAGCTATGACACTGGCTGACAGCTGTTTCCTCCACAGGACAGGAGAATGTGAGCATCAGACTGAACCTGGAGGCCGAATTCCACTTCACTCACCTCATCATGAAGTTTAAGGTATGCACACTTTTCTTTTTTTTTTCCTGCATGTGTATGTGGGCGTCAGTGTGCAACATTTGAAATATGGCATGTGCTTAAGCATGTCAGGGTATTCGTCCCGGTGTGTGTTTGTTGTGTACACTCAGATATTCTGCATTCCATCAGGCCTGAATCCGTCACCCTGCTGTTAGTAACGCAAACATTAAACATAAGATAAGTCTGACATGGTGCTGTCGTCTTATCTCAAACGTGACTGTATTTTCTCATATAGCCCACAGCTTAGTCACTGATGTGACCTGTGTTCATTTCTCTCTCTCCCTTCACCTCCTCAGACTTTCCGACCTGCAGCTATGATCATCGAGCGTTCGGCCGATTTCGGCCGCACATGGCGCCCCTACCGCTACTTCGCCTCAAACTGCACCAGAACCTTCCCCGGCATCCCCGCCAACGGCCTGCACCACATCAACGACATCATCTGCGAAGAGCGCTACTCCGACATCGAACCCTCCACCAACGGAGAGGTGAGAAGTTGAAAATGCACAGGTAGTAGAAACAGTAGAGACATGCTGAAGGGTAAGGCGTGACACTTTCCAGTCTCCTACCCTGGCTGTTGCATGAGTTTGAGAAAATTTAAAGTAAAATGTAATTTATTATGAACATAAAGAACAGACTTTGGCGCTTAGACCCTGGCAGGAAGTGGAGTGCCATGGGGAACGGTCCATGGGAGTAAGGTGCTTCCTGTTAGAGGAAACTTGCTGGTGGTGATGAGGAATGGAATATCTTCCTGAGAGGGAAACTTCTGATGGGAGGGTTTGATTGGAGATAGTCAGGCATTCACAGGTGAGGGTGGTGGTGAGGGGTTGGATCTCAAATCTCCACAGTGCTGAAACGAGAGAGAGAGGGGGAACACTTTTTAAAGATGAGACTGAGCCAGTGAAGCTTAGAGATGGCGGGAAACGTGCTTGTGACTTAGAAGGCATGCCCAAGGAGATAGTCTTTCCTAAATGATCTTTTGCTAAGCTTCATGAGATACAATATCTTCAAAATATGTAGTTTAATTGTGGATTTTGGTCTTTTCGCCAGATTTGTGGACAAGAAATGAAATAGAGAAATTTAGATAAAGATTAGACAAAGGGAAACGTAACGAGGGAATGTGACTTTGACTCGATTGACTTTTGTTATAAATTACATTTAATTATTTTATTATTTTATTATTTTATTACTCTTATGATTTCAGTGCTGGTTGATTTTTGGTGACACCCATGTTAACTGATGCTACACGTGTCTGAATTCTGGGGGCGGCATACACGTGTTGAGGAGGACACCTGGTGTGACTCCAAACAAATAAATAATAGTAAAAAATTAAGTCAATAATCAGCGTTTTCCCATCGCGCCATGAGCAACAGTGATCTGACCAGGACACAGTAGATGAGTTGGTTGGTTGCGTGCAGCTCTTCATCTCACTCTTCATTTCAGCTGCTCGTTCTTGTTCCATTACTGCTACTTTTTCTTTAATGTCAGAATCTGATAAGATCTTTCTACACCTCCTGTGTTCAAGGTCATTTATAAAGTTTTGGATCCTGCCATTCATGTGAAAGACCCCTACAGCCTGGACATTCAAGGTCAGTGAAGACTTTTAACTCTGAACATGGACCACTAACAGCAGCTCATTAGCAGCACAACACAGTGAGCTGCTGTGACAAAAACTTGATATATTCTTTCCATGAACAAAGACTACGTGTGCTTCAGAAGTTTTTTATAGTAAATTTCAGACACTGACGGATAAAAACTCACGTTTGCAAATGTGCAAATAGAATAGTTTTCACGAAATGGCATAATACACGGATCAGATTAGATTAATCTCTCTTTCTTCTTTACAGAACTTTTACGTATCACCAACCTGCGTATCAACTTCACCAAGCTCAACACTCTGGGAGACGATCTGCTGGACCGGCGCTTCGACGTCTTGCAGAAATATTACTACGCCATCTATGAGCTGGTGGTCAGGGGGAGCTGCTTCTGTTATGGTCACGCCTCAGAGTGCGCCCCGGTGCCAGGGGTCGACGCCCGGGAGAACGGCATGGTGAGTTCAGCGGACCGTACCACCAGAACAATCCTTCATATAATGCTGTGGGACGAAACAGAAACTCATCCTGTCGCGTAAAAGGCAGAAACAGCAGAATAGAAAATTGCTTGTCAACTTTGTTCAATACTGATTAACGTGCCGTTATTGACAATGCATACATTAACCCTTTTGCTGCATTCTGATTGGCCAGATCCACGGTCGGTGTGTATGCAAACATAATACAGAGGGCCTGAACTGTGAGCGCTGCAGAGATTTCCACAATGACCTGCCATGGAGACCAGCGGAGGCAGATAATCCACACACTTGCAGAGGTGGAGTGCACACTCACACACACACACACACACACACACACACACACACACACACACACAGTGTCTCATGAAATTTTTATGAGAGCAAACACTAAGATGCAGATTTCGGCCATAGGGGAGTCTGGGATACAAAGAGAAAAACAACATGATCCACGCACCTCAGTGTAATATACAGTTATCTTTCATTTTAATACATCTAGCCATCAGCAACAGAAATATGTGTGTTGCATCCTCAGTAACCACTTTTTTTGATGCATAGCTTGTCATTTTACACACGCCTCTTGTACATGTACTGTCAGTGTATCCTGATATTACTAAATGAACGCAACTTTTTAATCAAAATTGATGGAAACACGAGCCCTAACTCTGTGCACAAACGCACCGACAGAGTTTCACTCTCCCCTGAAATGTAAATTCAACATCATCTGCCCTTGAAAGCTCATTCGAGATACTATAAAATGGATTTGTGACAATGTGTATAGAAATTTGAAGAACAGGATACTAATCTTCCAATTGCAGCTCCCTCCTGAACAATTGCCTTGAACTCTGTCCTCAGCACATTGAATCGTTGAAGCTGTTTTCATCGTGTTGCAGACAATGAGAAGAGTTGACATGATGTGACGTATGTGGTTGCCTCTTATTCTCAAGGTAATGTTCATCTTCTGTTTTCCAGAGTGCAACTGTAATGGCCACTCAAACCAGTGCCACTTTGACATGGCGGTGTATTTGGCCACGGGTAACGTCAGCGGAGGAGTGTGCGATGTCTGTCTGGACAACACCATGGGACGCAACTGTGAGATGTGTAAACCTTTCTACTATCAAGACCATATCAGGGACATCAGGGACCCACGGGTTTGTGTTGGTGAGTTGTGGGATTGTCCACTTTAGCGCTGCAATAAACTGATTGACTATTAAATTTTTATTTTCCCTGAAACATTTGGAAACATTCTACCAGTAGGTTTGGAAAATTTCTTTTGTTTTCCTGTGGAAATTTTTCATTTTGTTGAAAGGTCACGAGAGTTTAAAATGAATATAAGAATAAACACCTCAACCAGTGACACATTGACTCTGCACAATGACCTGTTGCCATTGTATGAACCTACATATTAGTCTTAAAGTGTATATATGCATGATATGACATCACATATTTCACAGCTGCTTTTAAGTGTACTTAAAACTTAACTTACGCTCTCCATCTGACCTCTAGCGTGTGACTGCGACCCCGTGGGCTCGCTGGAGGGCGGAGTGTGCGACAGTCACACCGACCCAGACATGGGGATGATTGCTGGACAGTGTCGCTGCAAAGCCAATGTGAAAGGCACACGCTGCGACGACTGCAAAGAGGGATACTACGGCCTGAGCCAGAACGACCCGCTGGGCTGCCAGCGTATGTATATGCATCTCAATGCATTCGCAATATAAAACCACATAATCTATATTTAGAATCTGTCAGTAACACATCAGCATTTATCTCACTCTATCTATGTTTGTGTCTGTTTGTTTCTCCATCAGCTTGCAACTGTGACCCTCGTGGGATTATAATGATGGGAGCTCCTTGTGATCAGATCAGTGGAGACTGCTCCTGCAAGAGATATGTAACCGGTCGCTACTGTAACCAATGTCTGGTGAGTAACAACTGCTCTCCTTCAAATCTGTCGCTAATTTTATATCTTAAGACCCTGGATGTTAGCATCCGTAGTGGATAAGGAGCAGAGAATATTACATAGCAGCAACCGCACAAGCTTTACGAGCTACACAAAGTCAACAAAGCTTCAGACGCAGTGCAAAAACTACACATTATCCATGTCACTGTGCATCCTGGTTCTGAGCTTTATCTCCATCCCTGTAGCCTGAATACTGGGGGCTCAGTAACGACCTGGCCGGCTGCAGATCGTGTGACTGTGACTTTGGTGGAGCCTACAACAACAGGTACAGATGTTATGTACGGTTTTAAAGTTTAAATTAACTTTGAATTCAGGCTGTAAATAATTCAGAGTGACAAACGCAAAGAAAGGCAGAGACGAAAAGGTCAAGATCAGCTTTAACAGACATTTTACAGTTTTAATTTTTCTCTTACTTCAGGTGCATGATGGAAAACGGCCAGTGTAACTGCAGGAGACACCTGATAGGTCGACAGTGTTCAGAAGTGCAGCCTGGGTATTTCTGCGCTCCGCTGGACTACTACAAATACGAGGCCGAAGAGGCCACTGGACACTCCCCCGATGACCGTGCACTGCCGGTGAGCACGGCGCTGCGACTCAGTGTCGACCAGTGCGAGTCACGCATCAGGTCTCTGTAACAGCCCTCCAGCCGGAGAAGGGAGGGCAGCTGTTTCGTTGTGTCTGTTTGTTGCCACGATGTAACGTCGAGAGGGTGAAATATAAAACAGCAAGATCGCAAACACATCAGAGAAGTTCACATTTTCACCTGCACCCTTTTACAGCACAACCGGCACTTATATCTTTTCTTTTATTTCCTGCACAGTTACATTAAAATAAGCACTTCCGCTCTCATGACTCTCAGCTATGTTTTGGTTTTACAGGCAATAAAGTTTTTATGCCCGAGGACGGAGGCGTCTGTCCGTCCCATTAACGTGATATCTCAGTATCGCCTTGAGGGAATTTCTTCACGTTTGGCACAAACATTCACTTGGACTCAAGGATGAACTAATTAGAATTTGGTGGGAAAAGGTCAAAGTTCAAGGTCACTGCGACCTCACAAAACACGTTCTTGGCCATAACTCACAAATTCACACGCTAATTACGACACACAGTTCAACTCAAATATCGGAAAGGATGAAATGAAGTGATGATATTTTATATTCAAATGATCAAAGGTCAACTTCACTGTGACATCATAATGTTCATCAAAAACGCTGTAACTCAGGAGGGGGAGATTGTGGTTGGCGGACGCAAACAACCACGAAGCGGTAATTCTAGTGTGGCCCTGATCCCGATCCCTTTCATATTAGGTATGTGCTGATACTGAGTCCAATCCAATCAGTGCTTCAATTAGGTACAAAAAGCATGAATTGTCAACCTGAATGTAAACCTGGGTTTAAAAACAGTTACACTGGTTATAATTTTGCATATTCACACAATAATTTCACTCTCATATGCAGCTGTAGACTCGGCTGTGGTGAAGCAGCGCAGCAGATTTTCCCAACATGAGTGGCATGTTTGTGGACCATGAACTATATGATCCAACCTTTTTTTCAGGAAGACACGTTTCAACACTCTTCACAGGAGATCTAATCTTCAGTCTGTCCTCTGTATCTCATACAGACTGTACAGTTCCACATCTAACATCAGCCCTTGGACAGTGTTGGATAATGTGATGTTATGGCTGTTTCAGAAAGAGCTTTCATATTGTTCCGACTCCACCAAGGTTGTGTTTGTGAGGGGATTAGGAAGGGTTCGCTTGAGCTGAAGAAGTGTCATTGTCTTTCTTCATCCCTGCACTGCACTTACAACTGCTGCTGCAGCTGTTGCTTTTCAAATGTCCTGAACAATGATTTAAAAAGTAAAACCAAGGTTAGGCCCTAATAATAGCCACAAGATACATACATATCGTATTTGCCTGTTTGATATGAAAGAAGATCTCTAATGTTCTTGCATTGAATCAAACAGTGTATTACATTTTGATGCGGTTTCCACAGAGTCTGTTAAATAATTCTCATTTCAACACAACACTAATTTCTGTTAATATTAGGTAAAGAAACCAAATCCTGAAATGTTGGATGGTGGGTCCAGGCCATGCCCCAGGCTTGGGGCATGGCTGAAGGCGGTGACTGTATAGTTGTGACATCACAAAGTTAAAGAAGTCCTGACGGCTGGTTTTAAGGCTCAGTTTCTGAATACAGGCTGTGTGCATTTCTCTTAGGACTGAGGCTTTGATACTTTCACAGTATTAATATAGAACCTAGACCTGCTTTATAATAGAAAAACATGGAAATCTACCTTTATACAATATGGGACCTTTAAGCTTCCCCCTCCCCTGATCCAACTTGTTCCAACCAGGACACAGAAACTATGACAAAGTCTGTTCCTGTTGTCTCTGACTAATCTCACCTGCCTATCACTTTCCCCTCTGCCCTGCATCCTCGTCTCTATCCTCTGCCATCTCTATCTGCCCGCTTTCTCACATTCTTTCCTCTTTCTGTCAGTATTTTTTCACTACCTTTCACCCACCTCACTTGTAAGAAACCCCCCTTGACTTTCCCATCCAGCCCTCCGGGCAAGCTCAGACAGTCCACACTTGCAACATCAATGTGACAGGAATGTGGACAAAAAGGCAAGTTTTCACTTCAGGATGTCAGAGAAAACAGTGGAGGAGATGTGTCTTTGACATGAGGCTGTTGTCTTGTGCTGCTCATAGTTAAAGTGACCCATAAAAACAGATACCAACCAACACACACCACCCACTAACACATGGAACACACACACATTTATGTTTATCTTTTTGTTTATCTTAACCCTCTCCTCTCCTCTCAGGGCAAAGTTCGTCCCCAGGCTGAGACCGACTGTGTCCAGCACCTCAACAACCAGCTGAGGCGTCACCGGCGCCACCGGCGCATCACCAACTCGCAGCAGCATCGGGCAGCACTGAGACGCATCCGCCAGCTTCAGCAAACAGTGAGATACTTGCTTTGATCGATTCATTGCATTTATTTATGACACGAGAATTTAAGCGTCAGAACACGTGTTTCTAAGGTGGACAAAAAACAGTGGAGATTATTTCTTCTCAAACTTTTTGATTTTAATCCTTGAGATTAAGCAACATTTACTTTTGACCCCTCATCACAGTTTGAAGCCTTAATGGGGTCTTGGATTTGTCTCACTTTAAGGTTCCTTTTGAAAACTTTGACAACTGAGTTTAATGGAGACTCAATGATGTACTCTACAAAAGTTAAGGGTAGTAAGAAAGTGAACTGAATCTCAGGGTTCGACTCTGCATGATGATCATTTCAGGCATCGAATCATGTTTAACAGTAACAGCAGCTTCCATACAGTACTGACTGATACAGCACAAAATCTTTCTTAAAGTTTGTGGTCATGTGCTGTTTGCACCACTGGGCAGTTCGAAGTAACGAAGCCTAATTAAATGCCTTGTTGCCAAGTTCATCTTGTCAACTCAAACTAGTCAGGCTGAAATACAGATGTGGATTTGTTGGAGTGAAGGGAGAGAGAGAGAGAGAGTCCGGTGTTGAAGTCAAGACCACCAACGCTGAGACAAGGTGAATACTGAGACCCAATTACTTCATAATAAAAAAAACTATAGATAAACAATATTTGCCTTACTTCTCCTCTCACATGACAGATCACTTGGAAAGTGATGTCTCCTCTACAGTGCAACAGATGCATGTGAACAGAAAGTCTACTACAGAGGACACACATGAATGGGCGTGGTCTCAGGAGGATATCCTGAATAGTTAGAAGAAAATAATCTTTGGTTATCTGTCTGCGTCTCTCAGCCGGATGTGAGGACCGTTCACAGAGAGCACACTCCCAGCCACATGGTGACGTGGACCGGACCCGGTTTCGCCCGCGTCAAAGACGGAGCGGGCCTGGTGTTCACTATCGACAACATCCCCTACGCCATGGAGTACGACATCATGATCCGCTACGAGCCCGAGGTCTGTGAGCGTGTGGACGTGAGCTACAAGACAAAACTCTTCTTCTTATTAATGACAGTCTGCTGAACTAAGCCTTTTTGTGTGTGTGTGTGTGTGTGTGTGTGTTTGTGTGTGTGTGTGTGTGTAGTCCACAGAGGACTGGGAGGCCGTAGTTAGTATCACCTCAGTGCTGCTGCCCTCCAGTCTCCGTTGTGGAAACCTCCTACCAACTGAACAGCTCTACACTGTTACTCTGCCGCACCGCAACAGGTACCAAAACATAAGTGTGTGTGTGTGTGTGTGTGTGTGTGTGTCTGTGTGTGTGTGTGTGAGAGAGGCCATTATAGCCTGTATGTTTATTCAAGTCACTGAACGATTTGTTCCAAGTAACCCAGGTCTTGATCTGGTTCGAGTTGCACCATTACATTGTTGTCACTCAAACCCGTCCTGACTTGTATTAACTGTGTGAGTCAGGCTTGTATTTATATTCTTACTCCGCTGTACCCTGTGGTATTTTTTACTATTGGTTCTCTGTCAGGACGACAAACATACCAGAAAGGCTGTGTAAGACTCAGCTACAGTCTTATGAAAAGAAGTCAGCAGCTTTTGTTTACTGATGTTTAGATTGGAGGAAAATCAGGAAAATCAAAAGGTACATTCAGGCAGGAATGTAGCAGATCCAACCCCCCACACACCTGGAGCAGGTTCATTGTGTTTGTCATGGCTGTAGTTCTTTTCCTAAATTCATTAACAGATCAAAGAGAAAAAAGTAGCCAAAAAGAAGCACAGGCATGTCAGTGGAATCTGATGTGTAATGGGACTGTCCATTGTCTCTCATGTCTTCTTCATGTCCCACCCAGGATTAATTGAAATCCCTTTGATGATGATTAAACTTTTTATTTGCTGCCATCATCACATTAAAACTTAATCCTGTCCATTCTCAGTTCTACATTGGCTAATATTAGCCGTCTACCATGCTGAAGTAATGATCGTTATAATATAATAGTTAGCATGCTAAGTAGCGTTCAGTTCAAAGCACCACTGAGTTACTAAGTACAGTATGGCTGTAAATTGCACTCAGAGGAGCTCTGCATTCAAGCGCCTATTGTGCCAAGTTTCCCTGCCTTATTATATCAATCATTCAGTCATTCAGTCAGACTGTATAGCTCTTTTCATACAAACAATGTGACACAAAATGCTTTAAATAACAAGAATATCAATAACATCACTGGCAATAACAGTATAAAAACTTTAGTGACTTTTCACTTCGGGTCAGCAGGATTAGGCAAAAAGTACTGAAACAACTTTTCCTTAACATAATGAGATGGAGCATTTTTCATTTTCATTTTTTCTCAGTTTCTCAGGGAAAAACGTTTGGATATTGATGTAAATAAATCAGACATATTTATGGTGTTGAGATCTATGGATCTGGATCTGGTGGAAGAAAATGCTGAATTGAGAGTAGTATTTCATTCAACATGCAGCCAATAAAATCACACAGTAACCACGGTGGTTACGGCATAACAATGAGACAGTTTAATTGTATAATGCTGACGTCATAATTTCACACAACAGGTAATAAAACCATCCAGCTGTCTTGCATAAGGATTAAAAACAATAAATATATAAAGCTGTACAAGGATTGTTTGGTCTTGGTGAAGGTGTATGTTTTCTAAACAGTGGCCTTCGAGTTTCAGAATCTTTTGTGGGTTTTATTTCCTGAACTCAAACCACAGTTAGCAAGGACACTTGTTAACTGTCAGTACAATGCTGATCCTCAACTAAAGAAAAGAATATTTGGTATCTCACAGGAGAATAAACACACTACAATAACTTGATATTAAGGTGATAATCAGCTTGAAATGATCTTAATAAAGATTAATCAAGAGTTACTTTTACACTGGGCTGTTCTCATGTTGCCTCTCTCCAGTGTGAAGGCTTGTTAAGACCTAACTGTCTTTAAAAACCTCAAATTACATGATTACAGTGTGATATTTACTTCATATTGATCTTATGATATGAAAAGCTTATTGCACTACTGCAGAGTCAACACATTAAACAGATTATTGCAGATCAGACGAAATCAAATGTTAATTATCCCAGTGGCGAGATCAAGGCAGCAGAGAATAGGATCTAGGATAATAAAAACAGGGAAAGCCCAACACTAAGACTGTTTAGTTTCAACCTGCTGAAAAGCTTTTCACAGTCTGAACTCATCTGGAACTAAGAGGTCAGACCCTGCCCGGATCCGGCTGCCTCAGCGGACCGTGGCTCGGCTTCCGTTCTCCTCTGTGGCGGGTTCATCAGCCAAAACGAATTAGCGAAGTGGTGCCAAAACACAGACACAGGGGTGGAGGCCAAAACGCAGGTAGAGGGAGGATCTAGTCGCCCCTGGTGAACAATGATTGTCCTCGAAAACACACAAGTCAGGCAGGGAGGTAAGAGGTAGATCGTTAGTAGTTGAGAAATTTGAAATGTACATGTAGAATTTGTATTGATGATAAATTCATTGTTTAACTTTAAAATAAACAAAAAAGACAGAAAAGAAATTGTCTTTCATATTGTGTTTGTGTAAAAATAGAATTGTGAAAAATCAAATTAAAGTAAATAAACTAAATAGACTAACAATAACTTTAATATCCGAGATTTTAAGTTCTTAGTTTTATCAAATAAAACCCCTCTGATGGTTTTTCACCTTGTTAATGTGAACATATGGTGTTTTTATATAATACAAGATCAGTCAACACCATAACGACGTAGCTCCACCATGGAACTGCAGTGAACAAGTGACAGTCTCATAAAAACAGATTCAGGCATATTGGTAGAAAATATTCCCCATCTGTGTGGAATTCAAGTAAACATGAGAAACAGAAGAACCACAGACCCTCAGTTCATGATAGCAGGAAAGAACTGCAGGTAATTTTATAACATAGGCCTTAACTCGTTAAAAGTGTGACAAAAGCAATTGAAGTTAAAACATTTTAAAATTAGCTGGAGCTTATTACAAGCCCTGTGAGTGCAGAGGCTCCACTGTTTGTCATTTCATTGGCCTCATGATGGTTTCTCCTTTCCACAGGAAATGAATATATGGTTTATGTAGTGTTTCTTTTTTATTTTCTCCCCCTCAGATATATTCAGATGCCCAGGCCGTTCTGCTTCGAGCCCAGTAATCGTTACGTGGTTTCAATCAGGTTCCAGCGCCACGGGGTCTCACACAGACACCTGACTGCCTTCATCCTCATCGACTCGGTGAGCTAAGACCCGTCAGCCTGCCGTCCTCCTCATCTTCCTTTCAGTCTGTTTGCTGCTCAGTGCTGCGTTTACCTGCCCTGCTTGATTCACTGTCTTTTCACCGTCAATAAAAAGCACATTTCCGGATTAAACCTTAATAATAAAGAATGAATAAATGCTTCCATAAAATGATGATTTATTGGGTACAATTACGACTTTTTTGATGTTTGATGCTTTGATGTTTTTGTACCCAACAACTCTGTAATTGAGTGTGCGGTTGTTCTTTATGCTGGAGATTGCTTTGTTGTCTCTTCACCTGAAAACACGTTGGGATGTGCGGACACTACCATGACAGTTATTGTCTTTCATTGAGACCTCTTTACAAAAGCACTGTTACATTTTTATGTTTTTTCTTTCTGCATAAGTTGACAACTATAGCTTGTGATTAATATTGCCTCCGTGGCTCATAATTTGCTTATTTGTATTCATATTTATCTCTATAACCCTTTCCTTTTGTAAACCTTTAATTCTTTTTTTTCTTTAGCTGGTTCTTATCCCCAAATACACCGAGCTTCCTGGTTTCCAAGGTAATGAGCCGGAGGCGGAGCATCGGCGAGAGGAGATGATTCGCTACATGTGTCTGGACTCCTTTATGATCACGCCGATGCCGGCCCTGGCGGAGATGTGCTCCAAACTCATCTGCAGTATTTCATCCATCATTCACGACGGCGCTCTGCGTATGTAGATGCAGAAACAGACAGATTTAGAGGAAGTGGGTTTCAAGTCCATAGTTGCTCTTTAAATAATAATATTTTCTTTCTTGACTTTTATGTGAATGCAGCCTGTCAGTGTGACCCTCAGGGTTCCCTCAGCGGTGAGTGTGATAGGGTCGGAGGTCAGTGCCTTTGTAAACTCAATGTCATGGGTCGACACTGCGACCAATGTTCCCCAGGAACCTACGGCTTCGGAGTGAATGGCTGCACTGGTGAGTGTCACATGGTAACACCTTTTTACAGATGTGAGGATAATATATTTTAATTTCATTTGATTTAAATTATGATTTATGTAATCCGATAATCTAACAAAACAAAAATACAAATACTTACAAAGATCACAGTTTGACATGATAAACACACATCAGCATCAGAGATAATGAGAGATCTAACTGAATAGATTCTCAGTTGAAAGTTTAATAATGCTGGAAGTTTACAGTACAGTTTGGAAAAGCATGGCTTTTACATATACTTAGTTACACCCATATTCCTTAAAAAAAACTGGGAAAATATGGAATCTAATGGTTTGGAAAAGACATCACTGCCACGTTTTTTAGTCCAGAAAGAAAATATTGACTACAACAGCAAAAATGTAACAAACAGTGATTATCAATAAGGAGGCGGTGATTAACCCTTTAAACACCTTCTCCTCCAGCCTGCGACTGCCACTCCGAGGGATCCTTAAGCCACCAGTGTGACCCAGTTACAGGCCAGTGCCAGTGCCGGCAGGGAGCCACGGGACGGGTGTGCTCAGACTGCCAACCGGGCCAGTGGGGCTTCCCCAGCTGCAGCCCCTGTCAGTGTAACGGCCACACAGATCTCTGTGACCCCCGCACCGGGGAGTGTACGGACTGCAGGGACTACACAGCAGGACACCTCTGTGAGCGGTAAGGAAGATTTCACTCGAGATTTCAGATTCCACTCGGCTCCTTTATCCCTGGCGATCAGACTGATGGTAAATGTCTCCCTCGTCTGTCCCAGATGTCTGGATGGGTTCTTTGGAAACCCGATGCTCGGCTCAGGGGAGCACTGCCGGCCCTGCCCCTGCCCCGGTAACCCCGGCTCAGATCACTTTAACGGAGAGTCCTGTCAAGCTGACCACAGCTCTAACCAGATCATCTGTAACTGCAAACAAGGCTACACCGGTAAACTATTACACTGCAGTGACAGTTTATTTTTTCTTATTCTTCTGTAGGTCTGCTGCTTTCTACTTACACTTGTCATCAGAAATAGATATGTGTACAAAATCATAGAAACTATGGCTGATTCAGCGCTGAACTGTTCGATATCTAACACTAAAGTATAAGAGCTAGCCGTCATTCTTCCCCTCTCTCGCCCAGGGTCTCGCTGTGACCAGTGCGCCCCAGGTTACTATGGCAACCCTGCGGAGCTGGGCGGGGAATGCCTGCCGTGCGAGTGCAACGGCAACATCGACACCCAGGACCCCGAGTCGTGTGACCCCAGGACGGGCCAGTGCCTCAGGTGCCTGTACCACACCGACGGCCCGTCCTGTGCCCACTGCCAACACGGTTACTATGGCAACGCGTTGGCCCACGACTGCAGACGTGAGTAATGATGGCAGTTATTAAAGTACTCATAAAAAACATTTACTCAACTCTGTTTTTCTATTTGTGATGGTGTAGGAGTTAAAGCTGATGATGTAACACCAACTTCATTCTCAGTTTTAAGTTTAAAGAGAAAAAGCAGAGGGATAATGTGTGTCTCAACCTTTTGTTTTCATCTCTTGTTTCCTGCTGTGGAGCGCATACGCCCAGAGTAGAGACTGTCAGGTCATTGAATACATGTTTTCCTCTCAGGTTGCACCTGTGTGAGTGCTGGCACGGTCCAGTCTTCTTGCAGTGACGGACAGTGTCACTGTGACCGGCAGACCGGCGCCTGCCCTTGCAGGGAGAACGTGGCCGGCCACAACTGTGACCAGTGTGCTCCAAACCACTGGAACTACGGTCAGGACCGAGGATGCGAGGCCTGTCACTGCGACCCGCAACACGCGCTGGGATCTCACTGTAACATGGTGAGGAAGCGTGAGGGCGTCGCACGGCATGAAAATGATTCATGCAACAGTGAACGTAGACAAAAAGTTTAAGCTTGTATCATCATCCGTCTGTCTCTCTCTGTCTTCTACAGTTCACAGGCCAGTGCCACTGCCGTCCAGGCTTTGGGGGAAAACAGTGCACCGAGTGTGAGCAGTTCCACTGGGGAGACCCAGGGGTGCAGTGTCAAGGTAACTCACCTTGTGACAGTGGTACTTGTGAACAGGAATAGATTATTAATGATGCATGATGATGGATTTTAGTCACATATTAGTTCAGTCTGTAGTAATGTAGTAACAAAACAGCCCCTCTGCGTATCTAAACCTTTCAGTTAGAGGAGAACAAGATAAATTCGTTTTTTTTTTTTTAAATTAGTCATTCACTTCACGCAATCAGTTCAATGTTACGGACCTTTGATCAAGACTCAGATTTACTGAGGCTTTCGTACGTGGTTGTCAGATACAGATACGTTGACAGAGTCTGTCAGAGGCCTGCAAGGTGCTTCTCTCTCTTCGTTCCATTCACATTTGAGAGAGGATCATGCTAATAGGAGAAGAGGCTGAGAAGAGATGTTAACAAAGATTGATTATGTATCCCACTGTATTTTTGCATGGAAAATTCTCCACCTCAACCAGGGGCTGATTTTACAGAGATATTTTAGACTAGTCTGAAATGTTAGCTCTTGATTTTGCTCTTAGATTAATCCAGTGCAAGTTTGATAAAAGGTAAAAACTGATATACAAACTGTTGGACCTCACTGTGTTTTCATCCCACAGACTAACAAACACTTGTTTAATACAGACATTTCATCACACCTCCATCATGCTGCGGAGCGAGCAGAGAGAGGGGGAAGAGTTGCAGTAACCTCCTGCAGATTTGCAGCAGCTAGAGCAGCATCAGTTGTTTAAAAAATTTAAAATTTAAATTATTATTATTAATAATATGAGCCAGCATATACAGAGAAATGGATTCTTAGAATGTATCAAAGTAAAGTAATAACTATCAATGAAAACAGAATCCAATTAACAGTCGGTGCACAGTTGTGATTTCTAATAATTGAACTTCAGTTAGAACAAGCTGCAAGTGCGCTCTGTTTTCATTGGACAAGACATTTGAAGTTAGTGAAACTTCAGCTGTGTCAGTGCCATCATCTCACATCGCTTTTATTTTGTTCCCTTTCTGTGTTATTACATGTCCTTATTGTTTAAATGAATTCACATGATTATCATGCACTATTTAATTAATGTTAGTAAATCTGGCTCACAGCATTTTGAGGCAGTAAAACTCTTTCTAACGGCTTCTGTAAGACATGCTTCACCTGCACCATTATTGTTGTGTTTCCTCTCTCTCTTCCTCTCCTGTGTCCTTCACCCTCTTCCCTCTCTTCTTCTACTCAGAGTGTAACTGTCACCCGCTGGGCTCAGAGATGGCCCAGTGCGACCGAACAACGGGGGCGTGTGAGTGCCGGGAGGGAGCGGAAGGGAAGCGGTGCGACGAATGCGCTCGCGGCTTCACCGGCGTCTTCCCCAAATGTGTGAAGTGTCACCCGTGCTTCCAGCTGTGGGACGACGCGCTGTGCCAGATCAAAAGGGACCTGGATCACATCCAGTACACCTTACAGAAGATCCAGGAGAGCGGGATCACGCCGGGAGTCGGGGACAAGCGCATCAAAGAGCTGGAAGAGAAGCTGAAGCAGGTGCAGGATCTGATCAGTACGGAGGACAGCGACCGGATCCACCAGCTGATTGGGCAGAGCATCGATGACCTCAGGTGAGGATACCACACTGTGTTGTTCCCCTGCCACGGGCTAACTAAATAAATAGTATATAAAATACCCTGCTCTATGTGCTCCAGGGCTGAGATCGCCCTGACCGACGGGCGTCTGATGGGCGTCACCCGAGAACTAAACACAACAGCAGAAAAAGAAGGGGCTCTGAGACACACACTGAATGATCTGGAGAAGGAATTGAGGGACATCAACAACACTGTGGCTCACAAACAACGCCTGCTGGATGACTACCTCACTTCAGGATTTGCAGGTAGTAAACTCAATAATCCAGTGACTCTTAGAAAAACATTAAATCACCAACACAGTGTCTGCTGACCTTCAAATGTCTGATACAAACAATTAGGTATTAATCATCGGTGTTCCCGTCCACTCACAGATCAGTTTGAGAAAGTGAAGAAATACTATCGGGAGTCAGTGCAGGCTGCAGAGAAATGCAACGCCTCGGTGTCCGGTCCTCTCAGTCCGGTGGAACAGTCCAAAGAAACCCGCGGTCTCACTGAAGACCTGCTGAATGCCAGTAAAGACAAGTTCCTCCGAGCTCTGGCCGCCCAGAACAAATCGCTGACCGAACTGCAGCACAAGGCCCACGACCTGGATAAGAAGGTGCATCACCTCAGTCACAAGGTAGGCAGAGTTTATTTATTCATGTGACTGTCTCCCTCATTGTGTAAAGTCTTAATCTGGTGCTGAAAATGTTCCATAAAAAAATCTGATGTGCTTGTTTGTACTGGCTGCATTTATCGTCTGTTCATTCACTTATTAATTAAATCTGGAGAATGGAAAATCTTAATCGCACTGTGTTTCCTCACCATGTACAGTCAAAGAAAAATATTTGAATGAATATATATAGAGAGAAATATATCAATGGAGGGGTGCTGTTCATGACAGTGACTGGTCTTGACTGTGAGGCTCATTAGTGATCACAGAAACTTATTCTATGATCAAAAGAATCACCAAAATAAATGAGACTGTCCAGAAATAGTCTCTGGCAATAGAGAGTCTCAAGTCTCCTGAAGCGAAATCCATGTGAAGTCTCTCTTTGTCATCACTGATGTGTTTTTATGAGTGTTTTTAAGTTTTCATGAATCAGTCCTACAGTGAAATCTAGTGGCCAAAAGTCGAAAATGCAGCTTCGTTAGTAATTAAAGTTGAGATCTTGGTGACAGACATTTCTACTTTTCTATTTGTGACACCCTGAATATCTCATGACAACGAGCCCTAGCACCCGTCATTCTCATCTTCATCAGTGATGGAGGAGGTAAAAAACAGCAGCGCTTGATTACACACGGTGACAACACAACACTTTGCGTTTGTATGGGGATTATTGGATTGAATTATTATTAGGAGGGAAATCTTCAAGGAATACATGAATGAATGAGTCAGTGAATACAAAAGTAAACTGTCACGGCTGTTGATCTGTTTCTGATTCAGTTTCATTACAATGTTTAGTTCAGGGTAGTTTGTCTGGATATTTGTAATGTCTGCATCTTCATAACAGGTTGGAGACCCAGCAGTGAAAGTTAAAATCTGTCAATTTTTGTTTTGAATTGTGCAGAAAAACAATTAAATTAGATCTTGTTTTTCGTATTAAATGTAGTAATTAAATAATGATAATAATAAACAATATACAAAATCTGTCTCACCTCCTATATAACATATATGGTGCAATATTTATATACATATTTTGTATCTTAATGTTTTATATTTTCTAGCTTCATAAATTATAGCTTACTTTCAGTAGCTGACACAGATTCTTGCAGATTCAGCATGAGGAAGAAAATTTATTAGAATATTGGTTTTTGTATTGATAATGAGAATGACGATGCATAATTGCTCCCTTCAGGTATGTGGTGGTCATAGCAATGCCAGCGTAGATGGCAGTTGCCCAGACAGCCAATGTGGTGGTGCCGGTTGCCGTGACGATCAGGGTAATCGTGTGTGTGGAGGTCAGGGATGCAACGGGACAGTGAGCGCTTCTGTATCAGCGCTGAATCTCGCCAGGGATGTGACGGACGGTCTGAACGTTGCCAACGAGGAGCTGCAGGACGCCGTCAGGAAGGTGATGAAAGTGTTAAAACACAACATTTACGCAGAATATAGAGCTGGAGCGATGGTGGCTCCTGGGACTATAAAGTTTCACTGTTGACTTGTGGTTTCCTGTATCTAGCTCCAGGAAATAGACTCTCTGACACAGGATGTGAAGAAGCAGGCGATGAAAACGCTAGAGAAAGCCAGGAAAAAGAAGGACAACTTCGAAAACAACAACAAGAAGCTCAAAGATTTCATTAAGAAGATCAGAGACTTTCTCACTGGTGCGTTGGTGATGTTTTCACTGGTAATCTTTGCCCTAAATTAAGTTAACTCTTAAATTCTAAAGTTGCAGTCATGATTCAGTTGACCTGGAGCAGGAGAAAGTATGTTGTGGTGTTTAACTGTCCCTCTGTCGTCCCTGCTGTCCAGAGGAGGGAGCAGATCCAGAGAGCATAGAGAAGGTGGCTCTGCAGGTCTTGGCGATCACGCTGCCGGTCAACAGGACCGTCCTGGACAAGATGATCATGCAGATAAAGGACAGCCTGTCCAACCTCACTAACGTCGAGGGCATCGTCAACCAAACCTCGCAGTACATCAGCAAAGCCAAGGAGCTGCTCGACCAAGCTAAAGACGCCAAGTAAGAAGCTATTTAGCTTCACTATTAAATAAAAGGAACCCATAAACCCACTGCGCCATACAAACTCCACAGTTCAGTCAGGCCATAAAAGATACAGGAGATACAGAAGCCATAATTTGCACAGCTGTAGTTTGGCTGTAGTTGGTGGCGTCACACACTCAGACTCCAAACCACAAATCACCTTTCCCTTTTTTCCACCACTTGGTCTTCTATTCTACAGATTTAAAAGGTCAATGAAAATGAAATGCAATGAAAGCTTGAACTGCTATAATTGCCTATCCATTATGGTTCAATAATCAGTCCTGTTCCTGACTACAGTAAAGACATTTTCTGTGCGGTGTCTTTGTGCAGGAGGCGAGCAGAGGGAGTAAAGGACACAGCCATCAACACAAAGCAGGCTTTGAACATGTCAGAGGACGCCATAGAGAGGGCGAGGACAGCTCTGAAGGAGGCCCACATTAACCTCAACAGCACAAGGAACGCCACCGCTGAGGTACAGCATGTCTGAACAGTGACTGTGTCTTTGTATATGAGAACTACTTAGCTGCACAGTGTGAAGTTGCAAATTTCACTGCTCTACTTCCTTTGCTGATTAACAGAGAAGTAGACCAGCTTCCCATAGAGTATTTTATTTTAAGTGCTGCTCTTTCTTTCCAACATGGAATATTATATTCTCCCACATCACTTCCTTTGCACACTTCATTGGACGCTCTTTAATGTCTCATTTCCTCCTAGGTGGAGGAGAGGCTGAGGCAGCTGGAGGATAAGCAGATGGACGTCATGATGCGTTTAAACAACCTCTCCATGGGGGTCGAGGCTCTGAGGAACAAGACGGAGCAGAACAGACAGATGGCAAAGGACGCCAAAGCACTGGCTAACAACGCCACTGACCTAGCATCCTCACTGCAGGAGGTACGCATGTGGGCAGCCAGTTTGTGTTTGTGCTTTTCTTTTGAAAAAATAATATGTCATGTTTCTGTCACAAAATCTTATGAAAGTATTGTCTTAAGAGTCATAAGTAACATTATCGTGTTGACTCCCAGAGCCTCAACGACACAGAGAAACGTTACCGTGAGCTGCAGGATAAGGTGGACTCTCTGGGTGGAGAGGCTGGAGGTCTGGACAGCATCAACCAGAGGGCAATGGATATCAAGAAGGAGGCAGACGACCTCTTGAATAAAGCCAACAAAGGGATCACACAACTGCAGAGTGAGAACATGAAGCTGCTCTCTGCGTTAAATATCGTTTCATTATGTGGGCTGAGTACAGCGCGTGTGGGCCGTTCTGCACGTTTTAGCATGATTTGCCTGTGAGGAATAACGTAGCGTAATGAAACTACTGTTTTGTAAAGGATGTGCTGTGAGAACACGGTGATATCTGTCAGGTTTTTAAGAGCAGAAAGTGGAATAAATTGTTATTTTGTCGCCAGTATCCTTAAAATATTTTTAACTGCTACCTTAACCTCTGTCAGGTTGGGAGGTTTTCAGTCTTTGAGGTGAAGGGGAAGTGAGGAGGGAGAGAGAGTGAGGTGTAACTGGGACAGGTGTACGCTGGTGTTGGGAAAACAACAGGAAGTTTGTTGTTGGAGTAATCCAGTGAGAGCTGCGTTGGTACACTGCAAACAGGAAGTGCTAATAGACATTTCAGCATATTTTTAATAATAATATCGTTTTTAATATCGTGGCACCACTGGCATATCGTGATTATTATATCATATGAGTGTCTGGCTGAACAGCCGTCAGTAGGATTGTGTCTGAGACCGTTTCAGGTCGCTTCATATTGTTTCTGGTTCACTAAGGAAACCTGGAACGATCTCAGACACCACCCTGATCAAGGCAAGATTTCTGTAGATTTACCCATGTTGAGCTCTGCCTCTCTCTGTCGCTGCAGAACTGGAGAAAAGGTTCAAGAGTAACGAGCGGCGGATGCAGAGGCAGCGCACGGAGCTGGACGAGCTGAAAGAAAACGCCACCGTGGTGCGGGACGAGATCCGGGAACAAGTGCAGAAGTACAGCAACTGTGTGTGAGGATGTTACTGTTCCCTGTTTACCATTCGCTGCTGTAGTCCAGAGCGGAGTGCGACTGATGCTGCGCCTGGGACAGAAAACTACATCACCCATGAGAATAAAACCCTGCTCTGGTGCCTCCGCTCTGTCACTGGTATTTCAACTTTTACACATTTTACCTGTTAAGTGTTATATCACAGAAAGACCCTTCCTCTGTCCATGTACTGTACCACTTTTTGACTCCTAGATATCGACACTAACCTGTGTGGTGTTTATGTCTTTAAGCTATTACAACAGGTGGACGACCTGTGGAGAGTATTTGTTTCATTGTATAGGCCACGGTCATTGATTTCATGAATAATAAACAGAAGAAATATATCAGAGTATGTTATCAGAAAGTTATTTTGACCAAAAATGATTTCAAGATTTTGTGTGTTTTTGACCACATTATTATGGTATTTACAATATGACATTCCTATTAAGAAATACATTGAAAAGATTGATTTTTCAAATTAAATTTTGTGTTTATTTTTTATTACAAATGAGGCTCTTGATTAAAAACATCTAAATGCATAAACGATTATTCCTGTAAGCAAGACGATGGAGACAATAAATTTGATATAGTTTGAATTCATGACATCATGTGTCCTGTTTGTGAGATAATGTGTGTCCAACATTTACGAAACCCAGTTTGCTGCAGTAGATATGTTGTTTCAATCCTTTGCCACTAGGGGGAGGCGTATACACAGCAAGTCAGTGTTCTCTCTTTGTTCGGCTTCCATCCCTGCTCTCTTTACCTCCCTCCTGTCAGCTGTTCACTGCACACATTTTGACGTCATCCTTCTAGCAAATGTGTTATTAATACTAAAAATTATGATTATGTTCCCTTTAGCTGAGCCAGTCCAGGGCCCTGCTGGTGTGTATGCTGATTCTTAATGGACCCTTAATAGAAAAGAACACCTGTGCTTTTCCCACTATGACAAGTCAAACTGTCAGCAGTGGAAAAGGCCCATTAAAAGCCTGTAACAAACCTACTGAGGTGTTTTCTCCTAACTCAAGGCTGTGTGTAAATGTACTGTACTTGTACTGTTGTGGTTCACTCTCACCGCTCCGTCTGCAGGGAAAACCCACTGTACACTACCTGCTCTGCACCAAACAGCATTTCAGAAACAATCAGCTCTCATCTTTGGTTTTACTGTGACAAATATAAAGAGCTATCGTAGTATTTTACGGCAACCTAGCACTTAACAAGCACACTCACTCCACTTCTTTACTTGACCTGTTACTGCACTGAAGCTTCAGTGATGTTGCTTTAGATAAAAGCATCTGCCAAATGAGTAAATGTAATAGTGATGTATCAATACATAAAAATAATTCTGCTGTTGTAGCTGGTGGATACAGAGCTAATGTAAACTACTTCATATAGTTGGGGAGTTTCTGATTAACATGAGATGAAAACCAAAAAATTCTGATACACATATTTATATTTCTGTACTTTTATTTGTTGGGAAATATCAGATAATTTTACATGTTTGTGCCTCAAATTGTTATTTCAACAAAACCATCTTAATAAATCACCCTGGTGGAACAGCTGACGTCTCACAGATGTCTGAAATGTGATGAAGGGCCCAAAGTAGACACTGTTTATTTTGTCAGAAAGTTTGGAACCACAGGTTTAATCTTTAACAATCTATTGTATTTTATAATCTTATCATATGTGTCTTTGTGTTGGATCTTAATCTGGAAAGTAACTTTAGTTGTGAAATAAATTTAGTGGAGTAAAAATACACACAGTGAGTAGAAATAACTTCCATCACTCTGTGCAGGTTGGTGACCCCATGTTTCTCCTCCACACCTGTGAACCACCTGTGTGGGTGTTCAGGGTCCCTAAAGGAGGGAAAAAAAAAAAAAATCATGGCTTAACATGTCGACCGTGAGCTCTGTTCAACCACAGGCTCTTTTCTATGGCGTGGTGCTGATCTGTGTCTACTTGCACTCATTCCTCTGCTGTTCTCAAGGAGCTGCGCTGTTCTCCGTAGGGTTCTGGCACTGGATCCCGGGCTCTAACAAAGAGAGGCTGTCCTCCGGCAGCACAGGGAATGTGTAATATGACAGAGATTTACAGCAGGCTTTGTCCTGGAGAACAGTCTGTGTAGCAGTGGGGCTCAGACACCTGTGTTAGAGAGTGAACACCTGTACACCTGATGAATTCATTGGCTCAAACATAAACTACATGATGATCTCTTTTTCTGATAATAGACTTGAGATTTGTGCCTTGCTGTTAGTCCTAAGAGAAACCGTCCCGACCACCTGTTGGATGAAGCTGATGTTTAGGGAGAGAGAGAGAGAGAGAGCAGAGAGCTGAGGGGAGCTGAGATCTGTGCGCGGGCACGGGCTGTTCTGGGTGCAATCAAAGGGAATCTAATCCGTACAGCAGGGAGCGCGCATTCCTGCTGCAGGTCAGAGCTGCACGGTGCACAGGCAGGGGCTCGTTGGAAAACATGCAGTGGGTTTGTGGAGGAATCCATTTTTCAAATCAAAAATTTAGTTTAAAACTTTACACGAAACAATGTCTGTTCATATCATCACTGTTTATTGACCCCCTGCTGGTTTGCTCTAGTGTTTAGTATCCCAGGGGCGTTTTGAGTTGTGGTGTGTTGGTTTCTGATAATAAATTGTCTGTATATTTCTTGAAATTATTATGTTAGTCATTTTTAGGACATCTTAGATGTTTTTTTATTGACAACACAGTGACTAATGGGGCAAATCTAGGGTGATAGTGCCAATAATGGTAATCAGGATTTAACTAATTTAAGCACAGTAACATTGAGGACATTGAGTGCGTGTGCAGATTGAACTGTATAGTGTATGTTATTATTGTGTTGTTGCACCAAAACACAGATGATTAAGTCTGATATAGATCCACAAACTGACTGACTGACTGAACTCTCTCTATATATTGTTTTTTTATTTTTATTTGAGCATTAGGTGTTTTTTTTTTAATTATTATAATGTTTATTCAAAATATTTATTCAAAGTTTTTCATGTTCAGAGTAGGCTATCTGTAACCTGTACATTTCTTTTGAGCCTAGGCTACATATCGCTCTTGCCCATAAAAAGAGATGTTTAATGGAGATAAATATATGCAGACTAAGTGCACGTGTATTGTAAATGGACATCTCCACTGTTTAGTACAGGTTCATGGGGAAAAAAAGTTGAATTAAAAAAAAAAAGACCTTCATATTTCATGCGCCCAAAATGGGAATCGAACCGGCGACCTCCTGGACAACGAGCCCGCCTCCCAGGCTCCGCTCCGGTCCGAAACTCCGGCGCGGGGTTTCCAACGGAGAGACGCAGGAGCTGGGAAACGCTGCTCAGCTTCCCTTCTGTCCGGCAGCTCCGCAGCAAGTGGACCAGGAGAGTCTGACTGACTGTTTCAAACACAACACAGGAGCGAACATCTGAAACAGGACCGACACGGTGAGTGACTTTTTTATTTTTATTTATTTTTTAAGGGAAAAACACAACCAGACAGAGGAACACGCTGGAGAACTTGTAAAAAATTTTGCCTCAACGAGTCTCATCTGAGGGGAGTGATGTCTTTTTAATTAACCGGGAGATTTCACCAAAACTGTCGTGGAGATTTACATCGTCAAAACTGAATGTGATTTTTTGAAAATTTGTGATTTGTGAAAATTTCTCTCAAACGTTCCCCGGGTGTCTTTCAGTTGAGACCTCCAGTGAGAAAATACAACAGGCAAACTTCACCCAGAGTTAGCGCTTTTCTGGTGTCGACTTCATGTTCTGTAGCTTTGCCTTTCCCATCACTGTTTCACTCGCATCCAACTTTAAAAACCCCAGTGACGGCGGTGCTCTCTGCAGTGCTCTGCGGAGTAGGTTATATTGCGTAGGTCGATCTCGCTGTGTTGACTTGGACTCCCTCTGTTTGATGCCACAGGTTTCCTGCAGCCCCGGGGTTGATGTGCGCTCAGAGATGCGAGCCTCACTGCTAACGCTCCTCTGTGGTAAGTAGACTGTACACCGAGCGCTTTGAAGTCAATCCCTGTTTTCTGCTCCACAACAAATCCTCAGAAGTCATTCAGTGGAGGTGTATGAAGTGTCTCCAGGTCACTGGGCTTCATCCTATTAGTCTCTGGAACATATGGAGCTTATACATTCATGTTAAGTTATGTTGGCTGAAGTCTTGTTTTCAGTAAAAAAAAATGTGCAGACTTTTGTTGTTAGCAGTGATTTCAAGATCTTGCCCCAGAGGATCCAATTTAGTGAGAATATTATTTCAGCCCACTGGCAGAACTTTCACTTGTTTTGAAGATAAAAAAAGGGAATGAGCTACTTTAAAATTCATATGTTTGCAGTGTAAAAGCTGTTTAAAAGAAAAATCTGTTCACCTCCATTATCTAAGCAAATCTGAATCAAAATCGCCATGTGCCCCCCCCCCACACACACACACACACAAAACTGTGCCCGTTTTACAGTTTCATCTTTTTAACTCCTCCATAGTGAAGAAAACAAGTCAAGATCAAAAGAACAATTAAAAATAGGAGATTTATTCTTGTATATTTTGCTGTAACATCTCTGTGAATACACCACACCTGCAGTCAGTTTAACACAAAGCAAGTGAACGCTCAGGTAGAAGCAGCAGTAGCCTGAACATGTAGATGTGAGGGCTGATGGGAGAGTCGGCCCCTGCATCCCCCCCTGCACAGAGATAAGATAGCTGATGTTTCTTTTTTAGGGCCCCCGGTGCCCTCCTGGTCTCTGGGGTCATCCCTGTCTTTCCCTGTCTGTCTCTCTCTCTCTCTCTCTCTCTCTTCTCTCTCTCTCTCTCTCTCTCTCTCTCTCTCTCTCTCTCTCTCTCTCTCTCTCTCTCTGTGGGTGGTGTCGCTCTGTTTATGGTCCTCCTAAAACAGCCCAGCTGAGTCCGCAAATAGAGACACCCACTCCACACCTACCTACAGCACTGCACAAGAAGCTTCTGGGATGCGTGTGTGTCCAGTGCTGCATGTACATGTATGAATGTCAGTGTGTGTGTGTGTGTGTGTGAGAGATAAATGAAGTCTGAGAAATGCACCGATTTGAACCAAACACACACTTTTCACCAGATACGTTGTATTTTTTAAAAAAAATCTCATTTAAAGCCAGAAAACAACAGTGAAAAGTTCAGAGAAGTTTTTTTTTCATCCGTGTTTCTCTCTGACACCTTCACCACTCAGTGCTCTCAGTGAGCTAAAGATTAATCTGAGTAATAACCTTCAATAAAACGCATCCTCATGCATTGTTCCCTGGAGCTGGAAGACAATGGGCTCGTCGCTCCAGTTAAAGTCTATTAGTGGCTGCTGTTGGCACCCGGGGTCGCCTCAGACATCAGCGCTGATCAACACTGCAGCTCTCTGTGAGGCCTGACAAAGCTCGCTGGGACTTTTCAGGACACACACAGCATCCATGACAGGTTGCGAGGTAATGACATCTAGGGACTAAATAATACATAAAGATAAAGTTAGCTGTGGTTGCTGCGTGTTTAGTCATGAATGATTTATGCTTTAGAGAAATGTGGCTTAAAATCAGGTTTTCAGTTGCTCAGGCATCAGATTTCTTAAAGGTCCCACATTTTACACCTTTTCCCCTGTTTTATTTGAAGTGTTGATCCATAAGAAGATATGTTTGTTTGTTTGTTTGTTTGTTTGTTTGTTTGTTTGTTTGTTTGTTAAGAACCAAAAACCATCATTTCTGAGTGACCGGATAAAAATAGCAGATTTCAGGTGAACACTTAGAGAAACCAAATCCTGCAAGGTTGGGTGGTGGGTCCAGGTGGGCGGGGCTTGGGGCATGGCAGAGAGCGGTGACTGCTTTGTTGTGACATCACAAAGTTGCAGAAGTCCTGACGGCTCGATTTAAGGCTCAGTTTCTGAATACAGGCTGTGTGAATTTCTCTACGGACAGAGCTCTTAGATGTCTCCTTAGATGTTTCCTCTCTCTCTCTATACTGACCGTCAAATTAAGGCAAAAAACCTAAAAATCATCTATACAAAAAAAAAAGCAATTTCTTCAGTGGATCGAAAATGAGGTCCCCAACATTTGTTTTGAAATCACTTTGCATCCAGAATGAATACAAGGAATCTGTTTCCATGTAGATATGGGCATATGAGACATGTTTCAAGACGAGGCTTGAAAAATGATTGTAGCTATCCTTTAAGAATGGTCCAACCACTTTAAAAATAAAAAAACTGAATGGATGAAAGATCAAGAGGTTTATACAAGTATCTCAAAATACATTCAGGTTTCCACCAAGTAGTCGAGGAGAGCATCATCTGCAGATTTTGTTTGTGTGTTTGTTTTTAGTTGCATCCGTGTCCCATGTCAGAGCTTGTTGCTGGCTGCATGAAAATTTCCGTCCATCTAAAATGAATCACCCGTTTCTGGTTTTATGTGATCTGGCACCTCAGCGTTGAAAGCAGAAGCTCATTCATTCAAGTATTTACCATAGAAGCCGAGTCTCAGAGTTAGAGGGTCAAAGGTCGGAGATGTAGAAGAACATTCAGGAGTGGTGGTGGAGGATTTTCTTGAAAGGAAACAAGTACAAAAGAGCTACAGAGAGATGGGATCAGCTGAGAGTGTGTTAGAGGAAAAATAGAGGAGGAAACAGGAGAAGAGGATGTGTGTTAGAGCGGAAAGGTGAACAAGTGTGTGTCTGACGTGAAGTGTGTGTCTATAAACCTCGCACAATGTCATTACAGAGATAGGGAGCTGTCTGTTCAGAGTCCTGACGCCTCTGAGGACGCGCTGCAAGGTCAAGCCAAACCCCCGGGTCAGAGACGGGGTTAATTGGTGTGTGTGTGTGTGTGTGTGTGTGTGTGTGTGTGTGTGTGTGTGTGAGTGACAGAGAGAGAAACAGGGAGAGGGTGAAAGGCCTCAAGCTGATCACAGTGACAAAAGAACCAGCAGTGCCTCCACTCCTGTCTTTTTCTTTTCACTTTCTTCTTCTTTTCTTCTGCTCTGGGGGTGGGGGTGGAAGGAGGACCTGCAGGAAAATGGTCTTGTGTGTGTGTGTGTGTGTGTGTGTGCACATGTGCATCTGCAGAAATTCTCTTGTAATTTTAACTAAAAATGTATCAGACTAAAGAGCATTATACCTGTTGTTTTAGCAAAAGTACCATGAAGACATTGCGTTTTCGTACTTTCGTGCTTTATGTACTTTTAATGAAGTGGCGTGATTGTGTTCAGCTGAGGGAGGGACCAACTCATTCATCTAAAGGAAAGAAGGAACTGGGGGGAGGAAGGGAAGAAGGAAGGAAAGGAAAGAAAAACTTGAAAGAGGATCCGGGTTTGCTTCATGATGCAAAGTAAATCCTCCGTAATTCATCTCTCTCGCAGGTTTGTGTATGTGTGTGTGTGTGTTGTGTCGGAATGTAGGAGTTTTGTTGAACTACTGACATCCTCCTCAGATGTGTGTGTGTGTGTGTGTGTGTGTGTGGGCAGGTGAGAGCCAGTATTAGGCAATGGGAGTGAGACAGTGTGTTC
The DNA here is from genome assembly GCF_021018895.1 of Seriola aureovittata. NCBI lineage: Eukaryota > Metazoa > Chordata > Actinopteri > Carangiformes > Carangidae > Seriola > Seriola aureovittata. Next base: position 16,544,947 of record NC_079372.1, read on the forward strand.
CCGAAGCCTTTGTAAGCTACAGCCTCCGGAAATGTGCAGATACCAGAACAATGGTGCGGTAAAGCCTACTAACCACCAGCACTAGAGACAGAGAGTGAGAGAGAGAGAGAGAGAGAGAGAGAGAGAGAGAGAGAGAGAGAGAGAGAGAGAGAGAGAGAGAGAGAGAGAGAGAGAGAGAGAGAGAGAGAGAGAGAGAGGCTAAAAAATTAGAAGGGGGGGTTGTATAGAATCAGGACAAAGAGAAAAGAGGGAGAGAGAGACTTTAGGATGAGGGAGAAGGGCTGGGGAGGGAGAGGGGAACAGGTTTGTTTATATGAAAGGACGGTGCGTTAGGTTTCCCCGTCCTGTTGGCAGCGCCTTTTTCTGGATGAAAGGAGGAGGTGGAGATAAAGGAGGAGGAGGAGGAGGAGAACTTGAGGGGCAGGATGAAGGGGCAGGGAGGAGGAATAGGAAATGGAGCCAGTCACATTAGAAACAATGGGGTGTGTGGCTGGTACAGCGGTGTGCTCACAGTGTGGAGGTGAACAGGTAAACCACAGGAGACACTGTAGTGACAGTGACCAGCAAACTGACTGTAAATGTTAGTGGGAACTGCACTGTTCACCATAAGCTTTAATTAGTCAACATTACACAGACAAACTCCCAAGAAGCTGGAAACAACCACCATAGACTTTTTCACAGGCATGTCGGTGAAGGAAAATCAAAGGTGTAAATATTAAAATGAATGTTGGCTGAATTCTGTTCGGCTGCTTCAGCTTCAGTTTTCTTACTGTCACAGTCAGTGCACTGGAAACAACAAAAATATGACAAGAAAACAGAGATTTTCTGATATTTCAGTAAAAAAAAAAAAAGTGCTGCCATTTGACTCGTTATGACTTATTGTGACACTTAAATTAAACAGTAAAACAGAGCCCTTGCTGATGGTATTATAACACCTGAGCTTTTCCTGCTATGATCCGCCAAAATGTGAAATGGCAGCTGCTTAATAAATCACAATATCTCCTGAAGATGCTTTTATCCACTTACAAGTGAGGAGCTTCAGTGCAGCAGGAGACCTTGGTGTAAGCACCAAGCACTACATCTTTTCAATAAGTGCAAGGAGACCAGGTAAAGAAGTGCATTGTGTGAGGAGGTTAGAGGTGTTAGGAGAGGACATGCTCTCAGAAGAGATGAGTCTGAAGATAGAGAGGGACGGCCCTGGTCTGCACCGATAGCATCTAGTAGCTTGTTCCACTGTTGGGGAACCACAGACAAGCCTATATGCAAATGAATGGCAGTTGTATATAATCAGTGCTCTCCATGTGCTCAGAGGGTCAAAGTGGGGCTCTAAGACAATGTAAACCCACATCAGGAGAAGAGAGCGTAGAGGAGGGAAAGACAAAAAGCAAAGAAAAGCAGTCGTGATATGAATAACTAACATTAACGGTGTGCTGTGCTGCAGTGTCAAAGACTTGCTGCAGAGAACCGTCTCTCTGTCATGTCCTCCGTCTTCGCCTCTGGCGTTTTATTTTTTGATTCTTTCATAGCTGCAGGCCACAGGCTCAGTCTGACACCAGGCTAATAACAGATCGTGTTGTGCAGCGTCATTAAAACGCTCTCTCAGACACCTCCACACCTCTAATTATCTAATAGCAGACAAGCAGCAATTAGAGTGTGATACTGCTGCATGTCAGGGTGGAAGAGGGGATAGGGAAGGAAGGATGGAAGGAAGGAAGGATGGAAGGAAGGAAAGAGGATGAAGGGAATAATGTAGTTAATTTGATCCTTATTTCCTTGAAATATTTTATATTCAGATTTTGTCATCAAGTTAAACAGGCTGACCTCTACCAACAATGTGTAGTGATTTCATCTTGTAGCCCTGTAATTACACACACACACACACACACACACACACACACACACACCACACACACACACACACACACACACTAAGTCCAATAAAACCTTGTGGCTTGTAAACGTAGCCCAGCTGCCTCATGTCTGAGTTCCAGGTCACTGTGTTTGACATTGACATGAGAATTAAACAGAAGCCTTTTCCGGATATAGCATCACGTGACGTGTGTGTGATAAGTCCGTGTGTTTTGTGATGAGCCTGGCTTTAAGGGTAACACTACATATATACATATATACACTGTTTCTGTTGTTTGATGATACATATCTGCACTGTAGAGTGTGTATATGGGCCTTGAGGTAAACATGGTTCTAGCTGTTCATGTTAATCCAGTTGACTCATATTCACACTAAACCTGCAAATTTCTGGTGTTGTTCGACCTCTGTGTTATTCTTATAATTAAGACCATTTTACATTGTGTTTTAGACATTTAAATTAATTTCCTTTTCCATCCGAGGCATTTGAGGCCACTGGTTTCCATTTAATTCCAAATTACGGTAAAATCAAGTAGAAACTTGCTTTTGTAGTTCTGTATCCATCAGAGGGAACACGTCAACATGAAAGAGGTGCTTTGGCAGTTTAGTATTACACTGCCATAAAGTTGTTGGACTCTGGAGCAACAGATTTAAAAAAAGAGCAGAGCTGAAAATATATCAGGACAGCATTTCCTATCAAGAAACTTGATAGCGTTTTATTTACTTTTATTAGATGTTTTTTGGCTTGCACTGCAGCCCAGTTAGTAACACAAGCTTTCTCTTCAAACATTTTAGTCTTCAAGCTCAAATGATGTCTTAAGTACTTTTCTCAAACATGTCAAAGCTCCTCTAGAAGACATTATACAACTGTCTGCAGAAGCAGGGTTATATATATACTCACTGTCACCAGTAAATCAACTTTTAAAAGAACATCCAATATCTGAGAACTTCCCCTTTGCTTTCTGTCAAAGTTAGATTGTTGTTACGTACTGCAATACGATGATGTAACACTGACAAAAATATATGCAGATATGATGGATCATGCAGCATTAGCAAATGCTAAAAGAGTCTGCTCATTGATTTTCATGATACACAGAAACAGTTACCTGCAAATGTGGGAAAGATAGGCTCAAAATTGTTTCAAACATTGTTATGATAATAATAATAATAATAACTTTTATTTGTATAGCACACTAAACTTAACTTGGTTCACAGAAAAATAAAAAAAAACCCAGAGCAGATAGTAAAAGAGTAGAACAGCATAAATAAAAACATCTCTCTCACCTGTCTCTGGGGAAACATAAGGTCATCGATGTCACTTTAAATCTAAAAAATGACAGCGCACACACACACACACACACACACACACACACACACACACACACACACACTGCCCTGTGTCCTCCAAATTATACTCATATACCGAGTATCTGAGCTGTGCCTCTGGCCGCACTGAGGTTTCCCTCCTCTCTCTAACACAGGAAAGCAATTTCACCATTTAATTGTCAGACACACTATAATTATATTATTGAGCCCACTGATAGTTCCACATACGCTCATGAGCAGAAGAACACAAATACTCAGTATGCAGTCGACAGTATACAAAACACAGGCACATGTATTTGTAATTAGGCACATATACACACAATAATTAGCCAGATTATTTTAAGGTTTACAAAAGGTCACTGAAGCACACATGCAACACACTAAATACATGCCTCGACTAATACCACGTCCCAAGTGTGCTGTAGTTTTCCCTCTAAGTGAAGCCAGATTTTCCTCATCACAGACTCTGATTAGCACGTACAGCGAACACATCTGCACTCTGTGTCTCCCAGAGCAGCTGCTGAGCACCAGGGCAAACACACAGCGACTGCAATCACTAACCAAACCCACAGCAACTCACTCTCCACGGCTGAGTAACTGATGGATAAGCCGGTTGACCGACGGGCTGCACCCAACATCTGCCCACCATGTGTGCCTCTTATTTGGTTACTCAGCTTCAGGCGGTGTGGCAGAGACTGTGGCCGGTAGCTGGCTTCAGAGGAGGATTTTACAGATATGATCATCGTAATCTTTAAAGTCCCGCTGCACGTTGTAAGCTTTAGGTGCTGCGGCTGCACTGTTATGTGATTGTTTGTAGTGGCGCCATCAGCAGCATTTAAGGATAATTCTCTCATTAGAGCAGATAACGAAGAACTTTTTTAAAAACTATATCTTACAAATTTACTATTGGAGGATACAAACTGGCAGAGGACAGAGAGACAGTTAAAAAGGCTGTTTCACATTCATCTCTGTGAGAATGTGAGTAAATCTTCAGTAACTGCAGGCATGTGCGGGTTTTTCATCCAGCTCCGCTTCTCCACTGTCCACCTGTTGCTCATGATGCCTTGTTTCATATTTCCTCTCCAACATGGAGTGATTCAGACATCTCCAGGATGGGCCAGGAATGTGAACGTCTCCTCCAGCGAGACCAGCTGCCTCCCAGTGCCATGCCTTGTTAATATAACAGCCTGTGTAATGGCCAGCGTCTGGCCTCACTCACTGAAACCCTCTCTGTCTGCTGGAGAGCCAGGCGGGCGGTCAGTGACAAACTCAGAAACAGCTGAGGAAGAGTCAAAGTCCATGTCAAGCCAAGAAACAATATTATTTTTAATATAATATATTTTTTAATAGAATGGGTTTTCAAATAGAAATTTAAACAGGTTTTATGAATTTAATATTTAACACAAACCCTCTGAAGCCAGATTTATATTTCTTCATATTGAACATATTCAAAAACATACTGTATATCCAATACAGTTTTTCTCACAAAAAATATTTAAAACAAATCAGAGAGAGAAATATTTAAATTCAATGGCAAATGCTGTGGGTGAGGTAAAATATAGCAAAGAATTGCACATTTTTTTTCACAGGGGGATCTCCACCTTCAAATCAATTCATTCTAATGGTTACAGACAGCCAGTGGGTAGATGTTAGTACAGAGGTGATGTGTGCACTCAATTCTGTTTTGAGGGGAATCATTGTTGCTGTGTTTTGAACGAGTTGTTTGATGAGGTTCTCAGGAAGACTGAGCATTACAGTAACTGAGATGAGTGTAATAGTGTCCCATGAGAGAAATGGTGTGACTTTGCCGGCTCAAAAGTTAGGTTGTCTCTTTTTGCCCGCTCCTTGTAACCAAAATCGTTGTTTTGTCCTTTTGACTTACTAAAATGCAATTTGCAAGAAGTTCAAAAAGGTTCAGATCCTCAGGTGAAGCTGAGATATAGAGCTGTGTGTCATCTGTGTAGCGATGGATTGCATTTAACAAAGCTTAATGGCAGCATGTACAACCAAAAAACAATGGGGCCCAGGACCTAACCATGGGGGACACCACAAGAAATACTCACAGAACTCCCTGGAGAAACTCAGGGGTTTACGAGCTTATAGACAATACATTATGTGATATATCATATATTAAAAGTAAGAATGTCATGTGGACCAGGTCTGGGCATAGTCTGGACTATTTCTTAATATCTCTTAAAATACTGGAATTTTTGTGAGCCCTCTCCAGCTGTGGGCTTATGTCACCACCTTTCGCACCACCTCCTGTCCTTATTTACAAATATGTAGCATGACATTAAGGTCAACAGTCATTTTTATAAGCGATGCTCTGGGCCTCTGATTAAGGAAGGTAGGGAGGATAAAAGAAATGAAGAAGGTGAACGGCAGGGCAGAGAGGGGAGTCCGAGCTGCTGAGGGAGGTGCGGTGGACATTAGAAGAGAAGAGAGGTGGGAAGCGAGAGCTGAGACTAATAAAGAGGCGAGGAGGGAGGGGAACAGCTGGATGTTTGGCTGTGGGAGTTGACCATCCATCAGCTAAGTGCAGAGCAAAGAGAGGACAGAGACACAGAGAGGGAGAATGTAAACTAATTAGCTGAGAGGAGTTAAAAATAAAAGGCTGTTGACTTTTCTCTGCCCAGGTTTTAAAGTAGCTGTCTGATGGTGCTAAAAATATCTGTGTTGCCTTCTAGTCCCGCACTCACTCAGGTTGGGTATGCAGCTCATTGCCTGACTTAAAATGATACTATTCTTGTCTGGTCACTGCCCCCTGGGCGAGTTGATACCGGATCTGACCGCGCTGTTATTTTAATATTTTTTGCCAGTGTGTTTTGTCCATGCTCTCCCAGCTTTGCTACCTGTCTGAGCTAATATGTATCTGTGTTGTCCGTGTGTGCTTTTCTTGTGCATCTGTTTGTTTGGTTATCTTGGTTTCCTGCATTGTTTACGCTGGTAGGTGTGACAGCAAACTGTGTCTCGCTGGCTGGTTCCAGTGGAATGTGTCATGTTGATGCCACATCCCTACTCCCACCCACCCCAACACACACACACACACACACACACACACACACACACACACACACACACACACACACACACACACACACATACACACACACAGAGCTGGAGGAGTCAGTTACTCTGTGGGATTAGATACAGATGGGTGTATTTCTTTTGCAGTAACATTACAGCGTTGAGATGTGTACTACAGACGTACCGCACATAATGAGTTACTTGAACAAGCAGCACAAAAGTTAGATTCATGGTTTAAGATTTGTATTTTCAAACAGTGTGTTAATACTGATATAATACTAATATATTTAGCCTTTTTTAAGTTTATGTAACCTGTTCCCTTGTAAGTTAGATAATGATACACTCACTCTAGTATATTCACAATATACAGTAAGTATTTCTCTTAGTATAGGCCACTGTACACTGCATATGAGAAAACAGAAGTTTGACTGACCTGCTGTGCTTTGATATGATGGGAAAATCACTGTTTGGGTTCTGGTGACTGAGCAGCCCATAGCAAATGACTGACATCACATTACAGTCATATCATTTTCATACTTATTAAGCAATCTACTGACTCCTCTTGACCCACATGTTAGTATGTGCATTTGTTATATTCAGTTTCCTGTAGTTTATCTCCCGTCTGCAAATAATTGACGTGTGAAAATGTGAAAAATCATCTAGTGCAATCTACACAGTTTGTCCTGTAGGAGTCTCCATCTCTCCCAGTGAAGAGTCTGTTTTCCTTGTTGTGTGGTAGTGAGGCTTTTTCCTTCACTGTATCACACACTGTTGACTTCTTTTAGACGGAGGTGAAAATAAAAGCAAATTTCTGTCATGTGCTGGCAACTGAGGAACTTTTTAAAAACGTTCTTGTGTACTGTACTTTCTGTTTATTGAGACTGGTCAGAAGCGGAGCTGGAATCAAAGGGCAGGGATGAAAGCCAGGAATAAAAGCAGAGCACACCTGGGGGGGCAGGGAGCAGGGGTGGAATTCATTTGTGGAAATGAAGCTGGGATGCCCTGCAGGCTGCACTTTGTATCACTGCCCCTGACGGTTACAGCATTGCCTCATGTGGAAGACCTTCTGGCTTAGGGTCAGATTTCACTGTCCTTTGGAATGAGCATAATGATATCATGCCTTTTTTTATCTGTTAGTCTAGAATAGGTTAACAACAGTGGACAGTTTGTCACCTGCTTGGCGGCTTAAACAGCACGACTGCTGCCACAGTGATGCTGTGTATGAAAAAAGCTGTCTTTGTAGTGTTTATATGAAGATTGTCAGCCATGTGATACTCAGAGCCGCACAATAATAAGCCTTAATGTGATGTGTGGCTACAAGAGGCTAAGCAAGCTGAATAGTGCACAATATGGTGCAGGGTGACAGTGCATAGCCTGCTGTTACAGGCTAATGGCTGGTTGAACAGCAGTATTATGTGAGCTGAGAACCCCCCCCCCATATACACACACACACACACACACACACACACACACACACACAGACACTCACACACACACCAGCAGCCCCCTTTCTCTTCTCTCAGCTGTCAGCCTGCATTCCTCCCTTCCTCTCCATGTATGGAGAAACTCAGATGGCTAATCAACCACTAGATCACAGTTTGTACTTAAAGCCACAATTTAAAAATTTCAGGGAGAGTAACATAAACCTTTCCAAAAGAAACGTCCACTCAGCTGATCAGCTGCCTGCCCACTCACACTGAATCAGGGCATCTGGAAAAACACCACAGGTCTTGAAAAAGAAAGAATTCTGCTTTTAGTCATATTGTGATTACTTTGACAGATATTGAAAATTGATGATGTAAATGGACTCATATAGCGCTTTTTACAATGCAAGTCTCATTCACACACTGATGGCGCAGCAGTTAGCAGTACAGTGTGTGAACCTCTAATTATTAGACGACAGCTCTACCTCCTATTTTCACCGGCGTCTTAACAAACTTTCTACATGCTGGCTCTTCTCTACCCCTTTCTGTCCACACCATCATCTCTATTTTCTTCACTCTCTTCTCGTATTGTCTGTCGACTGCAGTTAGAGCCTCTTCTCTGAACCTGTATATCCTTTCACACTATGATAAAGTGTCTCCCTTGTGATAGATACCACCTTCCATTTATCTCTCCTTCATACCTTCCTGCCTCCTTCCCTGGTTTACATCAAGGCAGCAGTGGTCTGATCACTGTCAGCTCTACAACCCATGACGTCACCCTGTCAGGCCTGTTTGTTACAGCTTCAGCGTCATAATAACAAGAAATTCATCATCACCTACACTTGTTATATTATTAATAATTTCACATTTAGGCTGATGATGATTTTAGATTGTAGGATACACCATAGTAAGCATAGATATGGAGAAAGAACAGTATTTCTAAAGGTTGAATCTTCACTATAATGAATGTAATCCACTACGGTTTTCATGACACTGCAGTTGTGTCAGCTCAACCTGTGTTGTGAGTGGAGGTGTGAAGCCTGTGTGGTTTTTCACAGACAAACACAGACAGAAACACACGGAGATAAAAGACAACAAGAAACCCAATGATTAAACGACACATCAGACGTCTGCGTAGCTTCTCCACCCTCTCTCTCACACACACACACACACACACACACACGGACCTTTGAGTGTGTGCCAGTAGTTTCCAGAACAGATATCAAGTTTTGTCTGCATGGTTTTTCCCACTGTCCATACAAAGACTCTGTACTGTATCAGCTATCTGACCTGCTCTGTTTGTGTGTTTTCACGCTCTCTTCCTCTCTCTCTCTTCCTCTCTCTCTCTCTCTCTCTTGCACTGTTAGATAAAGGATAAGGACAACAACCTCAGGCCTAATTTATCACAGGTCATTATGTCAGCTGTTGCCTCTGCTTGTAATTATAAATGTTAGGCAGCTTAGATTGTTACCTCGCACTTGAGCAAATCCTCTCATGTGTGTCTTTTGTGTAGCCAACCAGCACATACTTGATGCTTACCTTCACTTTAAACATGGAGCATGTCAGGTTTGAGTGTCAGTTAAGTGCCAAATGGATCCTGAGCTATAATACTGTAATCATGAATGAGTGTATCTAAATGCAGAAAGGGGGGGGTAGTTGTATTTGCATGCATGCACAGGTGCACTTAGGCGCCTCAGTACTGTAGCCATGTGTTTGTGATCCAAAACCTCATATCTGTTTGTTGCTGGCACCAACCTGACATCTGTCCAGATGCCAAGCAAACACAGTTTTCCTCTAGAGTGTGTGTCAAGATTGGGTATGTGTGTGTGTGTGTGAGTGTCAGTGTGAACTCCCTCGCCGCACTGTTCCCAGCAGGCTTCCTATCATGACCTCATAGCAGTGTCAGGCGATGATAATGCAATGTCTCTGTCTACCCTAATCACAGAGTGTAGACCTCCAGAGAGCGTCCAGGAAGCGGCAGGTACAGCAGCCCGCCTCTCCTCGCGCCTGTCAGCAGTAAAAAGTTATGAAGTCTCACCAGTGTACAGTGTGTAGGCAGCAGAGGCGCCTAATTATACACAAGGCTGACATCATGGTGGGATCGCAACGTTAAGATTTGCTCAGTAACAATCTATTTAAATTATTATTTTATTATTAAGTCTACAAGTGAGAGACGATTGCCTGTTTTGCGTTATATGCTGTGTCTTTGTGACTCAGGAATAGGCTTGCATTATTCAAGAGGCTGAACTCTGATATTTAAAGAGGCTTTTCAGATGTAAGTATTAATAAAGACGTAAAATCAGACAGTATGTTAATGGACAAAAAAATGATTAAAATCATATGACAGACTGCCCAAACACACGTTGGTAACATTTCCCCAAAGAGTCATGAAAGGTTGCTGATTCTGAAATGTCTTAGAAAATGTGTATGGCAAAGCAAATGTTTTGCAGGCAAAAATGATAAATAATCACACAAAGATTTTGCAAACAACAATATACTTTGTGCTCAACAAATGTATTTGTGTGCATGCTATTATCCACGTACTGTAATTGGTGCATATACCTTCCTCACTCAAGTTCCATCTGCATTAGCTACTGTAGCTAACTTCTGCGTGATGCTATACTGGCTAACTAAGCTAGTTGGCTAATCTGCTGCTTTACAGATACACAGCTAAAGCATTGTAATCATTAATGCAGCTCATTAAAAAAAAACTTCACTGTGCCACTATATTCATTAGCCAACTAGCATAGTGAGTCAATGCTTCTCTGGCAGAAGTTAGCTTGCTACCAAGATGCTAGTTTCAAGCTAGTAAAGTAGCCTATGATACAGGCTAATTTAGAAACAGAATTTCAGGTACAGGTGCAAGGCTCCAAGCTCCCAGCTGCTCAGCTCAAGCTGTGTTTTGTTTCTACATAGCTCTCAGGTGTGAATGTTTAACACTGTGATGATATAAAACGGACTGATGCAGGATAAAATGAAGCCTTCACCTTTTTTTTTTTAGCTTTTGGGGAATGTGAATATAAACCCTGTGGATTTGAGTCACAGTGTAGGAGTGTTTACACGTATGTAGAATGTGTTCATGTGGTATGGAGGGAGGATTAGAAACACCTGTTGTGGACAGACTATAGACTGACAGCAGGACCCCTGGGTCTCCACTTTCCTCATACCAAGATTTCCTCATAGTAACACACACACACACACACACACACACACACACACACACACACACACACACACACACACACACACACTACAGGTCCCAGAGGTGTGTAGGATGAGAAACTCTCGTCAGGATGTCCAGTGGAATGCAGTATGGCTGCTGCAGGTTGTCATGAGAGTTTATAAGGTTTATTTTAACTCCCACACATAGCACAGCTACCCAGTCACACCAGGGCTCTAGTGCTGGATCCTAGACAGACACTTTATCTGCTCAAGCCTTTATTTTATGCCAAGTCATTTGGGAGTTTTAGCTTCGGGTAAATAATCATTCATTAATTTTCGAGATATTGTACTTCCAACCTCTGCTGGTTTGAGTTGACCTCGGTATGACCTGCAGTGGTTAGTTTCCAGATTTAGCCTGTCACTGGGGCCCCTTGTCAGGTCAGTTCTTTGGGACCCCTGCAGACAGCGGAGCCTGTTAACCCGCAGGGCTCCCTTGAGATAATCCCCCTCCCACTGGATGTTGTCTCAACATTGAATCGGCTCTTGATCAGGCATGAGCCGTGTAGATGCAGGGGCCGGTGTCCAGCTCAATAAGCCCTTCATACTCTGTGGCCCATGACCTTTATGAGGCGTCTATGCAAAATGATTTTTTCCAAACAGATAGAAACCCTGACAAACAAACTGACCAAAATGTGCCTATTGATGACCACAAAGAATGATGACATACAAATATGGCTATTTTTGGCTTCAGTGCCTTATATTACTTCTAATTTCAAGCAGGTTGAAATAAAATGGCATAGATTTCTGTTTTTTTAAATGACAAAAAATAAGGACAAACGTCATGGTTCCCCTGTAGTCTTTAACCAAAACTGCCTCTCCACCATCATGTTAGTCTGGATCATACAATAAAAAAATATATACAGTGTAGGGTTGAAATCAAAAGTATAACATGAAAAATCATAAATACCTTTAATTAAAGGGCATGATCAAAACATATGAATAAACATCCCTTCAGATTCTTGACAATTTGCATTTAAGTCTAAACATGTGGATTCAATAGAAACAGTTGAATTTCTTAAACTGAAAGAGTCTCATTTTTAAATCTAATTACTTCTACTATCTAATACAACTATGATCCCAGTCTGCATCTGTAAATCAGTGACCTAAATCCTTTTCCTATGTTGTGTCAAAACAAGCCTCATGAAGCCTTCAGTCCTTTGTCAAATACACTTTTCTTCTAGTGAGCAGATCTGATTACCTCTGCAGAGTTTGATCTGTCTTTAAAGAGCGACCTAACACCAGGTTGAAAAGCCGTGTTTTGCTGCCCTCTCTGGCTGAAAGTTTCAAACCTGTTTCACCTTCGACCACACCCAGCATCAGTGAGGGGGCGTGGTTGGGTGAAGTCAAAAGTGTGTGCTCTGTTGAACCTGTAACCACCAACAGTGATGTCTCATTTCCAAAAAGAAAAGTGTTACAAATCCCATTCAAATGTTTAAAGACCATGAAGCGAATTTCAATTAAACTAAATCATTTATAAATATAAATTAAGAACAGATATAAACTAGATTGTAGAGTGTAAAGCATGAAATAAAAAGTGTTGCCGTTACAGACAGACTGCATTTGTTTCTTTATTCACCTCTTTGTGTCTATGACAAACTCAAATTAGTTCTAGAGTTTCCTATAGTACTTCTTATCCTGGAGCCTTTCTTCCTCAGGAAGTGATAAGAGCTTTTGATGTTGCCTCTTTTTTTTAAGATAGAAAGAAAAGAAATCTTTTGTGTGCCAATACAAGCTTGTAAATGTGTGCTGTAGTGTATTAGTGTATTAACACTCTGCATGTTTTTTTCCCTGTTGATTGTAATTCATTTTCTGTCCCCTCAGCCCTGGCTGCCGCCGTTGGCCAAGAGCCAGACCACAGCCACGGCTGCGCTCATGGCAGCTGTTACCCGGCAACCGGGGACCTGCTGGTTGGACGAGAGAAAAACCTGAAGGCCTCATCCACATGTGGGATGAGGAGGAAAGAGCCTTACTGCATTGTCAGTCATCTTCAGGTCAGTGCGCGTGTCTGCCTCTCCGTGTCCTTTCTCTCCTTCCTGTCTGTGCTGCTGTGTTTCTCATTGACCCCTCACCTCTCTCCTCTGACCTCGTTACACTGACCCTTTCCCGTCCCGCTGAAGGATGAGAAGAAGTGTTTCGACTGTGACTCCAGACGGCCGTACGACCCCGTCTACAACACCATCAATCACCGGATAGAGAATGTTATCACCGCCTTCAAACCTCACCGCAAGAAGTCCTGGTGGCAGTCTGAGAATGGTGAGAAGACTTTCTGCGCTGGCACTCAGTGACTTTACCTGAGTGTACACTCCTCATGTACAATACAAACTAATGTAAAATAACTCCAGTTTCACAACAAACATTTCGTAATGGTGTCTAATAATCTACCAATGATAAAAGGTTTGAAGCCATTAACAAAGGGTGCCTTACTAGAAAGTGCAACCCTGTACTTCTTGTTGCAGTGGAATATAAGTCGGTCTTTGGCAGGCATGAGTACATGTGAGTGTGAGAGGATAAACACTTTGGGTTATCTGTTCAGGTATACATTCATCAATTTCAGAACTATGCAGCTATGTCCAAATGAAGCAAATAGCAGTGTTGCATTTTGGTTTTTAGCTGTGTTAGCAGCATGGCTCTGAGACGCCAGTGTCAGTTGGTTGGTCCATCATTTTGATTCAGGCTAGAGTATGTTGGCATTGTTATACTTAGCTTGTTAGCATGCTGATGTTATAAGTATAGAGCTGCTAGCATGAGTATAAACTGTTAGTCTTCTTTTAACTTCTCCATCACATTGTTTGTGGTGAAATAGAGACTTAATTAAAATTTAATCTGTAATTGTAAATTAAATAATTGTGCTTAGTTTTATTCCTGAAGAGCCGACTGATGGGTTTAGTTGAATGTTCTGTGCAACTTGACTGAGAGATAGTTGAGATATAGAAAACAAACACAGGCATCAGGCAAATATTAAAAAGCTTTACATACTGTTATTTCTTCTCTTTATTCAAGGTAGAGAATCCTTGTATGTAATTTTCATCACAGCATCATAAATGTGCTATAAATAGTGTAATCTCAGCTTTCATTTTCATGGCTACCAATTTTGCACTGAACCTTTAATTAAAGCTACTTGAAGTGCTCCTAAAAGCATTATCAAATAAGCTCGCCAAAATTGGTAGTATGGCAAAATTAATATGGCCTCTACTTGTATGTATAGTTAAAGCTATTAATATATGAGAGAGGAGAGGAGGCAGGATAGAGCGTAGAGAATGAAAGGACACAAAAAGACGAGGTAGTGGATCCTGACGCAGAAATAAGTTAGTTGGAAAAAGGGGGAAAGAACAAGATCCTAAAAATTTATTGAAACCACAAGCAGTAAGCAACTGGTAGCTATAGAAAACTTTAAAACACACACACACACACACACACACACACACACACACATACATACACACACGCCGTGGCCAACATCCTGTGACTAGCTACAGATGGGCTTAATAACAGAGTAGTCCCTGCTCTGGCAAATCAACAGAGGGAGGAAATGGGGATGACAGGGGAAGGAGAGAAGTTTAAGCTCCGATGGAAAGATAAAAGTGAAAGTTAATGGAATATTAGAATTGAGAGAGTTGGAGACAGTAGTGAGGACAGAGGGACCAAGTTAAACCGACTGACTGTATTTTCAGGTGCCACATAAATCTCCATCACAATGAGGGAGTGACTGTAAAGCTCTGTGTGGAGCAGCCAGATGGACACAAGGCTCATTTCAGCCGATACTGTAATGGAGTGCTGTCGATGGTAGCACTGCGCATCACGAACAGACCCAGAATAGAACAGAGAGAAACAGAAGAAGAAGAAGAAGAAGAAGGGGGACAGGAAGTGTAGAGACTATTTTTACTCCTGGTTGCTGCTGCCTTTTTTTCCATGGCATCTTTGTGGCATTTCTCTGGTGAAAGTGGCAGTGTGCACAGTGGGTCTATTTGATATGAATTACAGTGGTTTGATTGTGCGCACTCACTAATTGGTACGGCCATTTCCTGTGACTGCATGCAAACATGCAAACATGCAGGCATTACAAGGCACTGTAAGCGAGTATCAGCTTTGGTGTTTCCTGTGTATACTGATTGTGTGTGTGTGTCTGTCTTTTTCCTTACATTTGAATTCTGCGTGACTTTCTCAAAAACTGCTCCATTAAAAAGGCTCAAAATTTACGCTTTGAATTGTCCTCTCACTCCCTTTCTGCTCTCCCTCTGTTTCCCCCTCCTCTAACTGGGTCACACCCTTCCTTCTCTTTCCTTCCTGTGCCTTGAAAATTCTTGACTTGTGGCAGATTGTTTTTGTGTATGAGTGCATGCATTTGTTGATGTAGTTGAGAAGATTGACCTGTTGGTTAGCTAAATGAACTAGCTACAAAAATCTCTATACTCGGACACTTGGACTCAATGCTAAGCCTTTATCATAAGGTACGCTTCCTTAGCTATGAGCTTGGTATGGCCTCCAAACGCACATGGCTGTGTTGCAGGCTGTAACTGTGTAGGCCCTTTAAATAAAGTTTGCAAGACCAAGCTTTCCAAACAAACTTCCTAGCTGTCTATTTCATCCATGTCATTTACAGCAGAGCGCCCACGAACTTCAACATCGTCCTTTTCAGGGCAGCCAGAGCGATTTTTTTATTTTTTGCTCTCTCCGCTTTCAGGCTGAACATAGAGTAAGACCACAACAATGATAATCAGTGGGTTCTTTGCAAGGAGCAACACACTTCATATTGCTCATAGTTATTCAAGCCATTGTTTATATAAGAAATCATCATCAGCGCAGCTTCAGTTAAAGTAGGTAGGTTGAACTCACCACATTAACGTGGTGTCTCAGTCCTCAGACCCACCGCAGGCAAGAGTCTGAATTTTTGGTTTTCTATTCATGTCAGTAGTTTTTGATCCTACGCACCTGTCACTAAGATTTTATGTTGTGCATGAACTTTTCTTGCAATGACTACATGCCTCAGGAAAGCACAGTGTGCCACACACATTCACACTTTAATTACCTGCAAGTTATAAATGTTGAAAAGGTGGTTTCCCACGATGCATGGATGTGTGTAGGCACATGTGTTTTTGCAAAACATGTAACTGAGTAGGCATGTGGCATCTGTATCCATTAGCATTTTCTTTTGCATGTGTGTATGAAAGAGCTGTTTTGTGGTTTCTCTTACTGTTATAGAGTGTTAATTTGTAAGATATAAAATTCATGTGGGGTGGCTTTTATGTGTTAGTATGCAGGAATGGGGAAACTCCTCTTGGCTTTGTACTGTACAAGTAATACAAAACACAGAGAACATGAGTGAAAGTGGTCCTCAGAGTAAAGTGGCCTTTCAGAGTGTTTGGTCCTCTACAACTCAGGAAGTGTGTGGGCTTTTCCGACTCACTCGCTCCATTTTTCCTGCCAAGACTGAATGTGTTTTCCTGTCATGATGCAGTTCCTCAAGCCAAAAGCACGGTTGCTACTTCACTTACTGCTGATAGCCCTTAAACTCTGTCAGAAGTGAATGATATAGATGGAAAATGAGTTCAAGTGGTTTAGGAATTAAATGAGTATGAAACTAATCGATAGTCATGAGTTGTAAAAACAGTGGTTGGCTTCATGTAAACGTAACATCTCTCTATATCATTTTCGATTCAATTCATTTTAATTCAATTCAAATTCAATTCAATTGTTTTACTGGTTTACAGGTTGAGAAAAACAATACTGACATAGCATCAAAATGCAATTTCCAAAAATACTAAATACAAACTGCAACAAGCAACAACAAAATTGATAATGTGTACATTAATTATATATTTACAGTATATTATTTGTGTGTGTGTGTGTGTGTGTGTGTGTGTGTGTGTGTGTGTGTGTGTGTGTGTGTGTGTGTGTGTGTGTGTGTCACTCACTCTGTGTCCTCTCTCTTCCAGGAAAGTCGGAGGTCTTTATTCAACTGGATTTGGAAGCAGAGTTTCATTTCACGCACTTGATTATGACCTTTAAGGTAAAATAAAAACTTTTGCTGTTTCATCAGCTTCATCTTCATCTACAAGCAGCTGATTGAATTACTCGCAGCTACGGTTGTGCTGTGTTTTGTTGTAATTATTGTGCTTAAAAAATGTATGAAATGAAAGAACTTTTGTCTAAGGCGCTCTTGTTCTGCAGACTTTCCGTCCAGCGGCCATGGTGATTGAGCGGTCGGCAGATTTTGCTCGTACCTGGCAGGTCTACCGCTACTTTGCTCATGACTGCGCCGCCGCTTTTCCCGGAGTCTCCCAGGGTCCTTTGCATAACATTAATGATGTCATCTGTGAGTCGCGCTATTCGGATATTGAACCATCAACAGAGGGAGAGGTGAGTGTTTGATGATAAGGATTTACCCAGGTTGACAGGTCACATAAGTCACACAACATAAAGACTAAAACATATTCTGTTTAAATATAGAAATTTATATTAAATTTCCCAGAATGTCAAATCACTCCTTTAAAGCCTTGACTGTTTAACAGATTCTACATTTGGAAGCAGTGTTAAGCAAAAAGACAAGAAAAACCTGTCCAGGCTGCAAGAAACCAACAGGAAAATAAGACCCCAAGCTTTTCACATCTTCTGTGCACACTCTGAATGTGGCTCAAGTTTACATACAATAATATGTGGACTCTAATTTACACTCATGCTCCATAAATTGCTAACATTTCAAATCACAGTTCAAATAATTAATCTGTGTATATTATGTATTCCCCGGTCTAGGTCATCTACAGAGTGTTGGAGCCAGCCATCAGGATTGAGGATCCATACAGCCCGAACATCCAGAGTAGGTCTCACTCACGCACACATATTGTTGGCAGAAGGTCAACGCAGAGGTCAGCCTTAGAAACGCGAATGTCTGTGACTGACTGACTGAGTGATGAAGTTACACTGCTGGGCGGCCGGCAAAGAGTTGGAGTTTCCCATTGGCCATTCTTCTTTGATGAATGAATCGGTGTGAACAGTTTCTGTTATGTAATCAGACCCCTCTTAATGACCTGTCTTTTTCAAAAACATTCTGAACTTGCGTGTCTTTTTATTATTAAGTATTAGATAATATTACCAATTAATAAAAGTGTCCACGTTGGTGTGTTACTGTACAGCTAGAAGTTTCCTTGGTTTAAGGGATTATAAAAGTTTAAGAGCTTTACAACATGTTGCAGATCAGTGCCTGTTGTTAAAATAAGCTTTCATTATATAATATCATGAAATACATCATAGTTATAGTGGTAAAAACTGAGCCATAATATAGAAAATCCTACACAAATATCAAAACTTAATCAAAACTTTTTCCTCCGAAAACTCTTGCCTTTTCCTTTGTGAGTTATATTCACATTTGTCACCTTAACTCAAACTCCAGCAGGCACAGTTAGCTCTTGTTATCCAGCTGTGACACATTACGGACTGCAACAGCCTGTCTCTCTGGGGTGTGAAACATGGTCCTGCTGAGTGGAAGGCATGGAGAGATGTGAAAAGCAGCTGTTTCTCTCCCACACAGCCTCGCTGTCCTGGCCCTCGTGTTTAGACTGGCAGGACTTGAGAGCTTTTCCCAGAAGCCCGAGCTTGGTTTCCAATGCAACAGCAGAGGCTGACTTGTTCTCTGGTTAAATATCTTGATGTAACTGACCCACATGTCGACCTCTGACCCCGCACAGCTGAACTGTCCGTATTTACTTGCTGCTGTTGTCAAGACAATGAATCACCATCCAATGTAGTTGTGCTTGTGTAGCTTTTTTTGTTTGTTTGTTTCTACATCACTTGAGTGAGAATAGGTTACTGTTTGCCCTGAGTTTAACCTTCCAGTCAAACTTCCTCTCAGTACATATTCTGCCTCCTTGATTGGCAGACCATAACCCCCAATCCCAACGCTGGCTCTAACCTTAACCATCTTTGGGAGATAATACGCAGACTCAGGGAGTCAGTGTCAGGTGAAAATAAAAAGTCCTAAAGACTTTCTGTCTGACTGCCTCTTTGTGTTACAACAAACTTCTCTAAGATTTCTATCTTAGTCCCAGCATTTCTGAAACTTGGTAGCATTTCATATACAACCAACCAGCTACAGATTAGCTCCAACCTGCAGCAGAGCTCCATTAACTATACTTCCAAATATTCTTTTATAATCATGCTCTGAAGGAGGCCTTGATTCAGAAAACACTAGTGGAAAGAGAAAATTTCAGTAAAATTTCCTCTTATAATAACAGAGTAAAATATGGTAATAGGTCAAAATGTGAACTCAGTTTTTAAAGGCGTTTTCAGCCATGCTTGCGACTTGCCTTAATGTTGGTTTGTCAGATATTCATGGTGCTTAGAGGATGAATCCTAATCCTCTGATTTTTCCTCCTGCACTAACATTAAGTCAACATTTCATTTATCCAGTACTTTGGATTATTACTAAATAATAGGTTGTGTTTTTTGCTAATTAGCAAATGTTAGCATGCTAAATGCAGAACCAAGACGGTGAACTTGCTAAATATTACCTGCAAATCATCAGCATGTTAGCATTGTCATGAAAATGTTGATATAAGCATTAACTGAAAGCATTGCTGTGTCCAAGTACAGCCTCACAGGGCTGCTAGCATATCTGTAGACTGTCAGTCATGTTATAAATTAGTAATAATTTTAGTTTATATAGTGAACAGTTTAGCTGCTAAACATCAACATGTGGTGTTAGCATTTAGCACCACAGCTTCACAGACTCTTGTTTTTGGTTTTCTAGAAGTCTCTTTATTCATTACAATCAAATGCACTGATTTCACAAATCTATATAAAGCTTTTAAAAAAGACTCTGTGCAATCCACTACCTCTTCCTCAGCCCTCTGTATGTGTTCAGTTAGACAGAGCTGGTAATATATGTCAGTCTCAGTTTCAGCCCTTTGCCTGCTGAAAGCTGCTGTTTGGCTGCTGCAGTCGCTGCTAAGGGATCTGCAGGACTGTTCTCCAGTCTGCTGTTACTACAGGAGGAGAAACAGACACTGTCATAGTGTGGTGAAGCTGGATTAGCTCTCGTCTGTCAGAGAGGGATTTATTACTGCAGATAAAGTCAGTGGGGTGCAGTTAGAGGGTCAGAATTTGGGAGAAAAGGAATCCTTTCATGAACCATTTCATCCATCTCATTGTAATGCTGCTGTTTCGACTCCACAGGAAGTGAAAAATGACTGGAAATTCAGGAAGCTAAAAGTTTTTAAATGCAGGTCATGGCTGAGATTTTTTCTTTTCTCTTTTCTTTTTTTGTGAGGATGAACAGTTTAGAAAACAAACTGACTGGAGTTGATGATGCTATGCTGATTATGAATGTTCATAATCATCATATATAATCATGTTGATAATGACAGTGATATGAATTCATGCTAAAATTACAGTGCAACTTTCTGCATCATTTGCTAAGAGTAGACTTGTTTTCCACGATATGAGCTTCTTGAAGTCAGGAGTATTGGTTATAATCTGTATTCACTCTCTGCTTACTGGTATTGTTACTGGAAGTCATTTCTTCCTCCTGAGGGCCCTCGGGAAGAGACATGCATGTATGTTAGGTAGGCCAACATGCATTAGTTTGTAAGTGTGTGGGTGTGTTTGTGTGTGTGTGTTGTAGGCTACTTTTGGGGACACATTTCAGAAAGAAGA